>NC_024321.1:8734147-8739659 GCF_000523025.1 Cynoglossus semilaevis
GGTCAGTTCCGCCCTCATTTCTTTAAATATCCAGCAGCAGCGCCGTGGACCGTGACAGTGGAATTAAGAAGGGATGCGTTAACTTATATTCACGAACATATGTAAACAGCATTTAAGTTTAACTACGTTGTTTTTTCACGCTGCAGTCGCGTTTTATTCCTCTAACATGGAGCTGGACCGGCGACTGTTGCTGGCTCACTGCGCGGTTCACGCCCTTTCTATAGCGGCCGGTCTCCTGGTGGTCGTTCCCATGGCTCTCAACGGCTCTGCGTTTAAAGGCCGCTGCGCGTTATTTTCCAGCGGCTACTGGAGGACCGAGGACGGGATCAAGTTGACAGATGAGCCGGGAGACGCCTCCTCACAGCTCATGGTGCATCAGTGGGGCCCACTGGCCGCCTGCCAGTTCTCCACCTTCGTGGGTATTTTCACGGTGCTTTACGGTGCAGCTCAGGGCTGGAGGTGTCTCTTCTATCTGCACGGGCGACACGACGAGTGAGTTCCAAATAAGCCAATTACAACAACATTAGCACATTGGACACTAACTTAGGTAATACTAGAGTAGCACTCAAAACAATGGAGCGGGATCCATTTATTGGTCGTGGTAGAATTCTTTAAGGTCGACCATTTAATGGCCACTTTTCTGGGTCAGATCCCGAAATATACACCGTTAGATGGGTTAATGTGCACCACAGTATAGAAATATAAGATGAAGATGCATTTGAATCTACACCAAATTGTCTATAAATGCCTCGATCTTTTTTTAAGCATTGTCCAGTAAAGAATGCGTTAACAAACAACAGGTTAAACAGATACGCACATTTGCTTTACTTTAAAAACTAATGATATTAAAGCAGCACATAATTAGAGTAAAAGAGTAATTAATCGTGAAGAACAACATTCCGGGCAGATGTTAATACCCATTCCTGTGGTAAAAGTTACGAGAGACACAGAATTATACTATTTTAAAGCAGTGATGTTGTACCAGTGCAGTAATTGTATGTACCAGCACATTTACACTGCAGCAATAACACACCCGGCAAGCTGCTATTTCTGTATTTACACGAGCGAGACAAATGCGCAAATAGCTCCAAGACCATTCAAGAAATTTAAATAGCTATTTTCTTCTTTTTGAACCATGGTTATATAGCAGCCATAAATAGAAAACCTATTTTTTTTATATTTGATGTCAGTACTTTGTGTTCCTGCTCAGCACCCTGTTTTCGTCCTTCCTGACGGTGCTGTTGAGTGTGTGCATGCTCTTCCTGTCTGGGGGAGCCAGTGTCCTCTTGTCCCTCGGCCTGGCCTCATGGTGTGACACTGTAACTGATAACAACTCACGACCATACAGGTACAGTAAGTAGTCCTGTTCTAAACTGAGTTAGCTTCAATGCAATTCTTTATCAAAAAATAGTTTAGAGTGTTCTTTCTAATCCTAATGTGTATTTTCTTTGTTTAGCTGTGCAGAGTCTCAGTCTGTTTCATTTTTCCTGGACGTGGACACCTCATCATTCTACACAGAGCTCAGTTTGGCACAGGTGGGAAGGCTTAACCTTGAACAGAAAAAAATAAACCAAAATGTCATTAATTTTAGATCCCCGTCGTTATTTTCTTCATCAGAGTTTAGCAGTGTGTTTGTGTGTTCACACTCCTCTCTGCTCAGTGCTACTGTAACATCTTTAAATACTGATGACCAATTCTTTGTGGACTGGTAGAAGTTGATATAACAGCAAATAATGATAACAGGTCTTGTCAGAGACATAAACAGCAAATCTGGTCCCCATATATATATATAGTATCTGTGCAAGTATCTGTTACATAACATTTGGGGTTTGATTTCCTATCATTTTAAGTTTTTCAATTCTCAAAACGTAATTAGTTATAAATAAAGTAATTTATAAAAAAAATCAGCAAAGCAATACTGTCTGATTGACTTACTAAGATATAAGTAAATATTGTTGTACACTATAGACATTTTGCACAGCACTTAGTTGCTAAGACTAGACTGTATGGATAGAGAGGCAAATACGATGTCTCTTCATTATGTTTCAAAGCCTTTTCTTCTTTGTCAGTTAACTGTAAGACCTGTGTCCTCAGGCATCACTTTGGTTTGTGACAGCTCTGTGGTTCGTTCAGTCCCTTCTGGCCTTCCTGCGGCTCTACCACTCCCACAGCCAGCACATCAGCGGGCCGTGTCTTCCACGAGAGAAGGAGCTCCTTCTGGAGCACAGTCCTTCAGAGAGCAGCACACCAACACCTCCTCACCTTCCACCATCATCCACCATCTTGGTTTAAGTCAGAGGGACAGAGGTTGGTTATGTAAGGAAGAAGAGAATGATTTTCTCTGTTATCTAAGTTAAGTCACCATGGCTGCTCATGTCAACTCCCACATCTTATGCATGTAGTAAAGTACTGTTTTAAATGTGGAGCATTTCATTACGTTGTACGTAAGTAACTTTACGTATGGATGTGTCTTTATTTGTTTGTTTTTATTTAACAAGACGTGGGAAAACATCACAATTATTTTCAACTGTTGAGCAAAATGCTTTGTTAATTATTTTAAGACATCATTTGCTTTTGGCTAATGATTGAACAAATATGGAATGATGTTTAAACTTAAACGATATCAGCTAAATCTATTTGTTTAAAATTTCAGTTTGTTTATTAGTTGTTTGTTTGTTTGCATTGCTGTGTTTAGCTGGTTTAAGTGTAAAGTTGAGATGCTGCATTGAAGGGCTTTATTGTGAAGCATGTTAGCGTGTGACTGAGCCACCGTGTATGTGATATAGGCTCACTGTGTGAGCATGACCCCAATGTTCTGTTGCATAACAGAGAGAAAAACACTGCTGACTCCCTGCTCTTGTGATGATTTGTGTCATGATGCTGTTTGTGTGGACGCAGCTGCCCTTAGGCCGTTAATGAAGCAGTCAAATTATCTCCTTATGATCCATGCAGAGTGTGACGAGGTCATTGACGACGTAAACTTTCACACATCATAACAAGAGAATTTTCTTACTGTTGAAAAAGCCTATGTGGAGAAAAGGGAAGTAAAACACTTAGCTGTGTTATTATAGACTGAACTCTTTGACCACAGCGGTTGTAATGACACACAGATGGCAGAGCAACAAATCTGATGTACACAGAGATGAGACAGCAGTGTGGTGTGAAGGAAATTGTAATTTCCTGTATTTATCACTGAAAATGGTCTTTATATTTTTCCTCACTCATGTTTACCTTCATCTATATTTATGTTTTTACAATGTCAAATAATAAAATATTGGTTATGAAAAAATGTTGTTTTACCCATCCTAATGACTAAATGTTTCATAAATGATTTAAATATATATTTATTGAATGCCTGTGTTGCCTGGGTCTAATAATAAGACATTACTTTGTATTGGAATATTGTATTCCAATACAAAGAGCTTAAAAAGCAGGACGGAAATAAGAAGAGTTACACCATGTAACTCTATTTCTTTTTGTAACGCTCATGATCTGTTTATTCACAGAATTAGTGACGTCTTTCAACTCGTGGTGTACTACCACTTATTTCTGCTGGTGGCAGTAATGAGCCCTATTCATGTATGTTGCCACAATGATTAAACGAAAGAACGAGTACACAGCCAATCACAAAGTAGGGCACCATATTGAACTGTTTCCTTCACTCTGCTTAAAGGGTTGGTACAGTATTTTTTTTTTAGAAAAGATAAGTAAAGTGATGTTAATTTAGGATTCGTATAATTGTCATAAGTATAAGAAGATGGCTATGAAGCTGGCGGATGTAAAAAAGTTGAAGGTAGCGGAGCTGCGGTCCAAACTGAAAGAAGTTGGACTGGACAGTAAAGGACTGAAGACTGAGCTGGTGGACAGACTATGGTCAGCGGTACAGGACGGTCTGGAGGAGGAGGAAAACACAAGTCTACACACAAAACAACATGACAGCTCACCTATATCTGCAGCACTGACGGACACGGCAGAGGTGCGAGATCTGGCCGTAACAGACGTAGAAGTAAATGCTTCATGTGGCCTCAGAGAGTACAGAGACAGCGGCACACAGACTGAGAGCGACGCCGCTCAAAGTGCACCACAGCACGGCTCTGAGTGTTCGACGAAGCCGGTGAGGAGCTTCCAGTCTGCAGAGGAGACAGGAGGAGGCAGAGGGAGGGCTTTCTATGAATTTAAAGAGGAAATACGATATAAAAGGTGACGCAAGCCAAAGAGCATGTATATTCAATGAAAAACTTAAAGAGGTAAAAAAAAATCTCTATCGACCATCCTTTATATTGAGCTGAATCTACCCCAAGGAAAAATAACACAAGTTTTACAACAGGACATTTATATTCACCATGATAATTTTTTAAAAAGTATACAGTGTTTGCTTAATATAGATTTGAGATTAAAAAAAAAAAATTTAATACTCGATTGCTTTATTCGGGAATGACACGAACTACATCTTCAGGTCAGATCAGGGATTTTGGTTCAGGGAATCTGTCTTTTCTTAAACCAGAGCTAAATCACCACAGCCCCCAGAAGGCAGAGACCTCTCAGAGGAATGGGATGAAGATCAGGTCCATCTAAATCCGCGTAAGTCTCTGCAGCAATGCACAACTTTAGGAAACTAAAAATTCTGAACTGATTTAAAATTGTGAAGACACTCCCTTAGGTCTGTTCTATTTTAAATCATTCTTTCTGTTGACATCTCAGCTGACAGTCACCTCCACTTTGAGTTGAGCTCTGATGGGTGCTGCGGTAAGCCTCGGTTCTGGAACCAGTTCCCGTCTCTGTGGTCGGGATGTAGACTCAGCCACGGGGTGCTGCAGGGCAACGTGGGCTTTGAGGTGAGACTGGAGAGGAAATTATTGAATACACAGCCGGAGGAACAGGAGGACATGGAGACGTATGGAGTGAGAGTGGGCTGGTCAGTGGTTGAAGACTCTCTGCTGCTGGGTAAAGATGCCCCATCTCCTTTATAAAGTTGTTTTAGTCTTGTTTTGATTTCTGTAGTCTTCATGTTATGACAAATCTTTTGTGTTTTTTGCACCAGGTGAAGATGGACTTTCTTTTGCTTACGATGGACGTGGTATGAAAGTATCTGGTGGAAAAGAGGAAGAGTTTGGAGAAGTGCTCTCTGAGGGGGATATTATTGGTTGTTATGCTGTAAGTAATTTGTTGATATTATTCTGTAATTGATTAAGGTGAATTGAGCTTTGATTATTTTTAACTAAACAGGATCTTAGTTAAGCCTTTTCATGTCTGTGTGTTTTTGTATCAAGTCTTTCTCCAAAGATGGATCCGTTCAACTCTCCTTCCATAAGAACGGTCGTTTCATGGGCGTGGCCTTTTCTTTTAGCACCTCTCTGCTGGAGAGTCACCCTCTGTTCCCACACGTCCTGTGTAAAAGCTGTTCACTCAGAATCCTTCTGGACCCCAGTGCTCCACCCTGGTACCCCAGCCCTGCAGGTTTCACACCCATTGCAGCTCTTCCTGCTGCGCAGAGGCTACAATCTACACTTTC
>NC_024321.1:8739671-8743201 GCF_000523025.1 Cynoglossus semilaevis
GAGCAGAGGCTACAATCGACACTTTCTCCTTCAACCAGAGCAGAGTGTGAGGTGAGAAACATGTAACAGCATTCTGATGATTTGATTTTGAACACCATTGACACCAAAGGTAATTAACTCAATATATTTTTATCACAAGCATAAAACATTAAGTGTCTGCTTTTTTTCTGAAGGTGTTGTTAATGGTTGGTTTTCCTGGTTCTGGGAAAACTCACTGGGCAAGGACTCACATTAGGCAGCATCCTGAGAAACACTACAGACTGTTGGGCACAGAGGAGCTGCTCAGATGTGTGATTGTCAGTCAGAACTTAACTTGTATTTTAACAGTTAGTTTATAATAATGTCAGTATTCTGACCAGTTTTCTTTGTGATGGACAGAGTGATGGACAGAGGGACATCAGGCTGCGACAGGCCTCTCATTGTCTGACCGAGTTAATCAAGTTGGCAGCACAGACTTCTGGGAATTATATCCTGGACCAGGTAACATTTTATTTAAGTGTATTCATTTGTGAATTAGTGAGTTGAAGACTTGAACTGCACGACTTGACCTTAATACAGTTTAGCATGACTATCATCACTGTTAACACCTTACCTTTGCAGTCTGAGATGAGATCATTTTCAGTTAGTCATGTCTGTCTAAAAAAAAGTAAAATACAGTTAAAATTATCATAATACTGTTTCAATTTTTTTTTCTTTAGAAAATGCGAAATAAAATTTAAGTCATTGCTTCACATTAATAAATGATACACAGAGTGGAGTCATTAGGTCACTGGAGTATACTCAGACCTGACAGCAGAACTCTGTTCTCTGCTCCTTTGTCACCTTTTCTCTTTGTCTTTTAACTGATTTACAGAACAACATCCTCTTCTCTGCTCGGCGTCACAAGCTGCAGCTGTTCTCAGGCTTCAGGAGGAAAGTAGTGGTGGTTTTTCCATCTGCAGATGAGTGGAAGAAGAGACTGATGCTGCACCAGACAAGTGAAGGAGAGCAAATCCCTCAAACTGCACTGTTAAAACTCCAAGGTCAGAGTTCTGTTGAATTGGGTTTGTGATAAATGGTTAAATATTATTATAGTCCTGTATCATACCTAAGGTTAGTCAGTGTGGGTTCATTACTGGATGCAGGTCATCTTTTAAACCTGCTCCACTCTAATTCCAGTGAGCTGCACTCTACCAGAGGAGCAGAGTGACCTGACTGAGGAGGTGCAGTATGTGGAGCTTCCTCAGGAACAGGCACAAACACTCCTGCAGGAGTACAAAGACTGCGCTCGCAGACTGCTGCCTCCTGTCCCTACACAGAAGAAACAACCTAGAATGTACAAGAAAAGGCCTTACCCTCCTGGCCCCCCACCACCTGCTCCACTGAAGTTCTCCTGGGCTGGGAGAAATGGTCAGCAGTAAACAGAAACTAACCATATGTAGCGTGATCTGTAGATTCTCAGACAAACATTGTTTTTATTTTAATCTCGTGTGTAGAGTGGAACGACCAAACCAGATTCAGCCTACAGCCGTGGAGTCAGCCCTCGAGCTACGTGAGTAAACCCTCAGACCTGCACAGCAAACACACTCCTGGATATTGTGGTGACAAAAACAAAAACTAACTAACACAGTTATGACTTTAGGAAACAAAGGCTGTTCAATATTTATTTGGCCAATATCCCCCCTGACCAATATCATTCTGATTGAAAAATACTACTTCATGGTTTATACTGACTTTTATGGTTTCTTTAGGGCATGCTTTCAGTTGTCGTGAAAATGGAGAAAGAACGAGAGAAGGATTTGTGTCTGTTTGAGACTTTAAAATTTACAAATGTATGACTTATTAATATGTCAGGTGTGATGAACTCTGCCATTCTTCTGTTCAGTTTGAGTTGATTTCACTGAGTAAACATACTGGTCTCTATTGTGTCTTCTGTATTCCAGTGGAATGTGGCCGTCCAGGACCAGGGCTTTGGCTACTACACGTATGGAGATTACTGCTGAATAAAGGGAGGCTGCTTACCTCAGTGTTTACAATAATAAATATTTTATTGATGAATCATCTGTTCCATTGGTTTCAAACAAGAATCGAAAGTCACTTTTTTTAATCTTTGTGGATTTTATACTAAATTATTTTTTAAAAATCTGGCATTCACAATTTATATTTTATTTGGACTTTATACAGTACTGTAAAAATGGAAACATGTAATCAAATGGTCTCTGATCCCAGGGTCAAACTGACTAGCAACACAAATGATAAACAAGTTCTTTTGTGCTTTTTTATATTACAGTACAACACCCCCTGGTGGGGAGAGAAACATGTTGGTAGTATTTGGGTAGAACATTTTTCATATTGGCCCTGTTGAAGTCCCCCAACACAACGAAGGCAGCATCAGGGTGTGTGGTTTCCAGTTTATTAACTATACCATATAGTTGATCTAGAGAGAGTGTCTTAGTTGCCTGGGGTGGAATGTAGACTACTGTGAGAATTACTGAGTTGAATTCTCTCGGTAGGTAAAAAGGTCTAACTTTAATGGTGAGTAGTTCTAGGACTGGGGTGCAGTGAGTAGCTAGAATCTGTATATCTCTCGCCCACGCGGAGTTAACCATGAAACAAACACCCCCCCCCCACACAACTTGCCTGACTCCTTCGTTCTGTCCATCCGAAAGATGTTAAAGTTGTCCGGAGTTACGGCGCAGTCGGGAATGGACGGGTCCAGCCATGTTTCCGTGAGGGCGAGGGCACAGCAGCTCCTCATGTCCCGCTCGTGGTGGATCCGTGCGCGCAGATCGTCCAGTTTATTCCCGAGGGACTGGACGTTCGCAAGCAGGAGAGTAGGAAGCGTGGGTCTGTCCTGTCTCTGGCGAGATCGCCATAGCACTCCAGCACGCTTTCCTCTCCTTGTCCTCCTGCTTTGCCGGCACGGGGAACACAGGATCCAGTCGAGTACGTCTGCCGCGGAGTCGGCAAACGACGGTTTCAGGTCCTGGCTGACTGACGAGCGCAGCCCCAAAAGTGTGTTGCTGTCGTACTTGAGACGCATGAGTGTAAAGGTTGAAAAAGGAGAACGTAAACAAAGAAAACGAGAACGTAAACAAAGAAAACGAAGTAAAAATAGCGAGTCGGCACGGAGCTCCCATCGGTGCGACCATCCTGCGGCGCACTCTGATGACGAGGTTTATTGTTGTTGTTTAAAGACTTTTAGGATATCAGTGAGAAAATAAAATCCTTAACTTTGATGGAAAAATGCGTGTCACGTGGTCATTGTTGCTTTCAGTCTCCATTAGGTTTTACTGTCTGATATAGCAGCACTGCTCCTTTAGCTGAAGGACACAGCTCTGACCACAAGGGGCTGCTCTGGTTCAGCTGCAGCACCTCCTAAAAACCGTCGCAAGAATCACTATGAGAATCCTCTATGTTTTGTTAGGTCATGTTTAATCAGTTTATCCTCACAAAATGTCTGAGATAAAAAAAAAAATTAATTTGTCACATTATATATATATATATATGTGTGTGTGTGTGTGTGTGTGTATATATATGTATATATATAT
>NC_024321.1:8751820-8771436 GCF_000523025.1 Cynoglossus semilaevis
TATATGTATGTATGTATATATATATGTCATGCCCCTCTCCCTGCAGTTCTACAAACAATTTACTCACTGTTCTGCTGAGGAAGACGATATCTGTTGACTCGTGAGCTTCTGCTCCGCCTTCCCAGTACAGAGCCCTGACATCATCAGACGTCAGTGAGGAGCTGGGGACAAATGGACACATCAAATGGGTCTTTGATTTCACAGATCAGAGACAGCTCTTAGAGAAATGACCGCCCTTGCCCTGAAGCAAATACATAAATAAATAAATCACGGGTTTGCCGTCTAATATCCCGGTACTAATGCATGGAATTAACATCTTCTACCACTAGAGGCAGGAGCCTTTTTCCAGAAGCAGAAGATACATTAATGAATCAATATATAAGTAATTATTTTTGAGCACAGTATATTGTAAAATAAAGTTACTCATACTTTTTAAAATATATACATAATGTACTATTATTGAGCTAATATTTTAGAGCACTGTCCTTGATTTTGTTTTTAGGCTCATAAATCCATCCATATCTATTGTATTTTTACTCAGTTTTTATTTTTATTGTTTTATTTTATTTTATTAACTGAACAGTGAAGATAAATATCTTCAGAACAGAATTCACCACTGAGAAAACCTGACGACAAATATGTAACAGAACAAGTCTACAGTAAATGATAAGAACAGAACAACTTACCTGACGTAGAACTCAGCACTTGGTCTTTCAGCACTGGTGTGATTCAGAGCCACTCCCATCAGGACGGGCTTTCCCAGGCACCTGAGAGGAACGTTCACCTGGAGACGGACAACCAGAAAGTTACATCAACTGAAAGCTTTATATGTAAAGATGATAAATGTCTAACACTTGGCATGTAAAGTTTCCAACAAGTTAGGTGTAAGCAGTTACAGTAGGTGTTTCAACAGCTTTATATCTGTGGCTCAGAGCCACAGGATAGTTGACCATTCACAAGAAACAGGTTAGTGGCAGTTTAGAGCAGAAGAACTCACTTCATCTCTGATCTCGGCACACACTGATGAAAACAGCTCTGAGACGACGGCCTCTGGTCTCTGCTGCATCATCACCATGTCCACCTCCTCGCCATCTGCCAAGCCCAGATGTTCACACACCACCTGGACATGGAGAGGTGATGTAACTAACACACTCAGCAGTCACATTCATTTGATTACTGTGACCCCACCTTTGGTTCTGGGTGACCTCCAGGGATGTCCAGGAGACCTGCTGCCTCAGCCACTTTTTGGCTCCTCCTGATTAGCACCACCTGTCTGTCACGTGTGCACAGAATGGCACCTACTCCCAGAGGCTGAGCCAGCATGACCATTGAATCACTGAACTCTGTCTCGCCACGCTGACGCAGCTCTGTGACTTGACAGGACCAGTTAGTTCCCAGGTAGTCCTTATAGCATGTAAGTCCAAGTCTCAGAGTGAGCAGAGGCCTGGCGTCTTCATCTTTATTTTTGTTTTTAACACAGTGTTGAGGAAGTTCATCATTTCCACACGTGGAGGAAGCTGAACCCTGATGGACAACATCCTCTACAGTTCGTGTCTCGTTTTTTTGGTCCAAGCAGTTCTGATTAGAATTCTGTACATAGGTGTCACACAGACAATCACGTCTTCCTCTACACACTGATTCACCCCCACAGTCTTCCACACTGCCCACTGTAGCTGAGTGAGTGGAGGACAGGTGTCCATGAGAACCACAGGATGAGGAGTTGTAATCAGAGGTAGTGAAGCAGAATGAGTGAAGTCTGAATTTGGCCCCGTTAAAAAGCCATGGTTCCTTGGACACTCGCTGGCTCCACACATCTTCTATGTGACGCTCAACAGCTGCATCTGTCTGTCTGTTGAATCTGAACAGCAGACAGTACTATTACCACAGCAGGACATTTAGCATTTTTAGGACTTTTACTGAGGCTGTCAAACAATGCATGAACAGATAAATCTATATATTGCTGGAACAGAAGGACAAAAAAAAAACAGCAGGTAGATGTCCCTTGATAAAGGTCACAAATTAAGTTGTAAATCACAAAAACTATATGAAAACAGGCTCACAAATCTTAACTAGTGAGTCTCTTTTTTTCATAGTGATCTGCTGCCATCTAGTGGAGAAGAATTGAATCGTTCTGTCTGTTAGTGTCGCATAGACGAACGGAGATAAATTATTTTAAGCATATAGATATATTTTTTTTTTTTTTTAATTTTTTAACAAATTAAGTGAATCTGGATCAATTTCCATGGCACACCTGATGATCTCTCCGGGGACACCAGTGTGCCCCCGTACCATGGTTGGAAACATTATTTTAAAGTGGACTGTGTAGCCGTCATCATGCATACTGTATATTTTAGAACATTTGCTCGGAGCCTCTGAGTCTAAATTCTTTCTTTCTTCATATCCATACAGATACAGCTCTAACATAATAATGTTTCATAAATGACACATCTCATTCTTTGATTTAGACTCATACCTTTCAGAAAGCTCCACTCCGACCTGGCCCTGCAGCAGCCCCCTCCAGTGAGCACAGTGGAGCAGCAAAGACACTTCGGGATCCATCATCTCTTAAACTGTGGATCGGTGCATTCTTTTTGATTACAGGACATAGGTAGTTTCATCGTATTTACTACCAAGTAAAGATGCTACAATGACGCTGTAGAGAAAAAACATCTCGCAGACCTTATTAACACCACAAGGTTTTAGGTTTGGACACATTCACGCACGCACGCACGCACGCACGCACGCATACAAATAGGGAAGTGGTTGTACTGCAACCCTTACCACACTTTTTTGTACTATGCACTGTCGACATTTGATCAGTAGCTACGAAAAACATATATGAATATCAGCTCCTCCTGTTTGGCGTACAGTTCCAAAGACACACCATTAAAGGTGCTGAGAATACAATATATTCCACCTCAAGTTAATACAAAGAGGGTTAGCTTTTCGACATTTTAGTGCCATCTAGTAGCCATTTGAATGCAGGTGTTTGGTTTGAACTGTACAGCAGAATTGTACTTCTTATGACCGATCTGAAACACAAACAGACACTCCCACCAAGAGCACACACAAACATTGACAAACCTGATTCCCCGGACATTTATAATAAACCTGGACCTTTATGTAACATTATGTAACATTTATGAATATTAGCAAAAATATTTTATAGGCTTTTACAGCATGTAAAACACAGTGTTTGATTATGTTGACCACAGTCAATACTCAAGTATTATTTCGCCCACTATCGTTTTCGTCAATTTTATTTAAATAATAATGAAATAATTGGTTAGTTTTTATAACAACATATATACTATTTATTTTGTTTTATTTGTCTACATTTCCTCCTCTGGCTAACAATCTTTTTATCATATAACCTACTCGACTCATTAGTCAAATACATACTCTTACCTGACTCAAACTCTACGTCGCTGCTCTGACAGCTTAAGTGCCAAACTTTTGTTTTATCGTGTATCAGAAGTTGAAGATACACGGATGGTCATTATCGTGTCGAAACCTAACGTCCACAACCATAAGTATAGTGAGAATTACTGCACCAACAATGGGATAACTTTGTTGAAATGTTTCAAAAAGAAAGCCCTAAATGTTTCTGTTACCTTCCTTGAAGTGCAGCAGCGACGCTTCTTCCTCTTTTTCCTGACATGGCATCATTTATGCGCTCGCTATCACCATCTAGTGATTAAAGGACCAAATTGAAGTGTCAGATAAAGTTAACATTGTTTCCGTATTGATCCAATTTAGTTTTGTCAAAATAAAAGTATACTATAAACTATAAAAGTAAATTAGAAAATGTAAACGTTTTACTCTCCCTCCACTGTACACTGACAATACCATGATATTTATATCCTAAAATGAAACAAACACCATCAATAACAAAAACACTTTTGACGAAGCAATTAGTTGTATTACATTACTTGAAAAGGGATATTGTGAATAATAGAGAAATAAAAAAGATAAAGGAACAGAAAACAGAAAAAAATGTCACACTGGTGTTATTTTTTTTGCTTAGTAGTTACGCGGCCCTACTCTTAATTTGAAAATCAGCATACTTGTTTCCGATTTCGTCTTTGTTGCGATTGATGACGTAGTTTCATTTATGTAAGAGAACTACGGTAAGCGCCGCTGCACAGTTATGAAAGAAAACCCTGCTGAATATTGTCCTTCATTATTTTAACGCATTGAATTTGTTATACTTGTATTTCGTATGGCTAACATTTCCGGCAAACGTCATAGCCACCCATACTAACAACACAGACCTAAAGCTAACTGACTAGCACATTGGACGGAAAGCACGCGAAGTTCCCAAAATAGTGGGTCATCAGTTTTATCTGAACTTAACCAACTACAATATACTACACGTGCAGCTGTCTGTGTCTATATGGGAATGTTATTTTGAGTTACTTTCAATCTCGATTGTTTTTTAATTACTCTAGGTTTTGATGTGGCACACACCCCCAGACCATAACTGCTGCTGTGTCGAAGTTACCATAACACCCACCTTAATGATACTTTATTAACAGTGTTCTTGGACTTGGTGAAAGTTTAAATTAAGCTGCGTGATCTTCCTGATGTTGACCTCTTTTGACAGGTTCTCTGTGTGACTCTCTCATCATGCAGCTGCAGGCTCAGCTGACGCTGTGTCAGAAATGTCTTGGACGCTACAGGAGTGGACTGCGTCTCTTCTCTCAGAGCTTTGCACTCAGGTAGATCTGTCAAATGTAAAATGAATCACAGTTTCTTAACTGCCAATGTTGTTGGGTGTAAGAGCCTGCTGTGTTTTCTTTCAACAGAGAGTCTATGAATTACTACAATCTCCTGGGAGTGAACTCTAATGCAAGCCTTGATGAAATTAAAAGAGCATTTTTTGACAAATCCAAAAAGGTATTGCTTTAACCTTTGTGATATATTGTCTATTAACTATTGCAGGGATGTTGCTGCTGTTAATTTGAAGCTGATCCTAAACCTTTAGACCTGTGATTCTGATTGGTCTACAGACAATCTTTTTGTCATTGGCTATTTTATCCCAACATACTTATAGTTTTCTACATAAGGTAAGGAGTTGATTTAACCACCATAAGAAAAGTCAACATTTTTATTTATAGAATACTATTATGGTTTGGTCTAGGGGAAACTGGATGCTACAAGAAAGTGGGAGAGACTGCCCTCACCAAACAAACACCAGCAAAAAATTAAACACATTAGAGTAAACTTTAACAGACAACAGGCATGGTTTCTGGCAGTTTACATGAATGTGATTCAACGTCTATATTGTCTGTGGCCTCTTGCATGAACTGCAAAATCCTTTGTGTTCTTTTATTTTTAAAAGTGGCCTCTCGGGGGCAGTCTTTTCAAGCCTATGTACACACTATGTATTCCAACATACTCTAGTTATGTCAAGTGCCATGTCAATCTGTCATTCTACCACAAGGGGCAGTGTAACTCCATCTACCTTTGCATGATGGCCACCTATAGACATACATATTTATGGCAGTTGTTATCAATGCAGATATGTTTATAACACCACTCTGTCTGATTATCCCTGATTACCTCAGTTGCACCCTGACAGTGATCCATCCAATCCTAAGCTCCACGGTCATTTTGTAGAGCTAAACAAGGCGTACCAAGTGCTGAGCAAAGAGCAAAGCAGGAAGGAGTATGACTTGAGAATCAGACACACAAATCCTGGAGAATTTACACCAAACTCCAACCACAACATCTACAGACACAGGTGAAGCTCACCACAGTAGTTTTGTGTTTACTGACAGGTGAACTACCAGCTGACGTTGTCAGTACAAGCCTGAGAAGATGAATATTACAAATGCATTGACTATATAAGAAATTGATTCAGCTAACAGCCATTGCTTTACTGCAATGTTTTCCATTGTATTTTCTGTTTTTACCCTTCGTCACCAGCTCCAATATGGCCAATCAGAACAACAGTCATTACTGGGAGCAGTTTCGTCACTCTGGCACCGTCTCACCACAGGAGATGAAGAGGAAAAACTTAAGGCTTGTGGGCTACTGTCTGCTAGCTATGTTGCTCAGCATAGGAGTCCACATGGCCTTGTTCAGGTAAAAACTGTACACACAAATGTGTCTTCAGTGTTTGCATTACACTCTGGATGTGTCTTATTATAAATCACCATCTGCCAATTTAAATTTAAAACAAAAGTAACATGTGGTTATGGTGCATTAATGGTGCCCTTGTCTAATAAAGGTTATAAGTAATACAGTATATTGATATCATTAGAGACATGGAGGTGTTAATGCATTCCTACTTTAGTTTGATGAACTAATAACCATTACAACAACCAAGGCTGTTGTAAAATATCTGAAGACTTGTTCAACGTTCTCTCTGTTAGACTCGTTGCCGTTTGTCTGTCAGCAGAGGAAGAAACTTTGTTTTCTCGTCACCGTGTACGCAGCCATTGTCAAACTGCTCAGCTATGACATTCCTGTGCATGCCTGTATTTGTTCAGGTGTGTGTGTTTGTATTTGTTTGTGAGTGTGGCTTTCACTGTGTGGAGTGTGAAAGATGCTTCATTCAAGTTCCAGCTCCTTTTTTTTGTGTCCGTCTTTTTTCGTCACCACAGCAGCTTCATCTTTTCTCCTTCAGAAAGTCACGGCGGCGTTTACGATTGACTTTGTTTGTGGACCTGAGTCCACGCCATGTTTCTTGACACAACCTCTGGGTTTCTGTTGTGTCTTGTGTGTTTGCTTTCACACATAGACTCTGTGCCACTTCTGTTTGTGCAGATTCACGTCTTTGTGCCTGAAGAGCTGTTTTAACAGCTGAACAAACTCATAAATACAAGCGAGCACACCAAGCTCCTGCCCGGCTCTGAGGTTTAGGTCAAACTGAGTCATTCTGTAATTCTGCAACTCTTTCAGAAAACTGGAGGAAATGCATAGAACCTACATGGATGAGAAAGACCGAGTCATTACTCAGCTTTACAACGAAAGCAAAGAGAGGGCAAGGTAAATGCTGCACAGACAGGTCTCTCATTATTTTATTTGTCAGTTTTGTGATGCTCATAGATAAAAATGAAGTGTCTTTTGTGTTTTAACTCAGGGTCAACGGTTACAAGAAGCAGATTGAAATTCTCCAGCAGAAACACGAAGAGTTCCAGGCGAAATACAACAACCTGAACAAAGGAGACGCCAAATAAGAGATTCCTGCTCTGCTGCGTGAACGATTGAGTTTGGGAAATGTGCTTCTAGTTTTAGGATTTTTTAATTGTTTTGGACACTTTACACTAGTTGAAGCACAATGACCTGAGACACAGGAGCCAGATAGTGCCATCTCAATTTCTAAGGTGGCTCCCTTGTCATTTTTAGCCACTTTGCATCAGTCGTGCTCATAAGGGTTCCCTCAGGTTTTTGAAAGGAGCCTTGAGGAGCACAGTAAAACCAAACGGAGTTCCTGTGCTGAACAACACGTAGAGCTCTTCAAGGACAGTAAATTATTGGTACTTGATGTTTATTCCTCGTGGAGACTGATATTAATTAAAATCATGTCTTGGTTTGCACGCAACAGGACCCAGCTAGATGTTCTCTCAGACCTTCTTAAACAGTTGCAGACATAAACACAGAAAATAATATTAATATCCCATTTCTTCCCATTTTGTGTGGCAGAAACACATTTCTGAACAGTTTTTTATTCACAGTCTTTGATCCTGCACCCTGGTCCATCAACAAACAAATAAAAGTATAAGAGTGTAAGTCATGGATGATCCAACACATGTACTGAGTACTGAGTTTATTTACAAAGTTGTGACACTGGGACTGGAGCAAAGTAAAACCATATTCCTATGTTATTGTTTGCCTAAATTAAATGTTTTTTTTTCTTTCATCGACCATGACTTTTGTCTGTTTCTATTCCCTTCTACACAGATGGAATAGTGTGTTTTCAACCAATTTAAAAGGTTTCTTAAAATCTGTGCAGGGCAACAGTTTTTAAAATCAAGAATAATCTTATGATCGTCTTCGTTACTTGGCCAATTCAACAGTTCATTCCAAAGAACTGTATTATATCGATTTTATTCTATTAAGGTACTGCTTTATGAACCTTGACTACTATTGGTTTGCAAACACAATACCAAAGACATCATTTAAACTTAAAATCCATCTGTCCAGGTGACAGTACTGACACTCTAACCCTTCTGTCACCCACAGTGTGTCTGTGTATGTATTCAGAATCAGTGAACGGTGGATGTTCAAATTATGATAATAGTACAAACTGGGTTAATGTGTTATAAAATGATTGACATTAACACTGCTCATTAATTAACGATATGTGGATTAAGGATGTGTGGTTTAGAAAGTGCCGGACTATTGCTCAGTATAAACTTACTGTGAATTTAATACCTGTGTCACTCAATTACACACAAATTACAGATAAAAATGAGTTTGTTGGTGTAAACAAATAAATACTATCCTCTTCCTTTTGCCAGTTAAAGATCTGTTGGTAAGTTTGGTATGTCCTGTTTAATTATCAGTTTTCCTGTAAATAGGACTGTAAATTAAAATAGCTGACAGCATGTTATGAAACACTAGGGATATGTTTATTAACAGAATAAATCAATGGAATGTCATCCATTTCATTACTTTGTTCTTGGGCACACTGTCAAAAGTCTTTAGCAGAACCAGCTGTAAACCTTTTGTCTGTTTAATGAAAAACCACCCAGAAGAGGTGCTCACCAGTTTACTGTTTCGACTTTCTTTCTGAACCTGCTGAGGTGATGATTTCAGACGGAGCAGCTGCAGCAGATTCTGCAGAGAGTTTTATTTTGGTTTGAAAACATTTCAAAAATGTTCCCTGTGACAAGACGTGACGGTGGGGGAAAGGCTTTGTTTCTGGTGTTTTCTTCTCTACACATACTTGCACATGTATGGAAACGGTTGGGAGTCTTGCCTTCCTGTCAGCGGCGGCCCGTCCAGAGACGTCAGCAGGAGATAACTTATCCCCCCGCATAGCACACAGACACCCTTACCCTCATGTGGCGTGTGAGTGCCCTGTCATAACCCAAACACATCATAATGACTGAGATTCTGGTGACAGCATTCCTAGACACACACACTCACACACACACACACACACACACAGAAGACCTGGCTCATGGGAAGGGCAGATACTACACAGATAAAAGCTGCTTCAAAGACAAAGCTAATTGATTGTTTTCTATCTTTAGTTTAATGAGCTACAAACACAGTAGAGAAATTATGTCACAGACATAAATACTACACTGTGTGGATCTGGATTCCTGTGTGTTCCCACTCACTGTTTTTAAGTAGCTAAAGAAAACCAAGGATAAAATGTAGGAACAACAATCTCTACGTAATAAATACAGGAATTATATCAAATTAATCACTTTATTATTTTTGTGTGTCAATAGAAGAGCATTTAGCTGTTTATCCAAGCCAATTGTCATGGTTTGCCATGAGTGTCTGCAGGCAGGACCCAGCACGAGGGAGATTTTTCAAATGCAGTGAATTTATTTACAAAGAGCAAAATTTAAAAAACTCACTGGGTTGCAGGAAAAGGGAAATTAGAACAAAGAGCAGAACTCCAAGACTATCAGGACACTAACATCAAATACACACCAATGATGGGGGGGGGGGGGTGGGGGGGGGCGACCTCACACCGATCCAACTTTGTTTATACACAACAGTAAACACAAAATGTAAAAGGAGGGTAATGGGGTAAGGAAAATATAACCAGCAGGTGGCAGTAAGTCAACTCACAAAAAGTAGAATAGTTAGTATAGCCCAAAGAAGTAGAAGATAGATGAAGGGTTTTATTATATGATATGTATAAATCATATACATATGAATCATAAAATAGACCAGTTTTCTTGCAGAATGATATTTAAATATTATTTATGAAATGTATGTAAAGTGAGACGGTGGAGCTCCAAAGATCTGGATGAAAACAGAGTAAAAGTCTCTTTATCCAGCGACAAAATAAACAACACAAAACGAAAAACACTGTTCATACTTAGCACCACCTATAGGACAGGTGGGGGAGCTACATTCTCATCTTCTAACCCTTAATCTTTTTTTTTTTTTTTTAGGAGTGAATTTAGAATGTCCAAATGACCTCATCCTGTGTGTTTTTGGACCGTGGGAGGAATTTGTGAATTTCCCCACAGTGAGACGAATAAAGGACTTCTTATCTTATCTTATCTGGATTGCCCAAACCAAACTCATGCACATCTGGGAAAACCATGCGAACTTCATACACAGAAAGATGGGATGCAGCTGGGTCTCCCTGTAAGGCAAGAGTATTAAGTATTACGCCAATCTGAATATATTTATAACAGTATTAGTGTGGCAGCTTTGAAATGTCTTTAAGCAAGAAGAGCGCTACATGTTGAATGTTGACATACGCAGAATAAACACCCAAATAATACCAAAATACTGCGTACTTCATCTGTACATTTAGGGGTGAAATGAATCAGATGACACTAAAAAAATCTACAACGGCCCATCTGTGGGTCCCAGACCAGCTTTTGAGACCTTCACAGAGCTGCTGCTGCTGCTGCACCTGTATCCAGTCCAACGCCGTTTAGGAAAAAGTTGGCAGCGCAATGGTTACGCTGCGAGCGTCTCAAGGGCAAAGGAAATGAGGAAATCGATCAGAACAACAAATGAAGACTGCCACCTCTGTGTCTGTGTCTGTGTCTGTGCGTCTGCGTGTGTGTGTTGACGCTGCTGTTGCTGCTGCTGTCAGCCGAGGATGACATTTCAGCTTTAAATCTCTAAGGATAGAGAAGAGAAGAGATGCGCCCGGGCGGGAAACGTCACATTTTCAGTTGGAGCGTCGGTGAGAGGAGCCTGTGACCGAGGCAGGAGAGAGGGATCTACCGCACTGTCACTCCTGCACGCCCGCAAGCTGGGGATCAGAACCGAAGGAACGTCCTAGAGTTGGATGATTGATTTTCTTTTTTAAAATTATTATTATTATTTGGAGCGACAGCGAGGATTTATCATGTTTCAGCGGGGAATCGTTCACGAGTCACGCCACCTCGGACCACTCTAATGGGTTCAGGGCAAATGAACTGAATGGTTTTGATTTGAAAGGTTAAAGGAACACCACTTTAAACTTTGATCAACTGTGACAAAAACAGCTGGATTATTGAGGTCACGGTGTCACAGTCAGACCTCCACTGATGCCTCTTACTGTCGGCGCGTGTGTGTGGTAAAACTACTGGATCACTGGGCCCTAATTCTCCTGAGAATATAAACTAAAATTAGCCCCGAGGTCTCTTCATCTGTCGCATGCTCACATTTACGTCATTCAGAATGAAATGCCAGAAAGTAAAGTTGTCACCCCAGCTCTGAAGATGCCACCGTGGGAGCTTTTCCGTGGAGGGAGTCTGGGGAATGAAAACGGGAATTCTGCGTCTCTAACCGGACACTGATTCCAAACACCTTGGTTTTTTTTTTTTTTTTTTTTTTTGGTTTTTTTGTATCTTCTTACCATCTTCTTTTCTATTTTGGATTGCTCCAAAATTTGTTTGTGCGGTCCCCCCTGGACTCCTGCACAATGGGGATTATGCTTCAAGTTATTCTAGGAATGTTTCAGTGCCTGCTGATCACCAGAATACCAGCGTCTCACGCCAAGGTATGATCGCATGCTTCACCATTTGACCTGAACAGACTCGTGTGTGCCAGCAGACATGAGCTTATGTTGTGGTTTGTTGTGATTAATTACGGTGATGGGCAGTGATGGGCCTTTAGCGGCCTCTGTGAGGTGGCTCTGTCTGCTGCAGATCATGAGGGGCTTTGTGGGAGAAAAAAGGAGAGGTTATCCTGCAGGTCAATGACACCTGTCACTCCAGGCCCTGGGAAAGTGCTGCTGCAGTCGACTGTTTGATTCTCTATTGATCAGTGCATTCTTCTGTTTATCTGGTACTTTCTAAAAATCAGAGTCCATACTGATCAATTATTAACCAAATCACTTAAACTGCTTAAAAAGGTAATTGATAAGAGCAACGTCTCGGTTGCCAGATTGTGAAGGGAAAAAAAATCGTAAACACACAATAATAATAAACATGGCAAATATTTCTGTTGAATTCTTTACAGTCATGGGTTTCAATATTACTGTTTGTTTCTCAAACCACAAAGACTGTGTCTGTGGATCAGTGAGTGAAGAACTGGCTCCTAAACCAGACAATACTAAACCATTTCCATACTAGTTAGGTCATGTGCTGGTTTTCATCCACATCCTGTTATAAAAGCACACGGTACTTTTTCCCACATCAATCCTGCTCTTTTTTGTGCCGTTTGACCCAGAAAGTAGGAGTAAATATTTTTACAACAGGTTTTATAGAGTGTCCTACATTCAAGCTACAATAGTTGAACTCTGGGTGAAATCTGTTGAACTCTGTCCTACTCTTTGATAATTATGCCCATGTTTTAGAATCATTATCAACCTAATTTCATTGTTTTTGCTACACAACCCAGCACTTTCTGTGTTTTAAAAGTGTTTTGGCTGTGAAACATTCAGGCCGCCAATTCAGCTGTTATCAATTTGATCTCTGGACAATTGGAAAAATATGTTTATTCATTATGGAATGCAGGGCTGTAGTTAGCTTAGCCTAAATGCTACGACCGTTTGGCTGTGTAAAGGAGACAAACTCTTGAGTTTTCTGACAAACATTTTGTTTCTCTATTGAAGTTTTCTGCTTAATGATGCTTTAAAAGGTTGGTCAACTAAACAGACAAAACGTGGGCCGTTGGAGGAGGTTCTTTAGTCCACAGCCTGAAGTGGATCAATGTTACTAACTGGAGAGACCTGCACAGGCTTTATTTATGTCTGGAGACTTGTATCAGGAACAAGCAGTGCCCACGACTGTGTGGGAGCCAGCTCTGACTCTGTGCTGCCGTATGCTGTGTGTTTTAGTGATTCGTCATCCTAGACACCACACGCACCACAGCGACGTGCACTTCACCTGCACGCAGCTGCTGCCTCCAGCTCAGCACGCTCTGTTTTAATGTTGCCTGCTTCTCTGAAGGCTTGTTTTAAAAAAAGGGTGTCATCCTTCTCTGTACGGCCTTACACACACACACACACACACACACACACAGTCCAATCTCTGTGGTGTGATCTGGGGGTGTACAGAGTGGGATGTGTTAGACATTAGTGCAGTAATAGTACCAGAGCAGATGGCACTTGTCTGGACCAGTGTTTGTAGGTGTGAGTGTCTGAGAGGATGAAGTTCATTATTTGGCAAAATGTCAGTAATAAAAGTCAGTTTTACAGTTATTATGTGAGCCTTGGCTGGGCTACGGTTGGATAAAGATTAGGGATACGTTTTTTTTAAGAATAGAGTGAGTTTACTGTTCTAAACAGAATCACTACATCAACACACTTTGTATGTGTGTGTGTGTGTGTGTGTAATTCCCAGAGAGGCAGAACCAATAAGAGGCCATTCACAGGATGTAAAAAAGGCAAAATGAGGTCTTGTCTGCCTGAGAAACAGAAAACACACACTTGCTCTAGCTCACACCCTGGTCCTACAGTAGGCACAAAATGGCCTCAGCTTAACTCTGAATCTGTGTGTGTGTGTTTGTGCATGTGTGTGTGTGTGGGGGGGGGCTCTGGACAAAGTCCCTTACAAATGGCCTTGGTTTTGACGCACATGAATCAATTACAGGTAGCAATGTCAGTGTCTGTCTGACTGTCTGTCCGTGTGAATGAAGGCCTCTGTGTTTGTAGGTCTGTGGTGAAAGAAATATAACAGTTGTTAAATGAATGAATTTAATTTAAAGGAAGTTTGTTTAAAAAACAACAACTTACAATTAAAAACCTACTCTTATTTGACTAGAGTCCTCATATAATGGAGATGTTAGGCTAGCTTAGCTCAGGTTATGTAGCTTAGCTTAACTAAGGTTAGGTATCTAAGCTGGATGTATGGCCAGAAGAAGGTACAAGTAATTATAGACATGGTGTTCCTTCACTTCAGATCAGGAGCTTCACGTACATTCAGGAGGTCGGCAGACGTTTCCAGAGCAGATAGATGTCTACAAAAACTTTTTGGATTTTGGTCGCCATACTTAAAAAATGAATTGCAAGTAGACAAAGGCCATGGAGCTTTGATAAGGCCAAAGGTGAGCCCATCAAATTTACAAAGTCAGAATGAAGTTAAAATCAGAGATTAATAAAAATTGGATCCTGAAGTAAACATACACAATAAAAAGGTTATCACCAGTGCTTTCCTTCCGCATTGTGAACAATAACTTGATCTGAGGGCAAAGTGCAACAAGGTAATATGTGGTTAAAATAATAGTGATAGCAGTCCAGTGGGATGATGCTCCGCTTTACACTAATGACGACAGATCACAGATGAGGAATCAGGTAACATTTCAGCTCATTATCTCTCTTTGCAGAGCTACTAGACAATCAGGTAGACTCTGGGCCAAAGGTAGCAGACAGAAATACAACTACCGTCCTGCACTGTAGATGTTCCTGCATGTACACGTTTGGTTGTTTCTTTTTGTGACCTTTTAAACATTCATCATAATGGTTCATAAACACTCCGTATTTTCATAATATGGCCTTAGTGATTTGTTGTTAATGTGTCAGTTGTGATAACGTGATAACGCTCGTTCAGATTTGAATGTTTATCCTACAGTATTATCAACGTTCACAGCCTTCACTTTCATCCTCCCACTCAACATTGCGTCACTCATCTCATATTCAGGGGCCTTTGTACTGCTCATTAACAGGAAATACTTTGATTTGGCTTCGTACCAGCAGCGTTGCACAAAAACAGCAAACCAGAGGACAGTGGAGACGCAGGAGCTGCTCTATGATTTTATTGCGGTTCAATTAAGTGATTATCGACATATAATAGCAGATATGCTGTATGAAATTAAATTTTAGGCTGCAATTATGGTTTGTTATTAAGGTCACTGCTGTGCTGTCCAGTTCCATTACTTATCCATGCCATTCCCACAAACAGGGTCGACTTCAGTCTAGCCATTACACAAATTTGATTTATTGAAGTTATCTTCAATAATTACTGGAGGAACAGAGTCTCTGTAGATCTTCTCCAAAGATTGTTCATCATAATGATCTCATACAGTCTGGTAAGAACAGGCTCCCTTTTTCTAACCTAAGACAATATTAATTTATATTTAGATGAATCACTGCTCCCCTTTTGGAGTTGCGTTTTGCCAACTTTTCCAGCTTCCTACCTGAATTTTACATTCACTATGAAATTAATAGTAAGCGTAACCTCTGTGATCTCCACCCTGTGTTTCCAAGAATCTAACAGTAACGGTCGATTATTTGTACCTCTTTCTCCAGCTCGCCCACTGGCGACCTGCAGACTCCCCCAAATCTAGAGAAGGTCGAGAAGGTGAGCTCCTTTTTTCCTTTCTCCTCTTACCTAAAGCATCTTCACACGTGAGTTTTTAAACGTCTCGTGTTTTGTTCATCTGCCAGTGCGGCGGTGGTTGGAGGTGTATTCAAGGAGTGGATGTGAACCTCGGGACACCCTGGTGGAGGTGTGGCGGGAGTTGCCAGAGGAGACCCACCATCTCTTTATCCCCTCCTGCGTGTCGGTGAGGAGATGTGGTGGCTGCTGTTCTGACGAGGCCCTGGAGTGTGTGCCAACACTCACGCACACACTCACCATGGAGGTATCTGTGCCACTGTGTCGACTGCATCTGTCTTTGTACAAACTGTGAAATCATTGCTGTGATTTGTCATTTTCGGACTGGTGTTCAGCTGATGAGGACGTCCTTCATGAAACACGAGCTCATTGAGTTGCCTTTCGTGGAGCACAGCCAGTGTGAGTGCAGGTAATGAATACACCCCGGGTGTCCGTGCACATCGGTGGAGGAGGTGTGTGATGGAGCTGCCACTGTACTGACGCCATCTGTTTTTTTTATATTTCTGACAGACTAAAAGAACAATTATTGCCACTGCCTACGACAAGGTAATTCATCCACTTTTTTCTGGCTTTGATTTATGTCTTTGTGAGATCTTTTTTTTGGCAGTTGTTCTTTTTGCTGTAATGTTGCAGAATGGAACAAAAACAAACCCCACTGTGAGCCTCTTTACCTGATTTACTTTAATTTGATTTTTGATTTTATTTTTACTGATTTATGTTTTGAAGGATTTTCTTTGTTGAAATCAAATACATCCACACTGCCAGGGTTTGCTGTTGCCCTGCAGTGTAACCCCTTGTAAGTGAAGAAGAAAAGTAGAGTAAAGTCAACAAAGTGTCTCCCTTTAGTACAGAACCATTTCTGTGCTAAAGCGAGACACTTTGCTGAGTGTTGTCAGGGACCAACAGCTGTGTCCTCTGGAACAGACTCTGGTCTTGATGCTTGTTTGTGTGTCCCCTGCTCCGATCGTACGATTGTATCTATGGTGTTTATGTCTTTCTTCCTGTTTGGATGTGGACATAAACACAGGATTCCAATATACAGTATATATGTGTCTAGATGTCTCACTCTCTACAAAGGGGTTGTAGCCTGGGTTGACACACACGCACATGTGAGTGTCTGTGTGTGTTTGTGTTCATCCTGCACGTTGCTGTCCTCCTTGTATTAGACCGACTGTGTGTGAGAGTTTGTAAATGAGCTAATAATGGTTTTCGCGTGGTATGTGTAAACGTGTGGGTGTGTGTGTTTGTCCCTCGGCAAGTTAGCATCTGCGGGCCTCTTTCCCAGAATCCCCTGGGAACGCCTTCATCCTGTTGTCACCATAGTGATGATTTTATCTTTGCTGCCATGTGCTCTCTCAGTGATTTACAGAGCAGGGAGTCACCAGACATGCTGAGGTCAACAGCAGCAGCACTCAGCTGATAAACATGACATTACATGAAACTATATCATTTATTTAATCTAAATTAAATTTGAGGTAAAAAATATAATGTCTTATAACTAAGTTTAAAAGAGGAAAATGCAAAGCTTCAGTCTGTACTGATGTGTCTTTGGACTGAGGTGGATTGAACACGCCTGAAGCAACAGAGATTAGCAGTGCTCACGTTTACTGCACCTCTGAAAACCAAACAGTAGCTGTGTCAAAGTCGTATTTTCTTTTGTGGCTTTTGTTCTTTTCTGGTGGGACTGTGATTTTACTGGATTGATTTTTTTGTTTAAGTCAAACATCACAGCACAAAAATATTTCATTACAATGACACAACAAATAAAGAGAAGAAGCTAAAGTGAGGGGATAGTAGAGTCTGCTTATGAATAAATCAATACCCTCTGGTCATCACACTGATACAACAAGGAACTTTAGTGCAATATTTGCTCTGCACTAATGGCTTAAATGAACTGCCCTGTTCCCAGAACAACAGCCGAAAGAGTTTGATAAGGATGAGCTGTAAAAGTCTTAAGGAAACCCACAAAACAGTGTTTTATGGATGCAGCGCTGGCCATGAATGGACAGTTCTTTATCAACGTCACAGTATTGGAAATGTTGATGACTCACTTTCAAATGTTGTGACTTATTAACGATTGGACTTTTTTTCTGATATTCCCAGGTCACATCTGAAGCCCAGCAGAACAAATGAGAAGAAGAAGGAGCGAGGGAAGTCCAGACAGAAGACAAGTGGAGACATCAGCGCTGCGTATGTTGAACCCTCACTCCACACTCATCTCAGTTTGGACTTGTATGAGTCGGTATTGCGTGGACACAGTCGGCCTCAGGGTGAATGTTAGTGTTAGGAGAAACAGGGTATCTGGTCCACACTGTTACTGAAGGACACTTTGTTTTACAGCTACATCAGTCAAGGCCTCTCTCACACAGATGCGCTCACACAGGTTTCCAGCTTGCAATAGTGAGGAAAGAAACAGACAAATCAAAGATTCTGGATTGGTTTAAACTCCTCCCACATTTATTAGAAGACCTCAAAATGTACTTTAAGATATAAAATTGAATCAAACGAATTTATCGAATATTCATTTAAGGCTATCACCTCATCTTTACTCTTGTTTTTTATGATAAATATAATGCGGTAATTTTACTTGTAAATCCAGCCATTGTTCCAGTAATTATTACTGTAGAAACTCTAAAATGTCCAACACACTCAGGTTTCTCCTCATCACCTTCTGGTACGTCATTTCAAGAGACAAATGTCCCAAAACAGACTTCCTTTTTAAGTAAATACATTTCAAGCAGCCTGGCATTGTTTCGTTTTTATGTTCGAGAGCGGAGCCATTGTTCAGTAGATTTGTGCAGCAGTTTGGGCGTCTGATTCAGGCTGCCTCCAGGAACACTGTGGGAGGAAGTGTTTCGGGCATGCTGGTCCACCTCAGGGCACACCCTGGAGCAGTTCCAGGACACAATGAAGGGATCACATGTTTCTCTTGGCGTTTCCTCAGAGGAGCTGGTGAAAGTGGCAGGTGACTGCTACATCTGCGAACTCAGCTTTAGATAAGTAGAGGAACACAAAGACTTCTTTGTTCTCAAAGATCACAAAAAAGACAACAAAAAAAAAGCCAAAATATTTTGTATTTCAGTACAACTCAGTACCACGTAGTCTTCTACTGAACATTGAACAAAACGGAAATTTGGTATGCACTTGCCTAGTCTTCTACTGAACATTGAACAAAACAGAAATTTGGTATGCACTTGCCACTGGCTTACATGAGCTTCACAGGTTTTTGCGTTGAACATTTTGACATTCTGTCAGTCTGTGGTTAACTTTCTTTCCCTTTTCCACCTATATCAGTGTCACTGTTCTGTCAGTCCTCTTTGTGAAGCAGAAGTGGTCCTACTGGGTGTGATGTACTTCAGTATCCATCCGTCACTCAGAGCAGGCTTTATTCAGGATCTGGCAGGGGTGAAATCTGTGTAATTTGCCCCTTAGTGCCTCCTCTCTGTTCGCGCCAGTGGCAGGCGTGGTCATCGGGATACAAACAAAGATGGCCCCTCTCCGCCTCATTAAGTTACTTCATCAAGGCTGCCAGCCTCTGAGGAAAACGTGGGCAGGAACCAGTTCCAGTTAATGGACCGACTGACACAGGCGACGTTCTCAGACTCAGAGACATTGCAGGGCGGCTGGAAGAGGAAGAGAAGGCCTCTCGCTGGTCTTACCCATCACGAGAAAGTAAAAGTGAAATAGTCATGGTAACAAACAGAAAAAGACAGGAGAACAGAGAGAGTGGGGAGTTCGTCAGCACCTGGGGAGACAATATCCCCCATTTGTCATGCTTCGTCCACACACTGCTTTCTGGGTTTGATGCTAAAAAACACCAAGCTGCTTTTCAAAAGCTTTGTCTTTCACTTTAGCCTTGTACGGATTCACCAGTCAAACACTTACACTTTGAAGAGTCTGTAAGTATTCCAGAGTTTGAAGGTTCGACACGATGTCATGCACCATACTTAAAGCATTAGTTTCAGCAGGGATGGGTCATGACTCAAACTATTAAATGTGCATCATCGCTCCTGTGAGTGGGTTTTGCATTAGAACTGCTGCACTGGGAGGCGCACTTACTGGAACCAAGTTGTCAGCCTTGTGTAGGAAGTGTTTTGGGTTTTTGTGCGAATAAAAGGATGAAAGTAAGACTGGTTACTCTTCCAATAAGGAAGGAGTATTTTACACTGTACGTCAGACTAACTTTTTATTCAG
>NC_024321.1:8771450-8785963 GCF_000523025.1 Cynoglossus semilaevis
TATATATATATATAATGCATAATATCATAACTTGTTTAATTGCTTTGTAAAAAAGAAATGTTGATGTTATTAAATTCTGTTCTCTCACTGTTTTTTTCCTTCAGGACTTATGTTCCTACCACTCCTCCTCCTCCAACACCCCCTCCTCTATCTTCTTCTCCCACCCTCTCTTCCTCCCTGCCCATTCCATCACCGAGGCCGTCTTGCAGCCCGTGTAAAGGGAGGAAGTGGGCATTGGATGTAACGTCGTGTCGGTGCCGCTGCATAGTCAGTCCTGAAAGCTGTAACAAGAAAGGCAGGATGCTCAACTCACATCGCTGCAGGTTAGGACGTCTACAAAACAGAGAACTGTTTGGACAAGAGTTTTTTTAAACACGAATCGACAGTTGCATGTCCTTCAGCGTGAGATTAAACCACTTTTTTCTCATTTGTATATGTCTAACTGGAGACAGGTCAGAGGGAAAAGATTGATTTAAAAAAGTGTCGTTACGGGGTTCAGAGGTTTTACACAAGCATTAGACACGGACTGCCGCCTTCATTGAAAACATGGCTGCCAACAGAGACATAGAAAGTGTGAAAGCACCATCAGAGAATATTTTGGCACATTATTTTACTCTTTGAAGTATTTTTTCTGGCAAAGAATTAAAGCTGGTTTGTACACAATACCTTGAAGCCCAGAGAGAAAATCAGTGAGTTTTTTTTAAGCTTACAAGAAAACAGTGGCTGATGGAACGCTGCCTTATTCCAGATGTCGGTTCCATTCCTTCTTGGTATCCATGTGGGACGATTCAATCCATGTATGGTCAACTAGGAAAGACTGACTTTTTTATTATTGGCTTAAGTAGAGTATATAATCTCCAGTACAGATTTTGTTGAATAATTTAATTTAGTGGTTTTCTTTGTATGTCTGTCTTCTTGCTGGCTATTTCACCTATTTGTGTTTATTTTTTTTTATTTATTTTTTTTGGATGTTCTAGGTGTGAGGCCATGAGGACTTGACGCATCCGTCCACCGTCTACTCAGCTCTTGTCCTCACCTTATCCTGCTGATTTATTGCCCTCTCTCAGCATTTCTACCACGGAGCACACAGACACCTGGACGTCCAGTATAACTCACTGAAGGAAGTATTAGCAGGAGCGCTCATTATAACCTGTAGTAGAGCTCCAGTACAGCAACATGTGCAGCATTACAGCCTCCGTACACTGTAGATCCACCGCGTGTCTGTCTGTGTGCAGTCAAACATCAACCCACCGGCAGTAAAGCTTCCATTCATCCTCTTGTGCACGTAGAGCTCATGCTGCGAGTGGTACCAGATAATACAACTTTTAAATGTGTGGAAATAACACACGTTAAAGAAAGACTGGTCTTCCTGTGGTTTGGACGTTGGAGCAAGAGAAGAAATGAACAGTTGTGGAGACAATTTGAAAAAATAAAAATCCTACAAGAAATAGAATATTGGTGGACACATACCAAGCACATGCCAGGAGAACACAATGCATGCACATGCACTGGCACCCCAGTGTGCATGGGCCTATGGCTGAGCTGAATGCTGGGATGGCGTGACGCTGTCTGTCTGTGTGGTCCCAGTCTGAAAGACCCAGATGGACTATCCCTGCAGCCGCTCTCTCTCTCTCTCTCTCTCTCTCCCTCTCTCTCTCTCTCTCATTCAATCCTATGACCACAGGCTGGCTCTCCAAGCCACTTTCTGGCATTTGTTTAAATTTGGGCCTTTTGTTTCCATCTTTTTCTCGGCACCTCAACTGAAAGCGAGCGCTTTGCCTCCCCTTGCCTCCCTTTTGGGCAGTGAGGAGAATGACAATAATAAGGACCTGGCGGCTCTCCACTACTTCACACTCAAACATTTACGCTTATAATACTACAGGAACAGAGACAACAGTGCAAACGCAGTAATGCTACGGCCGCTGCACAAATGTATGTAGAACCATGAACACACTGTGTGAAGTGGGTGCAGGTAGCCATTGGCTTTCCTTAATGTCACATTAGTGTGCAAATAGCTGTCAATCATTTATTTGCCCTTTAAACGCAGACTTGTTCCTGCTGTTGAGTTATATTCTGGTGTTTTACTCTTTTATTATAATCCTGTAAAGTTGATTTAAAAAGATATTTTATACTGCAGAATGTGTTCTTTGTTTTGTTTTTTTTTTGTTTTTTTTGTTCATCCCTAATCCATCTGCATAAAGAGTCGCACTGGGTGGCCTGCTATGAACAGGCTCACAATTTAAACAGAGTCTGCTCACGACCGGGAGATTATATACATTATAATGTGTATTTCAAACAATCAGTGAGGCAGCCATGTCTGCAGCTCCCAGCACTGGGAAAAGACAGCATGTGTGTTGTTGTTATGTTCAAACCAGGATGGACGGTTTGGAACATGAACTTGTTTATATTCTGACTGAATCTCATGCCTTCACTCTGCGATGATGCGGCTGCTGGGTGGGAACAGGGATTTGAAGTGCGATGGATTCAGAAAGGACAAGGTCTTGACCAGGCTGTCGGTCAGCGGGACAAGCTGGAAGCCAAAGCTGCGCTGCCAGTGACGTGGATCAATTTCTGACATGCATTCAGTGCCTGTGTTAATTTTTACCAGTCACGTCTGAGCCCCAGGAGAGACTTTAACACTCGGAGACTCATGTCCTTAACTCTCCCCCCGGATTCATGTTGAAGAATAGTCTCCCAGAAACAGTCTGAATGATTTGTGTGTCTGGCATGGAGCAAAAGAAATGAGTTTCCGAGGCCTGCATTGATAAGCTCTGTATTTATACTGTCCTGTTTTCAAAGCCCAAGTTCATTGTTGTGTTCGTTATTACTGTCAATCAGTGCTTCAATCACTACCTCTATATCACAACATGTTAATGACCAAGTATTAGAGCGTTGTTGTTATTTTGTCGGTGTTATGTCAGACCTCTTTCTAGATTACCATGTTCTTAATTACACTTAGCAATAAGTATAGCTGACGTGTGGTGATAATCCCCGGTTTAGAGACGCAACCTTAACACGTCTTTGTAAATGAAACGGTTCAAATAAACGAGGAGCACTGACCTGATGCTTAGACTGTAGACCAGCCACTGTGTGAAGATGTGGGACAGAAGGTTGTTTCCCAAAGCCTTTGTAGCTGCAGCGCCTTGAGCAGTAACGCTGGATCCAGAATGGGATGTTTATTTTTTGGATGTTCATTATTACATTTAAATCTGGCCTTTAAGACTGGCAGAGGCGAGGAGGACACACAACAGCAGCGCTGTGATAGTGGAATTTCACACCTGATCTTGAGATGATCTCAGCAGCCACAGGTTGGGGACCCCTGACCTGGACCAACCAAACGTTGATAGGCTCATTACCTATTCTCATTTAGTTTCTAAGTTCAGTCCTCTGATACTTCCTTTGGACTTGTGATTGATATCAGGGTAAAGTGACACATGTTCCAACCTCAACATTCACCTCAATTCATTCATCTTCTACCCCTTAATCCCTTTCAGGGTCACATGGGGGCTGGGGTAAATCCTAGCAGTCAATGGGTGATGGTTGGGTTATACCCCGGGCAGTTTGCCAGTCCATAGATGGTGAATTTGTAGTGTCAATTAACCTAATCCCCAATCTGCATGTTATTGGGGTAAGGAGAGGAAACAGATATACATTCAGAGAAAGACTGAAAGAGAGACCTGATTATCATTAGACTATAAGACAAAGCATCGACCACTGCTGTGTGGCCCTAAGCCTCAACCTTCCTAAAAATAAATGCAGTTCATTTTGTGAATAAGCAAACAGATGCTTTGGGAAACTGTATGCTCCATTATCGTTAGCTCCTGTGTTTGAATTTTAGAAAACACCATTACATTAGGTCGCTGCGGCAAAACAACAACAACAACAACTAAGATTGGATGTGTCTTTATTCTGCATCCACTCTCTTTCAGATATAGAGCCTGGACATATTAATATCCCAGTCATGTGTCCTGATCCTGTGTCAGTGTTGAACATCAGTGAGCTTTGTATCTGCATCGTCTCCGTTGTGCTGTCCTGGCCTCCAGTGTCTTAGAAGCCTTTAGATGATGATGTAACATTTATACTCTAATACTCAGTGATGTCTTTGTGTATGACGTACCACATATGTTAGATATGTATTTGTAACTTCATGTCATCCGTACTTTGTAACAAATCATTTCACCACAAAGTACACAGTACTACTGTAGCCTGTGTATAAAAGTCAGACACACACTCTTTATTTGCTGCTACACCATTTGTGCCCTTTAATGACGTCTTTGTAAAAATAATGCAGTTTTTATGTCGTATTAGTATCAAAGCCAATTAGTAGAATCAGCGTCCACGTGAAAGTGTATTGATCAATGTATTAAAAACTATACCAGTGATGTTACACATGTTATTAAAGGAAATGTCCTATTTTTCATATAAACCTGTCTCTCTGTCTCCCTGATGCTGTTTGTCCGTCCCTGTCTCTCCCCCCACCTTTGTTTTATCTCTCTCATTTGACGTTAATGAAAGGCAAACAGGCATTTCTGATTACAGTGCCACCCTGTTGTGACGTGCTGTTATGAGACATAATATTGTTGCCGCTCCTCCTCACATCTGTGCTGCTGAGTCAGGCCACGGTCAAGTGCAAAGATGCGATGTCACACAGTGTGCCAGGGAGAGATGCTAAATAAATATGTTCAACTACATTATTTTCATACAGTTATCTAAGAAACTAAAAACCACTTCCTATGTACGTAGTTACTTATAAAGGTAACTAAGTACTTATAAAAGTAACTAAGTTGTAAACAGGCTACAGTCAGCCTGAAGTGGAGGTTATTGCTGCTGATGTAGGAGACAGAGGAGGAAAAGGGAGGTATTTCCTTTATTTCAGAAAATATGTCAGCAGCCCTGAATCAAGAAGTTGCTTATTTGGCTGTCAACTAGAAGATCCTGGAGGAGTTGAAACTTGGACTTGTATGAATCACTGATTCTTTCTGACTGTGCCACAAGGCCATGAAAAACTAATTTGGAAAGAGAATTTGTGGTCCAAAAAACTCCGTACAAAGGCCACCATTATCACCAGGACAGGTCTGTGGATATGCCTGTTTGCATTCAGCGTAAATGGCTTTTATAGGCCATTCAGTCAAGTCTTATTAACTTGCATGAATAACGTTGCAGTTGAAGGTGTCGCTGCTAATTAAAGCTAGCTTTTATGTTTTAGTTTTATAGCTCTGTTTAATTATTTTAGTTAGATGTTAAAACCCCACTTAAATAATAAATAATCATATTATTTATCCGTGTTCTATTTTAGTTGTGTAAATCAAAATTTTTAAGACTTTTTAAGGTCTTTTTAGGACCATTTTAAACCAAATAAAGTCAATATGACAATATGATCCAAGAATGAAAGTCACTTTTGGCTGTCAGAGTAGAAGTCAAGAACAGAGAGGAGGAGAGAGGAGGAGAGGAGTTATTGCTTCTGCCAACCAGTCTGTCTGAAGGGGCATCCAGTACTAAATATAGCTGTAAGATTAGGGTGATGGAGGAAGAGAGGGAGAGGGAGAGGAGGAGAGGACACAATGACTTATGCATCGTGTTACAGAACACCTGATCAGAGGTTCTTTTCATTACATCCCTCCATTTCTCGTGTATATTCACCCATCAGCCGGCTCTTTTTCACTACTCAGCAGCCTCCCTCCATCTTTCTTCAACCCCTCACTTCATCATCCATCTCCCTCTGACTCACTCACTCTCTACACATGTGTCAGGACTTCCTGTATTTTTCCACCTTGCTTTCCCTGAGCACAGTCATGTTTTTCTAATAAGTGCAGCCATGGTTTCCTCCCTGCCTTTGTAGCAGCAGCTGTGTTGAAGCAGGTACTGTGCACTATCAGGCCTGAGAGTGTGTGTTGTTAGATGCTATCAGCATTAATGTGTGTGTGTGTGTGTGTGGGAGAGGAAAAGTGAGTGTTTTAAAACATCTCTTGTGAACACAGGGGACTTTTACGTTTCATTCTACAAAACAAACAGGCAGCGTTATCTCCAACAGAAACACAGATCAACAGACATCATCTGTCTCTGTCAACTGAAGGACAACAGCCTTGATTCAACATTTTTGCCTCTTTTACTTGGGTGGGAAAAACGGGTTAAAATTATAGAAAGTATAGTAGTATATAGTAACTACAGCGCCAAATCATGATTTATAGAAAACACTGTTGAAATAGGGATAATAATCACTAACTCAGAAAGAGAGAAAAAACATATTCTATTATTTTACTCATCAGCATCAAATAATGTGTGAAAGCATTATAACAGGTACGTAGTTCTGGGTAAGAGATAACATTCTGTGGATTGAAGTGGGGTAGAAGAGGTAAAGTGTAGTTTGGGGTGAGGGGTGGTGCAAGCCATAGGGGAGGTTGGAAGGCTGGGGGGTTTTGTGGTTGAGGGTCTAACAGCTCCATAGGTGAGGGCATACTTGTGGTCTGGCGTGTTAGGTCCTGTCAGGCGGAGGATGCAGGTACCAGCAGGAGTGTGAGGAGATCAGAGAGTTGGCTCAATCTTATCTCTCTCCCACCGTATCATAGTGTTCCAGCAGCTCGACTCACTGGAGGCAGCAGCCAATCACGTTCTCTCAGTCACTGTCTACTGTGCTGCTCCATCTCACCTGGAGAGTTGGACTTGTCATAGTTTGACACGACATTGCCGATGAAATGCTCTATTCATTTCGTTAAAAATAAGCAGACAGGAAAGTCTGAGATGACTCATTAGATTTAACGATGTATTCAAGATCATACAGGAGTTTGACAGGAGACGACATTAAACTTGTTTTTTTTTTTCAATCTGTACTTTTTATCTGTAAAAGTAGAGAACAAGGCCAGACTGCCAGGAAGAGATATTTTTCATAACGTGTTCGATCAAAACAAATATATGTTCTAGATAAATTAATCTGTTTCTACCTATTTGTACTTTAAATTAATATCCAATTCTACCATAACATCTGACCAACTGTCTCTCAATATTTACAACACCAGTAGATATCAAGTTTAGATATCCCTATCATTGTCTTTCATTTGCTTCCATCTGTAAAGATTGATGAAACTTGTAACAGATAGTGTGTAACCCACTGGGGCCTGATGGAGTCAGGGAGTAACTGTCCATTAAGAATAATGGGAGCCAACCAACTTTAAAAATGTAATCAGAAAAATCAGACTTTTTAGTGAAATTGAATTTGTTTATTTTATTCAAGAATATTTATTTCATGTATCCGTTTTCTGCACTTGTTCATTCCTTCTTCTGAAGTTTTTTTTTTTTTTTTAATTTGACAGTTTTGGACAATTTTTGAAAACAACAAACAGTGCAATAATTCAATCAACGTTACTTCCACCTGTTCTGTGAAGGGCACACAGAGGACCCCTGGTGGCGGACAATTGCAAATATAAAGCGCCTGTTGAAAACAAAATAGTCAAAAAATATTAAAATTATCAATAGCTATATCTAATTGAGCAATATTACCCGTTTCTGTATAACAATGTGATATATGCAATATGATACACGTAAATGTACTTATTATAAGTTGAATTCAAACCATGACGCCAGAATTTGAATCTGGGTTGTAATACCGAAAATAACCTGTGAGAGGCAGCAATTCGCCACAAGATCTACGCCCTTCAATACAGCCTAAAGAAAAAGAAGAATACGTCGAAAGTAGACGTGGCAATGACGTCAGTGCCGGAAATTACCCGGATCAGAACTTTAACTCCTACGTTGATTAGTTTTCTGCCATCAGGAGCTGGTGAAAGATGTTATAATGTCTAGTCAAGTAAGTTTACACTTATCGGTGTTGTTCTTTTTATCCAAGTAAATATCCCAGTAGGTTTTAAATTCGAGGTCTTCTATCCTAAAGCAGTTCAGACCGTACGGAAATTGCGTTTAGCTTCAAGGAGCTAACGGTTAGCTTGTGGTTATCCGGCGATCAGCTGCTCGGTGGTCATGGACGGCCTTCTCTCATAGCCGTTGCTCTCTGGTTAATCTTATTTATATAATGGCATACATATATATATAGCTCCTTCTCGGTGTTTCTTGTCGAGTGTTGTGATTTTTGGTCGCCTGTTGTCTGATGGTTTAAAGATTTTTGACAGTGTACGTGGGTGTCTGGCCGGCACCAGGGCACTTGACTTTTTCATTTAAATTGAGCAGTCGTAATATAACTAAATTAATTTTTTCCCCAGACATGTGTGTATATATGCCGATGAAGGATACCCCACCTTGGATGTAAGTTTAACATACCAGCGGGAAATCTACAGTATCGATACATCCGACAGACTAAAGGGGGACCCAGCGCTCCCCGGTTGTTTGTGTTGTTCTAGCGGGCCAAAGACTCTTCAATAGGCAGGATGACGTGCCGTGACCGGACCCATGAGTTTCAATCCGCCTGTAAATCTCTCCAGGGCAGACAGGTATGTTGATACATGACACGTATACGCAACAATATTAAAGAGATCATTTCTATTTTGACTTTGTCATCTTTATAGGTTCTTGTACTTTTGGTTTTGGTTTCTTTCTTTATGTTTATGTATCATTTAGAACACTTGCATACTAAATTGAACAAACACACTTGTCAACAAACTTGTTTTTCCTATATAGCAGTAAATGTCATCATTTAACACAAGGCAGCCCTTCATTTGATGAATTCAGACTAATTTTAATTTTAATTCTCTTCTAATTTAACCTTTCTTCTATGTTTTCCACTGTCAGAATGGAGTCCAGCCCAGTAAACCAGCCCTCAATGCTCTCAAGCAGCGCAGTGACTTCACAGTTATGGCTAAGTAAGTTCCTCTTCTGTTTTCCCACAGCACATTAGTATTTGCTGAACAAAATTCTTTCATTGTTGATTTTTGATGTTGCCAATATCTGTGCGTACACATTTTCAACCTTGAAATGCATTTTTTGCTTGTTTAGTGTACTGTAGTTACTTAAGCTATGTCACTAGAGGACACATTTTACACACTTTTGCTGTACACTTTACAGAAGGCTAAATGTTTCTGTGTTTCTTTGCAGGAGAATTGGGAAAGACCTAAGCAACACATTTGCCAAGCTGGAAAAGCTCACTATTTGTAAGTGCAGTGTAAACACACTTGATTAAGCACAAATTACATGAGTGTGATTTAATTTAAAGCCATGGTTCTGCATTTTCTCATGTTGGTACTTTAGTGGCAAAAAGAAAATCCCTTTTTGATGACAAGGCAGTGGAGATTGAGGAGCTAACTTATATCATAAAACAGGTGAGCATATCTTCACAATCTGTGCTATTGTTTTATTGACTCAATTTTCTCTGCCTGTAGTTTTCACATCTGTGTCATTCTTATTCCCAGGACATAAACAGTTTAAACAAACAGATAGCTCAACTGCAGGACCTGGTGAGGACCCGTGGAGCTCCTGGAGGCAGACACATCCAGACACACTCAAACACTATAGTAGTGTCTTTACAGGTATGCTCCAGCTGGACTTAATCATTGTTAATTGTTGGTTTGCAGACATGGTGTTGAAATAGCTTGGACTTCCATGGTATTCTTATTGAATAAAAGTATTACTAAGATATTCTAATTTAAACTATTTTATTTTTTACCATATTAATTTATAGAAAGAGCAAAAAGTAGTAGTATTAGTAGTAGTGTAGACTGTGGTCTAGCTTAGTGGCTAATACCAACTTCCCAAATTCTAAATAATTTCTAACCCTAATATTTGGTACAGGTTTGTTCACATACATGCTGTAAAGTTTGCTGTTTTAATAATGGAATTTGAAAAAAAAAATTGTTCACTCATTCTCACTCTGTTCTTGTCCACAGTCTAAACTGGCATCAATGTCCAATGACTTCAAGTCAGTTCTAGAAGTCAGAACAGAGGTAAGAACTCATCTATATACCAGTTTTGATTAAGGCTGTTTTTTTTTTTCTACCTGCTTCATTGTTTCTGTTTTCCCACAGAATCTGAAGCAGCAGCGCAGCAGGAGAGAGCAGTTCTCTCAGCCCCCTGTCGCAACCTCTCCTCTGATGGCCAACAACTTCAGTAAGTCTCCACACCCCTCTTAGCATCAGGCTTTTAGTTGCTCATTGAGCTGTTAATTGTTTTAAAAAGATTCTTGCATAAATCAATGGCAGCAAACAGGTAAACAGTGCATGCTATTGACGCTTCTTAAAGGGAGTGTTCACTCTATACTATCTGCAAATGTTTTCTTCATTTGGTTCTGATCAAAAGATGGAACATTATCCCGATCCCAGACTATTTTATCAAACCAGATTCAGTTATAAAGAAGTGATGTTAAGTTTCACCAAAAACAGAATCTGTGCTATTTTTTTTTATTTTTTTTGCATTTAAATTTGTCTTCACTGACATTACCAGCTCATCATTGGATCACATACAACAGTTAATTATTAGAGTGAACACACCTATATGCAGTCCTGGCTTTGGGGTGCTTTTATGGATATCTGGCTCCTGCTCAAACGAATGGTTAAACAGGCAAATAAGCAGAGACACACAGCACTACCACAGGGAGCTGGTTCACTTCCTGTGCAGACATTTACACTGTCAGTGACAATGTTCCTGTGCAGCCTTCAGTCTTTTCTGTTTGGATGAATTTCAAGCGCAGTGTCAATTGGTATTTAAATGAACAACAATTATATTCTTTAAAAAGAGCATAATGTTCATCACTATGGACGGTTGATATCAATTTTGTCCTGACCGACTCTGACATTAATCAGTACAATAAGAGTTCAACTCATACTGTGTTTAAAATAATTTAAATTACATAGAAGTCTTTAATATTGACTGTTTTTTCATATAAATATAATTAAAATGAATCTTTCACAACTTTCTTGTGCATTACAACCAATGTTTTTTATTCATTAAATACAGATATCAACTCCAGACACTCACAGCTTGAAATGAATTCAAAGATTTGCCCAGCTTAAACAGAAACCAAAACTGCCAGTGTAATTCAGTAAAACCGCTGTTGTGATAGGGAACTGCTCAGAGTCCTTGTGAATGATTATTACTGTATATTTGGTCTCATATAATGTAAAAATGAAAAAATATTTTAGGGAGCCGCAAAAAAGGGGCCCAGGAGCCGCATGCAGCTCGTGAGCCGCGCATTGACTACCAGGGCTATACCACCTCAGATTTAAAAGGTATTTCCCTGGAATCTTTGCCTCTCCCAGCGGGTTTAACTGTAGCTACTGTTAACTGCCCGCTGTTCTCAATGCTTTCCCCTCTACCTTTGAGCGTTTCCCTCTGATCGTGTTGAACATGTGTGTCTGTTTTCTCGTTCTGCTTGTGTCCTCTCAGAGAGTTCAGTGCTGATGCAGGATGAGTCCAGGAGTCTCGGGGACGTGGCCATCGACATGGACTCTCAGACCAACCCCCTGCAGCTGCAGCTCATCGATGAGCAGGTAGAGTTCAGTCTTGGATGAAACACAAACCACTTTGTTAATTTCGACAATGTCACCTTTCAGTAAATGCTGCTGTGATGTAACATCATTGCAGGACTCGTACATCCAGAGCCGTGCAGACACCATGCAGAACATAGAGAGTACCATTGTGGAACTGGGTTCTATATTCCAGCAGTTAGCACACATGGTTAAAGAGCAGGAAGAGACGATTCAAAGGTAGGTTTGAAAAGAATTAAAAAATAAAGATGGCATAAAGTGTCATCAAAGCAACTGAAATTTAAGGAAATGTTAATGTATACTTTTCATATTGATTATTATATATATATATATATATATATATGAATGACATCATCTCTGTTTATCTCCCCTGTTATCTTTGTATTAAATATTGAAATAATTTCTGGCCTTGTTTCCCTCACAGGATTGATGCAAACGTGGAGGACACTCAGTTGAACGTGGAGGCTGCCCACTCAGAGATCCTCAAGTATTTCCAGTCCGTCTCCTCCAACCGCTGGCTGATGATCAAGATATTTCTTGTCCTCATCGTATTCTTCATTGTCTTCGTCATCTTTTTCGCCTGAGGAAAGGAGAGCCATCCAAACAAAGCAGAACGGGATGAGGGAATGGGAATATTACAATTTACATTGGACTGAGACAATGTGTCCAAGCATTATATTTAAAGGACAGGCATTTCTGTCAAAGAGACGGTTAAATGGAAGCTCGGGAACCACTCGGATCTTTATTGACTTGTTGGGTTTTTATTAAGCCACAGACTCTTGGTCTTAATTGAATGAAGATGCACAGAAGAAAGAAGATGTTAAACTTCGTTCCAAGAAGAAAAACCAATTATATAGATTTCCAACTTTGTACAGAGAGAGCAGAAAACTGCTCTTTATTGACCAATTATTCATAAACATTTAATCAAAGTGTCTATAATTTAATGGTTTGGTTCTGCAAACTGGCTTTTTAATTCAGATTTTCTTTTTTCTTCCTTTTTGCCACGTGTGATTAGCATTATGGTTTAAACCAAGCCAAACAGGATGATATTTGTTTGCTTCTTAGTTCAACTGCTTTTTATCCAGTGTCCCATTTTCTCCCCGGCACATCTTCACTAAACGTGACTTAGTGATGATGTAAAATATTTGTTTTATTCTCTACATTTTTTCTGTTTGCCAAATACTAATGCTAAATGAATTAACACAGTACAAAAGGATTGGCTGTGATTCTGGTACTTTTTTCTTCATATAGTCTGGGTCGAGCTATGAAGCCTGGTGTTAATTCAGAACAGAGCTTTACCATTATGTTAAAACACACAAAGCTAACATCTAATATCTCTGGAGTCCAGCCATAAGGCAGGCAGGTTGAGCAAGTGCCACAGAAAGACGACCATTGGAAACAGGACCAGGACACCTAAGTTATCCATTCAGCTGACTCCCTTGAAGTTTCTCATGTGGGGTCACTATAAAAGCCATTTCCCTTTTTTTCTCATGTACAGGGAATAATTTAAGTAATCACATCTTTTTAAGGAGAGTGAACTTTATTTCTAGGTTTACTCCCTGTTTGTTCTTTTAGCCAAATGCCTTGACTTTGATCTGTAAAGTGCAAATAGTAATAATGACAAGGCAGTGCATAGTTATGATACTGTAAGTGGTGTAGGCATTTATTGTAGAGATGTATTCACAATATAATTGGATTGTTAGCAGTGATTATAATTGAGCACATGGAGGCAGAATGGCAGTTAACAGGGCGATGTTGCAGTTTATATTTCAGCACCACCTCAGTGTGGACAGGGTTCTTAAAATCCTTAAATGTGACTCAGTTCTAGTGCTGCTGAAATGCAATGAAACTGCATTCTGTGGCATCAAAAAGCTGTCCGACAGAGATGTTCACATAGTAATAACAGTAATGAAAGCTTGTCCTCCACACACCTGTGTTACAATTACAACTGTAAAAGTGCTGGAAACTGTGAACTGACCTTCAAAGCGCTGGATTCTGATGGAGAAAAAAAGTATATGAAACCTGTAAAAAGACTAAATATTTATTTTTGCTGCTGTTCATTTTTTTTTATGTTACAGACCCCAGAAAGAATCATATATATAAACATTTTCACTGTCAAACTACAATAAACAACGGGATTTCCTTTACATTTAATTTGTTTTTTGTTATTTAACATATTTAAACATCGACCTCCAAAAAGTTCAATAATTTATAATTACCCAAAGCCCACCAAATGATGTGTTTTTTTTTATCCCACCCTAACTTCAGAACAAAAAATATAAGTTAAAGAAACCACAGAGCCCATAAACCAAGCCCAATTGTCTAACAGTTGGCCCATGAACCACAGGCTGGAGATAGTTTTAGCTCAGTTTCCTCTTATTTGTCCCATGAGACGTGGTTGTTTATGAGCAGTGAAGCATATAAAGGGCAACCATTTGTCAAACTTTACCATAAACCTAGTTAAGACGGAGATTTAGCTAATTCAAGAAAAAGAAGTTAGAATTTAAAAATCAGTAGCAGTTGTGGTGGAAGGTGACCTCTTGACCTCTGTCTCATTTTAAATTCAGCCATTTCTGTGTAATTTAATTCTTATTTACACCTGCCCTCTGGATTATCTCATATTCCTCTCATCCTGGAGCACTTTGCTCCAGTGGGGTAATCTCAGGCATACTTCTGCTCCTTCCCCTCCTCACCCTGGCCTTGATGGCCTCTTCCTCTTCTTTCCTCTCCTCACCCTCCTCCTCCTGATACCAGTCCACCTGCTGCTGCAGATTTCCCCTGGAGCCTTTAACACCACTGCTCTTGAAGAAGTAACCGGTGGGAAACTTAACAAAAGAGAGGCTCTTGCTTCTCTGCTGCTTGTGTAACTCAGCGTCCTGTGTCTGATCACAGATGCTATCGCTCTTCTCGTCCACACAGTTACTCAGCACGGAGCGGAACAGCCGTACTACCTCATGAACCTCAGGCTCCATCTGTGATACCAGCCTCCTGAACCTGCATGTGAACATTAACAAAACGCCATTTTAAATCAGTTAATGCAACCACCCCCCCCCCCCCCCCCCCACCCCACAACACCCCCCCATCGCACTA
>NC_024321.1:8786114-8802028 GCF_000523025.1 Cynoglossus semilaevis
AACACAAAAAAACCCCAATTATAAAAGATGATTTCCACCCCCCCCCCCCCCCCCACACACACACACACACACACACACACACTGTCTGTCCAGGGATCCTCCTCACCTCACAATCACAGGACCACACTGAGCAGGAGGGATCTTGGAACAGAGGTCGTGCAGCTCCAGCAGGTCACTGGGGGTCAATTCGTAAGGCTGTGGGGTAGGAGGGGTCACCAGCCAGCTGTAGTCGGCTGGGGTGGAGGAGTTGCGTCGGCGGCGTCTGCATTCTGTCATTCTCTCTAAACGGATGCGTTCAGTACGTTTCACCATGGCTCCCAGCTCCAGCATCAGAGTATTGGTTACCATCTCCTCAGCAGTGCGCTGGCCTGGGACTTTAGGCTCAACAGAGAAAACAGCAGACCAGGGATTCATCTGGGGGAAAGAATGTGAGAGTTGTAATACAATATTGTTTCAACATGAGATAATGTTTATTTATCCATAGCCAATTTGTGGCTACTTTTTAGCTTTTTCTATGTCAAGCATTAGCTTCTTTTCAAAAATATTGGTTACATTTAGAGAATCCTGTTGTTCATTTTGTTTATTTTAGGCAACTTCTGAGCTAAGAGCTATTTAAAAACATTTTCCATATTTGTATCTATTACTAACCCTAACTGAGTAAACTGGTTACTGCCTCAAATTACAGATCCAAAAATGATTAGTCTTGGAGTTAACCAACTAAAGGTCAATTGGACAATATTGGACTATACTGGTAATCTTGACATGCCTTGCGTTTTTTTCAATGCATCTGAATGAACATGCATAGGAAAGGCCAAGCATCATGTGTCATCTGGAGGAGGAACTGTTGACCTGCTGTATGGACACCAAACAAGGCTCCACTTGAAAACAAACATTTCTGCTTTGATCAATGCTGACTTACCTTTACGAAACAGTGTTTTTAAACCTGTAGTGTGATCTTGTCTGCTAACAGTCCACCTGTTTTGTAGAAAGGTCTACGTTAGCAGCTAAATGAGGAGCAGGTCTCCATGAATCAGTGAAGCTCCCCTGACTCCAGCCAGACTTCAGCACCAGGCTTCCTGACCGCCTCACTACCTGTGGCAGTCGGTGCATGCACTGAAGCATGTGGAGTGTGTGTGTGTGTGTGTGAATTTGGGATTGAGAATATATGTAATCCTGTATTATAACAAGACCAATTGATGAGATGAGCTAATCTGGTCTGTGCCTGTGTATGTGATAGAATTCATGTGGCTCCCATTACATAACAGCAGACATAATCAAGTGTATTTTTATCCAGTGCTCTTTCTCTCTCTGAGTGTTTCCATGATGAGTTCTCATATGTTAACAACAATAGCTTGGGTTTTATGCCTTGAGAATAAAAAGGTATTTTTAGGTCATACACGATCCTTACATTCATTTGTTATGTAAATGCCAGCCCAAGGCCAACATTCAACAGAGATTACATAAGTAACATTTACATGATCCAGACTGAAACTACTAACTTTTACCATCATGTCTAACACTAATACATAGTGTTTATATAGTCATACATGCAGTACATGAATGTACTGTATAAATGTTTTATGTAATGTTGTTATAGAAAGGTTTGTGGGATACTGCATCACTCAGCACTCAGGCAACAAATCCCAGATTATATCTAAATCCAGAGCCTCCCTGGAAAATGACAGGTTATAATGACTAGTATAATCTAATTATACTGCAGTTTGCTACAGTGGCAGCAATTACTGCAGCGGTATAAATAGCATCGGATGACTTTGTTTTTGTTTTCATTAACTTTTGAATGCAAGCTAAAATAATTACATTTTATTTTTGCATGGCATTAAAGAAATGTCACATCGGTTTTTGTACAACATCTGATCATTTGCACCAATCTCAAAAGGAGATTTGGAAAACAGTTTAAATCAAACCATCTGTATATCACAGTGACTCACCTCATCATTATTTTCATTACACATGTGGGTGTGCCGCTGATTGCTATTGTTGCATAGCATGCTCGTTCAACCGAGACAACAAAAGTCAGTTTTAAAAAACATGAAATGTCTGTGTTCCTGTTTAAACAAACAAATCTAGTTACACTGATACTGCACACACTGACAGAACTGTGGATAAATAACAGGCTTTACATGGGTTGAAAAATAGAGAAGAATTAAGAGAAAAATACATAAAGAATAGATTTATTTGTGTTAAGTATGTTAAAAGGTTCCCATTGCTTTTAATGGCCCTGTCATATGGATTGGACCATAGCTTTTAAGTTCCTTAAATTAAAAGAAAGAATACAATTTGTTGTGCACAGTAGTACATATAAACTCATGTATTGTCCAGTCGTGAGCAACGTTGGAACGCCATGTATTTTAAGCGTTACCACAAACAGAACGAAAGCCCTTTATTTTTTGCTTGAGATGCTATCAAGAAACTTCCATGTGACTCTGTATAGGGTGAGAAAACATTTTAATCACAACATATAACCTACCACTAGATGCTGCTAAACCTGAAGTACAGCTTATGTCGGTAGAGGTCATCAGAGGTTCACAGTGATGTGTTAGACTTCCTCTTGGACGTTCCCATGTGACGTCACTGTCCCGCCTCAATTTTCCGACCCGCCTCGTGCCACACAAACCGGGTTAGAGAAAGGGGCGCGCGCCTGTGTATGTGTGTAACGAATCCAGATTGACGGTTACTGTCAATTCATGCCAGTTGTTCGGATGTAGTTCTGTGAGTAGTCCTTGTACTTTACTCCCCGCCAGTAAAGACGTGGAATTTTACAGGACTTTTAAACAGAGTCTAAGGTCTGTGGTGGAGACTGACCAGCTGTTATCGGCTGTCTGTAGCCGCCTCAAAGTAAGCGGTAAGTGGCTGTTCAGTGTGTTGCGGTGGTGTCTCACTGTTAGCTTAGCATCCTGGCTAAATTAGTTGTCATTTGCCGGCGACTGGTTCTGTAAACGAAAGCAAACAAGTGGAAAAGTGAGTCGCATTGTTTAACTTATGCTCTCACTGACACCGTACACAGTGTCGTTTTTACCGTCTTAAACCTGAAGATTTCCATTGTTGTTTTGGATCCTCGTGATCACATATTCAGTCCAACCTCTGCATCCTAGCCCTCAACTGTCATCATTAACCCTTTCCTTTTGTAGCTGAAGAAAGGAGAATTATTATATTCACTATTGCCATTATATATTTTGCTTAAAACTGCCCCATTGTCTCTGTTTGGAGCAAACATTTGTGTTATTTCGTGCACACACGATTCATTGTGTTTGAGTTTTATAGTCTGTCAGAGCTGCCGAACGATTAGACAAACGTGTATCCAATCATTAAAGGCTTTTCCTCTGCACCTGTGACATTTCTTTTGTAATCCTTTGTTAGCTTTGTTGTTCATTTTAATACACGATGCTGCTCACTCTTCCTTGAATATTAAAACAAAATTGAAAACAAAAAACATGAAACAAGTAAATAATTAAATAACTTATAAAAACACCCCATGGCTATGGGCTATTTAAGAATAGACAAATGTAAAGTAGGACTACTCACTGTGGAAACACTCACATTCAAGCATGTATGTTTTGGAGACTGTTTGGAAATATACTATTTTTATTCAAAATAATATGATTCCCACAAGGACGTGGTGCAGATGGAGAAAGCAACAGGTGAGGAGGATTTTGACACAGAAGAGCCAAGATGTGAGCAGATAGAAGGCCAATCAAGTAGAGAGTTGGTTCAGAATTTTGCTTAAGATGGCATTTTGTAGACCTGTGCGTTTATATGAGCTTAGCTAATGTTCTGACTGTCTAGCTACACATACTTTCATTCAGGTTCTGTTTCCTGAAACAAGGTAAATAGTGACGCAACATGTTAACAATGACAGACACTATCTGACTACTGTTGCCGCATTTACAGCCTTGAGACTGGAATGCAAGTTAAAACAGAGATCAGAATCAAACTCTACAGGTTTGTTAAGGGTGTTATTGGCTGTCAGTCGGTTTTCAGTTCTGTCACTGACTCACTTTTATCACCAGTCCTGTGTGCTATACTTGTTTAATAAACAAGTTGCTGGTACTGCAAATGCCACGTTTGGGTATTTATTCAGGGACTGTAACACTGTTCTGTAAATGTAGTTTCTGCTCTAGTTGTAAAATTAGACTGTAGCGTGCCAGAGTGTGGTCAATTCGTCATACGGCCATTTTTAAAACAGTGTGACACTGTCTTTAATCAAAGAGCTCAAGGGTTGGAAGTAAAAATCCACAGCTGTATGAGCATTATTGAATACATTTCATTGTTGCATTACTTGTGCTGATAGTACTTAAAGTTGAATCTCAACTTTGTCAGACTTTACTAAACTATTGTAAATTTTAGTATTTAGTATTTCAGTAGATTCTGTTTTTATTCTCAAAACCCTGTCAGTAAATGGACAGGATGGAGAACATCTGCAGTGTTGCATTGCAGGGCCACAAATGTTACGCTGTTAAATTTTAAATTTGTGCTTTCAACATTTTTAAGATTTGGACACAAATGTTACTAGCATATAAAAGTCAGTTTCTGGAGCCATTTTATTTGCTGGAAAAGTCTGAGTTCCAGCTGCACAGCAAAAACAACAAGCGCCTCCCTGTGGGATCAAAGCCTTAGCAACATAACATATTCAAGGGAGGAAACACAGCTCGAGGGACAGACAAAGCCTTGTTTAAATAAATGTGTTGTGGATCAAATCATCTCTCACAACTTAATTGTCTGTCCATGTTTTTCTCTTGTTTCAGAGTGTGGATTCTTCACTGCAAATTCTCTGCTGATACCATATATACTATGCACCAATAGGAAAGGTTGGTTAGCATCAAGAATATATTTTATCATAAGGATGGAATGTTTATGAAGTGTATATTTGAAGTTTTTATTTGTTTTGTTTTTGTACCCCACACAGAGAGAGATGAGTTGGGCTGAGGAGGACTGGACAGTGGGCCTTTCAGGTCGAGTTCTGCAAAAGGTGAAGGAACTGCAGGTTCATCATGAGCGATTGTCCAGAGAAAACAAACAGAAGCAGCTGCAGTTGGACAACATCCAAGTGAGCCTTGAAAAACAGACTGTGAAGGTACCAGCGACAGTAACTTTGTTATAATACAAATAGTTAAACACTCAGTGATTTTTAGCCCAAAGCAAACACATCCTCTTCTTCTTTACCCAATAGTACGAGGAGGTGCGTGGGGAGCTACAGTTTGTGCAGAGAGATCTCCAGAGTGTTCGTGATGAGGCCAAAGCAGCAGCAGCCAGCAGGGAGCGCCTGGTCCAGGAGCTTCACACCAAACAAGCACAAGTTTGCTCTTTGGAGGGACAGCTTGATGCAACGCGTAGCCAAAACAACAAGCTCACTCAGGAAATCAAAAGGTTGGCAACACTACAAATAATTAGTCCTAATTGATGATTTCATTGTTGATACTGTAGTGTTTATTGCTAATATGCTGTTTGCATTGGCAGATTAGAGGCAGAGCTTGAGAAACTGCAGAACAGCAGCAAGTCTTCAGATGTCACTCTGTTTTCTACTCCATGCTGGAACACATCCTCACCCTGGGAACATAATGGTATGTTATGTTTTAATCTTTTTTTTGGCTTTATTTAGGTCATAAAAGCTACAAGATTCCCAAATGATTAGAGAAACTGTAAGTAAATAAATATTCTCTTCTAAGTCCTCTCCCAGCTGCTCACTCCTAAGGGACTTGTGCTGGGGACATTCTTTATTCTCATGTCAGTAAAACATTCAGGTCATTTACTGCTTGTCTCCATTCAGCATTGGTGACTGTTGTAAGCTGATCGTTCAAATCTCGATGCGTTGTTTTTGTCCTGTAGGTAGCAGGAGGTATGATGAGAAGTCGGGGACAAGAGATGAAGTTCAAAGCCAACATTCTCATATCAAGGTAAGTAAAATAGTAAAATAGTCCTCTTTGCTTTTGTTGAGTTAAACTGAGTCAAATTAGAGCCTGTGTAAACAAGCTTTTTGTATGAGTTGGCTCACTTAAAATCAAGTTTTTTTTTTCCAACACTGACTAATGAGATGCAAACATCTGTGCAGCTCTGTGTATATATATTATATTAATATATTTGATGTATATTGACTGTAAGCAGTTTGTGTGATAGTTGATCCTCATCCCTCCTCAGATGACAACGTTTGCTATTGTTGTTGCTTTAAATCATAAAAAGAATAATCCCTGATTGAACTATCTTTGATCAACTCTTTTCAGCAGCGACTGCCCTTCTCAGACATGCCCACAAGTTCAGTGTCAAGGCAACACAAGAGCACACCGCACCGTCATCCGTCTGACCAATCAGAGTCTTTTGCAACTCCCTCATCTGTTTTTCCATGGGAACGAGATGACACCAGGCATTCAGCCAGGAGACACTCACCGTCTTCTCCCCAGATGCCCTGCAGTGGCCTGTCACCACTGGAGCATTCTGGGAAGGAGAGGGATTCCAGGGCTCAGATGGATAGTGAGTATATCGTCAACTTATCCACATGGTTACAGGTCACAAATGGGTTTTAGCCATTTGCAGTTTAAAACACACCCACCCTACACTTTTATGTATTTAGCACAGCGGACTCAAATAACTCTAACTCAATATAAACATAAGACAGACCGGCCTGAGCCAGTGGACTGTCACAAGAGGCAGTCTTTTGTAAGGTTGATGATTGGGTATGCTAAGTGGTGAGCACCCGCTAGTCTCCGCAGCTTTACATCAACAACATTGTTACAAAATATGACATTTTCCATCCATTTGGAAACAAAACATTCCCAATTTGCTAAACTCAATTTATCCCACAAATTTTCCTTTTTAGCTTTTTAAAAGCATTCAATTTTAATTATTCTGTGGTTTATATTCAAGCAATATGTGCATTTTACAACTTGAACACATGCATGTTCAAGTTACACCGTTTGTATTGTGTACTACAACAACAGTTATTGCACAAGAGGCTGTGTAGAGAAGACACACCTGGAGACTCCAGCTTACTGCACTGTACAGCAGTGATTTCCAATCACTGTGCTGTGGCACCCTAGTGTGATGTGATTATTTTATTTATTTACTACTAATTACTATTAATTCACCATTTTTCTATATCATATAATCACCTCTCTATTTTGTGTTTTTCTGAGACGTGTATTCAGCACTAACTGGAAAACAGCAGTATGAAACACATTATCTAGACAGCACATTGATTTTCCTTCCTGACTGTAGAAATCAGCAGTCTGACGCCCACAGCCCTGGTGAATGTGCATTAAGTGACAACAGCTGTGGCTGTCAGTGAGACTTTGTATGGATTGACCTCATGTGTAATCACTCTGTGTTGCAGCTGTGTTGCTGACTGTTTCTATGTCGTGCCTGATAGCTGATTTTATTTACCCTCTGTTCTAGCAGGAATTTCCCTCTGTCAGGCCTGTCATGGGTTTTATACAGCATATACCTTTAAGGAACTGTGTTGTTGTGCAATATCTTCACTCCCACAAGAATACTTCCCTCTGGTTTTCTTGTTTCTCACTCAGTATAAAGTCCATTAGTGATGTCCCGCACACAATTTGTTTTCAGTTATTTCACTGTGGTTTTTGACAATTTGTTATTGTTTTGAAATTGCATTGGAATGTAATTTGAAAAGATTAAGAGAAATTAGTCTGTGTTTTATTCTCTTTGAGGTCTGTTTATACCTCTTCTGTCTACTCTATACTGCAGCATCGTTGTCAGAAATGCAGAGTCGTGTGTCTGGTCTGGAGGAGGAACTTTCGGCCAAAGTCAAGATGTTGAAGTCGATTCAAAGTGAAATGGCACAGAGCAAGAAGGAGCTCACGGCACGGGAGCTGAGTCTGCAGAAAGCTCGGGACGAGATCAGCATGGCACACACCCGCATCTCACAAGAGAGTCAACGGGTATAAACACACTTCACACCAAATGTTCATCTGGATGTTGTATTGGTTAAATCCCCCTTTAGATTACCTGCTGTGGCACCCACAGCAATAGAGGGGGTGAGGCTTAATATGATATCAGATTTAGACACATATGTACTGTCTGTATGTCTGTATCCTCCCCTCCCCCACTTCCTCCAACCTCCTAGCCATGATATTTAATACCTGTTGTTTGTAACTGAGCACAATTTAAAGGAACAAAATCAGTGGTACATCAGTATCTGTCAGTGTGAAAAAACAGCAAAGCAAAAACAGACCCATCTGTTTAAGCTGCAGTCTGTTATCCAAAGCTTTGTTAGTTAGGTTTCATATAATGATACAATAGTGAAGTTCAACCCTTGGCCAACAGCGAGAAGAGTGAATGCAACTCATTGTTATTAGACACACCATGCTGACTGCTAATCAGCAGTACAGTTTAAACAAAGGCGTCCCATGTGTTGATCTGCAGAAATAAACATTTCCAAATATTTAGGGTTGCTTCTCTCCAATTTGTAACTAATTGCTAAACAGTAGCTTTGGTATTTTGGACAAGGCTTTTTGTCGTCATAAGTAAATGATCTGATGTGTTTGTGTGTCAGGCATCAGGAGCTGAGCAAAAGCTGAAGCAGGTACAGGAGGAGCTGAAGTGTCAAAGGCAAAATGCAGAGAGCAGTCGACTGCAGCACCAGCAGAGAACTAAAGAACTGGAGAAACAACATCAGAAGGTAAGACGGAGGCAGGCGGGTGACAGATGCCTGCAGGCAATACTCAGCATGCACACATTTTGAATTACCTATTTGATTGTATTTGTCAGTGTTCGAGTTGAAGTCAGATATGAAGTGTGTTACCTGCAGGATATCACAGAGCTCCAGAAGGAGAGGCAGTTGCTGGAAAAGCAGCATCAGCAAGAGGTGAACAAGCTGAACCAGGAACTGCAGCAGGCCAGGACACTGCACAATGCACTGCAGGCACAGGCTGATAAGGTGAATGTCCACAAAAAATCCTAGGTCTGCAGAACATCATACATTAATAAACAGGGCCACTAATGGGCATGTCCAAAGCAAAATATTTGGAAAGTAACTAAATTAAATCACATGTGTTCGAACATTGGAACCTGAGAACTCAAATCTTCCATATGCTGTTTATGTTTGACCTCATAGGTCTGCTCTGTTTTTTCAGCTGTTTCCTTCTTTTCTTTTCCTAATTTCTCTGTCACCATCCCTTCTTTCTCTTCAGATCTTTATTTTTTCTATCAAAGAAAAACAGAATAGTTAGTTATCTCACATCTTCTCCTATGCTGGCTTCCTGCCTTGGTTGTTTTCTCTTACCCTTTTTCTCTCACTCTTTTCCCCCCTTTGCTCTCCCCACCTGCTCTTTTGTCCACATTGCCCTCCTCTGCTCTCCTCTCCAATTCTTTCCAGTGGAAAGGTTGATCGGTGAAGGTAACGGTATGACAGCGTGTGACAGGGCAGAATGCACTGGTTATGAAAGCATGAAATAAAGTCATAAATCATAACCAGCCTGTCTGACAAATTGTCACAAATTAAGGTGTGGAAGCATGGCTGCAGGATGAGGGTGAAGAGTGATGGAGTAATTTTGTGGTGCTGTGTAAATGAGGCAACTTGCATGTGTGTTGAAGTTTTCTCATGGTTGAACAGAGTCTCATATTTTGTTTTCAGTTTTTCTTTATTTCATAATTTCAATCATTGTTAAAAAATAAACACATGACCTTTCAGTCAACCCAGTGTCCTTGGACAACCTTACGTTATATCTTTGTGAATTTTAAAATAAAATATCTTTAAAATTATGTTCAAAAATTAACAACAACAAAAGCAGGTTTGCAGATTTTACACAATAAAAATCAAGTTTTTGTATTTTGTGGATTTTATCTATATTTTTACCTATGACAAACTAACTATTTTAAATAAATACAATACTACACCAATGTCTTAATTCTCTGCATTATGCCGATCACTGTTGGGAGACCCATCAGTTTCTTAAGTCTTTAGACTCCCCAGAGATGCAGAGAATGCATTAGACACAATAACTCATGTTTACTATTGATCATTGGTTGTTCTCCCGCTTCCTCTTTACATCAATACATTCCTGTGACTATAGCTTTTTCCTAAAGTGTTTGTTTCTCACCTCATAACTTAGATAAAATTATTCTGTTTTTTTGCACTCATCTGATTCACTCTGTCTTTGTTGCTGCTAAGTCACATTTTTTCCGTCAGCTCTCTTTGCAGAAACAAGCTCTGGACAAAGAGCTGGACACACTGAAGGAGAAACTAAAGTGGACAGAGGGACAACTGCAGGAGAGTCAGAAGAAAGAAGCTCAGACCCAAGGCAAACTAGCGGTACTGCACAGACACACTCCACTTTGACCTTCTATTCTAGTGGCCTACAACTATATTCACTGCTGTCACTAGCACAGCAGGAAAAGGACATGGTTTTGTAAATGCCTATTCTAAAACTTATTTCAATTTTATTTAATTTATTTTAATTATTTCAATTGGAATTAACTTCCATTCTTGCTTTCCTGATTCTGACAAAACATCTTTACCAGTACACTGTAAAAGAACTTTCAATACTGCAGAATTGTTCACTTGTTGGAACAACATAAATGTATTGCAGCTTTCATCATCAGCTGATGTTTATTTTTTGGTTTGTTGCTGCTGTGATTGTTTTGATCAAATCCGGTTTATTTTTTGGTTTGTTGCTGCTGTGTTTTGATCAAATCCATTCATGAGCACATTCTTATCTCCCTGTAATCATTATTCATTATTAATCATCTAACAGCTGATTTGAATAAATCTCTAACGACTGGATCCATTTGTTTTCCCTCTTCTTTCATTAGGAAGCACTGCGTGAAGCTGAGACTGTGACTGTGAGTCTGGAGCAGAGCAGGAAGCGAGAGCGAGGCCTAGAGGAAGAAAAGAGAAGTCTAGCAGAGGAGCGAGCCAACGCCCTGCGTCTCCTCAAAGAACTACAGGGTGAGGAGTGAGGAAATGTCCTGTCTGTCTGTCTGTCTGTCTTCATGGAGGCATTCGTAATTCAGTCTATTTAAACAGTTAGTGTATTAATTATGTAAGTACATTAATTATGTTCTTTTATTCTATAGTCTTTATACTTTTTTTTTCTTTAATTTATCAGGCCACAGTGCTGTCCCCTGCTGGTCCCTTTTTACATTACAATTCTTTCAGAAATTAAATGAAATGATCCAGTTTACTTTACTTGTCATACTAAGGCTCTGGTTGCTTAGGTCACATGAGTTTTTATTTATTTTATTTGATTTATCATATTTTTCCACATTATTTCTAGAGCAAAAAGCTGCACCACCACCATCCCAACAACCAGTGCAATTTCATTCCCAGCCGTCCTATGCACCTCCTCCTCACTCTTCAGATTGCATAAAGCGTCCTGCAGCTACTAGTCGACAAGGACAAAAGAAGAAAGAGGAGGACGTAGAAGAGATGCAAGCAGACATCTCTGCTCCTTATCCTTCTGACAGAGAGCCAGGAGAGGGCATCGACTCTGAAGACATCACTGTCCTCATCTCCCAAGACTCAGAAAGTTTAGGAATCAGGCGAAATAGTAACAAGGAGAAAAGACATGAAGTGATGGATTGTGATGGCTCCCAAACAAAGAACTCCAGCATTTCCAACCCTGCTCATGTTCTGTCCACCAACACCTCTGTGGACGTATATCATCACACCATGCTTCTTTCTGATGAAAAGTCTCTTAACCCAGAGCAGACCAAAGCGGATTTAGAACTGAAAAGGGAAAACACCATGCTGCGCTCAGAGATAAAAGATGTTCGTGAAGAACTCCAGAAACGACTGGAGGACCTGGAAACCCAAAGACGGGCTGAAGCTGAAACCAGGACCCGACTCAAGCAGCTCAGCCGCAAACATGCCAGTCAGACTACAGAGAAGCAGGAGCAGGAGAAAGAATGGAAGACTAAACTGGAGAGTGAGAAACTGGAGGTGGAAAGACTGAAGAAGACCATAGCTGGAATGGAGACAGAGATGAACAAAAGAAAGGAGGAAAGGGGGAAGAGGGAGATAGAGGAGGAAACTAAAGTCATGGAGGACAGAGAGAGTGAAATGATAGAACTGAATATCCAGCTGAAGAAGCAGCTTTCAGAAGCGAAAGCTCAGTTGGCTTTAGAGCGAGAAGAGAGACAGAGAGAGCAAGAGGAGAGGACCCAGCATGCAGATGTTCAGATGGAGATGAGCACGAAACTGGCAGAACTTCAGGCCGAGCTGGAAGAACTTAAACACAGTAAGGAAGAACATGATAAAGGAGTAGATGACAGACGGTTGCTTGCCAACAGTCCACTGGCGTACATGACTCTCCATGATGATGAGCTCAACTCCAACGTTGTTCACCATGACACCAAACCCCTCCTTTCTCCTGAGCAGCACCTCCTCTTCTGCCAATCCACAAACCAAATCAACACGCTTGTTTCTCAGGGAACAGATTTAATTCAAGGAGAACAACTGATGATAGAACCTAAAGGTTCACCTTTGTCAAGTTGTAGTCTGACTAGTCAAGAAGCCTTGGACCAGGAAGACACTGATCAAAATGTTCTTGAAGCAGCTTCCTTGTCTGACCAGCAGGAAGATGACTTTCACCTCCAGAAAAGTGAGTTTTCTCCCTCACATCTGGAAAAAGAGGTGACACACCTACAGAAGGAGAAGGCAAAGGAAACAGATCGTGCAAACAAGAACCAGGTGAAGCTTGAGGCTCTGCAGAGTCAGGTGAGTCAATAGTTTTTAGTTATTACTTTTTATATAAAGGCACAGTATTAATTCATGAGGAATACATAGACAGGTAAGTATTATGAATTAATATTTTAAACCAGATTTAAAAGTTCTCAAAAATAAAAAAATATATGAATAAAATAGACTTTTTTTTAATCAAACACAACTTCAAATGTTTTATACACAAAAAACTTCTACGAAGATGTTGATCTGTTTTGTCCACCAAAATGTGCATTTTATTTTATTTTTTTTATCTCTTGTCAGGTGACAAGTCAGACACGGCAGCTGACCAAGGCCTTTGAAAAGCAGAGTCAGCACATCTGCGGCCTTCTAGCTGAACTGCAGCAAAAAGAGATTGCCCTCCTCAGGCAGGGAGAAGAAATGCAGAAATGTAAGTTGGAGCTGGAAGCTTTAAAGGCTGAACAAGGGACTAAGAAAGATGAGAATCCTGGTTCAAAAGAAGACAAGGAGGCGGTGCAGTTCTCAGAGCTGGAGGACTCTGCTGCTCACCTCAACACTTCAAACTCACTGTCAGATGTGGATTTATCTGCACTGGAAAGTGAAGAGGACAATGAAGCCCTGTTTCTAGGAGACCAGTGTCCAGACTGTGACAACTCAGACAAGACTGAGAGTAATCAGGATTCTGCTTGTGTCACAGAAGAGACAGAGTGCAGTCAGGGAGGAGAAACAACTGCAGAGCTGCTCATCCTGAGACAGGAGAACCGGCTTCTGAAACAGAAAATAAAAGACTTCACTGTCTCCAACACCTGTGGACCAACATCACACACCAACACACAAGACACTGCTGTTCTGTCCTGTCCCACTGACCAGTGGATGTCCAGGGAGCAGAAAGACATCAAAGTGGAGGAGTCACTGCTGCCGAACCAGATGAGAAGTGAAGATGGTGCTGAGGAAGAGCAGGAGGACATGTCTCAGGATCTGCAGATCAAGAACTTGGAGCAGCAGGTAGTGAGAGTGAACTGTGTATTTACAGTACAGCTAGTTTACCAGCTTTCCTACTGAGTCACATGTTGTCCATTAGTAATAGACTAACTTACAGAGTTTTGATTTTTTTTTTTTGTTACTTAACTTTTTTAGATTATTTAATTAATTCAATCAAATTATCTTTATTTGGTTGATCTTTGCACACAGACACATTCTGACTCACAGCAGATGCTTCAGGTGTGTGAAAATAAACACATTCTTCAATGTACTGACAGGATACAAGTTCTTCTGGGATTTTGCTTTCATGTAGTTTATCTGGTTTCATCCAGGTGGTGGTGCTGCAGATGAGAGTTCAAGCTCTCTGCACAGAGACGCAGGAGCAGAGTGAGGAGCTCTCACTGTGGAGACTTTCCTCTCAGCCAACTGCAACATTAGACCAGTTTAAAGAACAGAACCAACCCTCGGCCGTCAAACAATCCCAGTCAGACCAGGAGCAGACAGAGGAGACGACACATGTCTCAGGTTCCCCCAGTGTGACAGTGGTCAGAGAAGACCAGTTGATTCTCTCCTGCTCCTCCAACAAATTGCAGGGACGCATGTTGTTCTCCAGGTAACACACTTGACCTCATGGCTCTCATATAAAATCTAAATGTGATGGATGGGTTTCATACTATTTGCAATAAAAGTAAATTTTCTGTTTTGTTTTTTTGCACACTAAAGACTGCAGTACAGCAACCTCCCTGAACCAACGGATTTGCATCACTCCAAAAAGACAGGAAACAGTCAGGAAACTGTTATCGTTGATCAGGTAATTAAAAGAAAAACTCTTTCATCTACATTAAATCCTAGATAAGATGAGATGAGGCTTCATTAAACCAACACTGGGGACATTCCTGACTTGATTTATTTTTTCCCCCAATTGTAGGAATCAGAAAAAGAAAACCTGCAGTGGTCAGACGTCTGCCCACCACAACACACCAACAAGAGCCTTGCTCACTTTCAAATGTCATTGGAGGGAACGGGTAAACATGTTTCCAAAGAACCCAGTAAGACCAAGCCAACAGAGGACCACAGGGATAACCCTGTGTCAGGACCAGACTCTGTCAGAACCTGTGATGAAACAAAGACAGTCAGTGATTCTTCAGAGAGAGCAGTGAGGGTGGGAGTGAAGAGTGTCAGCAGTCAAACAGAGGAGAGCCCCTGTCCTCCAGCACATGAACTTCACTCTGCCTACACACAGACTGAAGAAGAAATAGAGGAAATAGAATCACCTCCCGTCTCCCCCATCCCACCATCTGAGGGTGCAGAGTCTAGAGACAAGATGTTTACAGGTGCCTTTCCCATCCCAGCCGACCCAGCCCGTCTGGCTGAAAGGATCCGCAGAAACAGAACGCAGCTCTCAGCAGCCTTTGACGACACAGAGTACGAGCCATATGGACTGCCAGAGGTCGTCATGAAAGGTACGGTTATTTCTCCATCGGCCTGAAGGACTAATTCAAAACTGATCTAAAGTTTATTTTCCATAGCATTTGAACAGGAACTGATATTTAATTGAAAAAATGTCAGTTATAATCAGAATCAGAAGAAATATTAATTGCAATTATTCCAGTCAGAAAAGTCTCAATTCTTTTTTTATCTTCAGGTTTTGCTGATATCCCCACTGGTCCTTCCTGTCCTTACATCGTGAGGAGAGGTTTGTTAGGGACGTGTGTGGTACCGGTCTCACAGAAAGAAGAGGAGACTGATTAATAAACGTCTTTAGGTATTTGTCGGTACAGATGGTAGTGTGAAGATGATGCTGGTGTTTTGATTAAGATGTTTACTCTGGTGTTTTGTGCAGGTCAGTTAACTGTGGACATCAGTGATGAACTCCAGCTATTTTACAAAAACACTCCAGTCACCAGCAAAAAACAGCTCCCTCCCTGTGGGCGTCAGTGTCAGAACAGACACCTGTACTACTGTGGATCACTAGTTTGATTCTGGCTCTGATTGCTGTGTGCTGACTCTACATCCACCTGTGTTTAGTTGCAGAAGTGATCATTAAGGGATTTTTCTTGAGTGTTTGCGACTATGACAAAGGGACTGTTAAGTTTAGGGTAACTCTACATGAATGTTTGGCTACAACATCAGCCTTCTCGGAGTAAAACAGTGCCTAAGTGATGATTTTTTTAAGCATGCACTTGTCAAATGAGTTTGACTTGTTTTCCCCAGAGGGAAGGTCGAAGAAGGGTCTCCTGTGAAATGTGATGATGTATATGTTCTTTTTGTTCCTGAACTG
>NC_024321.1:8802131-8825094 GCF_000523025.1 Cynoglossus semilaevis
GTGTGTTAAACCGTAGTAAAAATGGATGTGACAGTAGCTGATGTAAAACCTGTGTCATCCTGATGTTACTGTGTTTGCGTGCGTGTGTGTGTGTGGAGGAAAGGGGGAGTGAAGGGGTCGGGCACATGTCTATGACTCAGTCTACCTTGGTTTGGTTTCCGCTCCATGTATGGTGAAGCTCCCTGTGTCCTCCTCCTCCTCTCTCCTCCTCCTGCTGCTGCTGCTGCTGCTTTCCTTCTCCTTCGTACACTAAGAGAATGGTCTTCACGCTGACGAACAAGTGTCATGCGTTTTATTAAGCTAATGTTTTATTAGATATTTATTTGACCTTCATATGATGAGTTTTGTTTGTCCCATATGTGTCACTGTGCCACGGAGGATCAGTAGAGAATCAGTAGACCTGTGTTTCTGTAATGGCCGTGTACATGTTTTTTTTTCTCTACTCTGCACCTCAGGACAATCACCACTCTGGACGATTTGATTTGGGGTTTAGCAGAAGTATAGATTTAGTAGAATTTAAATAATAGTCTAAATCTATATTCACATGCGCTAAGGTGCATTTAAAGGGATACTGGTCATTTGGCCTGTTTTTGTTTTTCTTCTGTCAACACATCACAGACTAAACCAGTGTCCAGGTCAACAGGAAGGGAACATCCACTGTTGTCATCCGCTGTAGAGATTAAGTCTGTTTTGCGATGTCTGTATCAACCTGCTGTTAAAATGAATTTGTCCATTAACTTTATATTATTTAAATGTTCAATGATATGAGGTTTTACCCAGTTGATATTAAACAGAAATGTTGTTTTTCTGTGTGCAGTGGGGATAGAGCTACAGTTTGATATTATTTAAGCTGTAGGTTTGTACATTTTTCTTTAGAGTTTGAATTGGAGTTATCTTTTTTAATTTTGTTTTGTGTTCTCTGCAGGTCACAGTAACACAATAGACACAAACACACACTATTCTCTCTAACACACACTCTAGTGCATCCACTATTTTGACTCCTTATAGAGACCCACAGAGGAACCATTCATATGTGTGTGAACTGTCATTTAAGTCAGTTGTGTCTGGACACTCAGGCTCTGATCAGGGAAGTTCACTGTTGTTTACTTGTTGCCTTATTTTGGACACTTTGACTGTTGTGTTATTGGCTAGAATAAACAGCTTAAAATCACAAATCACACAAAAAAACAAAACAATGTCTGTTGGTTCTACAGTTCACCCTGTTTACACATTGGTTTAAGTCCCTTTGTTTGAGTCCCTTTCACATTGAAAGCACAGACTTGGATGTGAGGATCACTGCACACAATTAATGGATTTCCAACCTGGAAGTCTGTTTTATTTCATGACCGAATTCCCTCTCCGGTGCAATAGAAATTAGTCAGGGACATAAACGACTTCTGTAGAAACAAGCGTCTCATTTTCACGTTGCAAAATTAGAGAGGTGGGAGAGGTGAAGGGTTTCTGAGAGCTCAGGAAACTCTGGATCCTCTCTGCTCTTCCTTTGCACTGACAGCACTTTATCACACTGCGCTGGACTTCTACTCCTTGGAGTTATCGGCTCTTCTCCTCCTCCTTCTCCTCCTCGTCCTCAGATCTGTTCCCCGGTCGCTGTGTGATGTAGGGCCCAAAGAATGGGGAAACACCTTCCAAGGAGAAAACACATGCACTTTGACAACCCACACACACACTCGCAGAGTTCCTCACAGAGCAGTGAATAGTGAGAGGTCAGCATATGCTGCATGAGAACTTGGACTTGGAGTTGGATTTCTTTAAATTGAAGGTAAGATGTGATCATTTAAATTCAGAGAAAAGTACAGAAGACACTTTTGTTCTTTAGATGGGATGGAACTGAAAAGCTTTTACTTGGTGTTTGCCTTTTTACATTTGCAGTGTTGTCAGAAATATCAACCAGTTTAGATTTTAAAATTCTCCTGTATGGAAGACTTTAATGTTGTATTAGTATGTGTTAGAAAACGTAAATGACGGCAAATCTCATGGTGAGGACCCTGTGAAGACCCCTTTTAAAAGAAATGAGTAAATTGTCTTAGTTGTAAAGTGTAACACAAGAAAGCTAGGTCAGCTGTTTTACTTATGGCTTTTGTTTTGTTTGTTTTTTTAAGTTTATATTTGGAATGAGACGAGCAGCATGCGTTGTTTCCCGACTTCATAATGATTCTGTCAAATTATTTTTTTGTTGTCTTTTTCCATTTAAATGGGTAACAGTTAGTGCATCAAATGGGCACCAATGGTCAAAATCATAAAGAAGTAGTAATTTCATTATTCTACACTTTTCATTAAAATTATTATTTTGCCGACCGACTCACTGCTTCTTTCCAGTCTATTGGTTTTTCGGTCTGTGCTGATGTTCTGGAACCAAATGGTCATGTTAGGACCAAACAAACAGCATGTGGACCTGAAACAACTCACTTGTGAGAGCGTGGAGGTAAAATCCTAGACAGAGAAGATGTGCCTGTTCTCCCAGGCTTTGTACTTATTTTAAACAGCTCACCTCATGATTTATGGCTCCACCTGCTTCACTGTTTACCTTCAGATGAGATCACAGGCTGTCGACCACTGCCCTGCTCTTTCTAAGACCTCAGTCAATATCTTAGCAAAATATCATAATATGCCAGCAGAGGTTTAGACAGTGATAACGAATAGAATCTGTCAGTGTTGAGACTGAGATCAGAGGGAGAGAAGAAAAAAAGAAAGAAAGCCAACAGTCCATTAGTGCAGAATCCTAACAAACTCTGGGAAATTTCATAACACTGTCAGTGTCCATGTTGAGAAAACAGTGCTGACTGAACCAGGATGAGAAGAAATTCCATAATCCTCTGTGTACGTGTGTGTGTGTGTTATATAAACACAGTTCAAAAAGTGGATTCAAAGCCAAATCAAGATAAGGGACAAACATGTTTTCAATTAATGTCAAGATGTACAGTGTGTTTGGGGTTTTGGCAGAGTGTAATGGTTTGTGTAACCGTGGATCTGGGACCTGGTTTGTGTCACTTGCCCTCTCATTTAATACCAGTCGTACAGTGTTATAACACTGCACATCTGTTTTCTGATAGTATTTTATTTTCTCAAGGAATTGTTTCCATTTTTAAAAAAAAGGAAAATGTCAAATGACTGGGATTGGGTCAAAGTTTAATCCACAAACTTTTGAGGGATGACTAGTGCATGGTGGGAAATTTTATTCTCATCTCTGTCCATATGTCAGCGTTAGTTTAGGAGAAAATACTTTAATTAAACATATTACTATTATTATTTCTAAGAAAAAGAAGAACAAGAAAAAGGACATCAACCCAGAGACACAACACTAAAGACACAAATTAACCAGACAGGATTCAGATGTCACCTGACTAGTGGATCATGGGATGAGCTCTTGACCTACTGTGGCCAGAGGTACTATTTTTATTTTTTAATTTGTATTATTCTGCAGGCATGTACATATTTTTAAAAAATACATATAAAAATCTACTTATTTTAGTTATTTGAAGAAACAGAAATCTTTATAATCTACTGTTTTTCAAAGGTTTTGGAAAGCTTGGAGGGCGAAGGTTTCCATCACAAATATTGTATAGAAAAATTGTATTATTACTATCCTTCATTGTTTTTGAATAATTACATCAGACATGATCGAGAAACAGTTGTGTTATGTCCTGAAAATTAAAAATTAAAACATTTTAATTGCAACTTCAACTGGAAATCTATTACTGTCAAAAATCTGACACCTACAGTATGTAGCCCTGAACTTCTCACTTTCCAAGCCTGGACACAAAATCCCAGAAAAACTGTTTGGTTTTCTTGTGACGCACTGATTTATAAATAATGCTTCACATCTGTCAGCCTCACAGGAACACTTGTTACCTGTTTACATGTCTCTCTCCTCACACACACTGTTGCTCACAGAAGGAGCTTCCTGTTTACGGCCAGCTGTGCATCACCGCATCCTGACTCAGGACACTGACCAGATCCTGGCCTCTGGCCTCTAACCCTGGAGGCCCTGGGGGGTGGGGGGGGTTGAAGATGAGGTATACCACCCTCTTGGCCCTGCTGATTGGGGTCATGCTGTACTTGGTGATGGGAGCACTTGTCTTCCGCACCCTTGAGGCTCCCAAGGAGATCACAGCATACCAAGACTTGGTTAAAACCAAGGAGAAGTTCCTGGATAATAAGTCATGTCTGACTGAGCAGGACCTTCAAAAACTGGTGAAGGTATCACATTATTACAGTTTTGTGCATAGAATGTATATGAAAAAAGGGCAGAGCTATCTGGTTGTAATGTAAAAACCTGGAAGTAGTCATAGTTTTATCTCTCCTGTAGGGCATGATGTCAGCAGTAGATGCTGGACTGGATGTGAGCAGTCTCTCTTCAAACTTCACTAGCCGTTGGGATTGGGCCTCTTCCATTTTCTTCTGTGGAACTAGACTCGCAGTGGGGGGGGGGAGGTGGGTGGGGGGGGGGGGGGGGGCGGGGAGAGGGGCGTGACGTTTTCATCTGATGTGTAGATAGTTGGACAAGTTCTTTTTATATCAATTGATTTTTGTGTCGGTCATTCAGCAAGAATGACTTGTGAATGTCTTTTTATATATGTTGTTTTTAGTTGGTTATACGCTAACAAACTTCTGGGATCATTAAAAAGGTAAACAGTGTCACCACTTATTTAAAAATATAAACACATCTTTTATACACTTTGATTCATGTGAATGAAAAACTGTTATTTTTACTTTAATCCGACAGAGGGCAGTAAGTGACTGACTATATTGGACTTCGCCAGGTTCACACAGTGCGACTCATCATCACGGCTTCGTTAGGGAAGAAAATCTAAATTTAAGAGACTAAAGTCGTAGGTTAATGAGTAAATGGAACAGAACGGTTTAACTTGTTCACGAGGAATGTCGTAGTGCCATGGGAAAAAGTCTTAAGATAACTACAATGAAGAATTGTAGGTTTACGACAATATAGTCGCTATACTGCGACTATAAACGTACATAATTGTGGCGGCAAATGATTTACGGTAAGACTTCGTCGTTGTAAACTTACTCTGATACTTCGACATTATTATTTCAAATGTACGACCTAAGTCCTTAAAACGTACAAATATTTTCTCGTAATAATATGACTTTTCTGTTTATACTATTAATTTATTCTAATAAAAGTACAAATGTACGCTAATAAGTTTAGACTTTATACACACGTACGTGTGTGAAACTACGTCAGTTTTTCGAATATAAATATTGAGTTGTAGACAGAACACGTTTTTGCAATAAAAATAAAGGCTTTCACATAAGCTAATAATAATAATTTTGATAAGTATCACTGTAAAGGACTTCAAGTATTAGGCACTAGCTTTAATGCACTATATTATATGAAACTGCTATAACACCGATGTAGAGACAAATAAATTAGTAGTAAATTATCCTTTTATTTGTGACAGGATTTGGGAACCTGTCTCCTCGGACATTGTATGGCCAGTTGTTCTGTGTTTGCTACGCTCTGGTGGGCATCCCCATGTTTGGCATCCTACTGGCTGGGGTCAGTGATCACATGGGCACTGTGCTGCGTAGAGCTGTGGGCAAGATTGAAACCCTGTTTCTGGTGAGAGTCTGAGAAAGAAGAGGGCAAATAAATTCATGCTATATTTTTTAGAACTAATGTCCAGTTAACTTCATGTAGTCAAGGCGGTGAAAATAGGACTAAAGTGGTAGTTATACCTGTGGCATCCTTAAACAGATGGTTTTGTTTAAAATAACAATATTAACTCAAGTAAACTATCATCTGTCCACCTTTACCCTGTGTCACCTACACTGGGCTCCAGCTCACTCCTCCAGATCCTGACCAGTGATTGGCTTTTTATGCCTGTCTTGCCATAAACCAATAAATATTTTTATTGGTGATATTTCACTTGTAACCTGTATTTATTAAGTGTAGCTGCTCAAGAGCAGTGTGGAGCAGAGTCATTCAGAAGCTGACAGTTTTATTTTGGCTGCACTTTTACAAATTGAATGTTCTGTTTTCTGATGCAACTCACTCGTAAACTAAGAAAAGCAAATAACCTTAATACAGAAATTGGGAAACAGCCACTAAATAAATAACATATCCTTTGTAATAATGTCAAACATCTACTATACACTAGTGTATATCAGACTTTTGAGATATTTTTTTTAATCTTTTTTCCACTTCTTTATCTGAGCCTTCAGATTGTTTTTTATTTCAAACGTGACTATCACCACAGTCTCAATTTTGATTCCGTCTCTGTATTTACCATTTTCTCTCTGCCACAGAAACGCATGGTCAGGCCGACCACTGTGCGTGTGATCTCAGCCGTTCTCTCCATCCTGATTGGCTGTCTGATTTTCCTGGCAGTGCCAACAGTGGTGTTTCAGAAAGTGGAGTCCTGGTCCTTTCCTGAGTCTCTGTACTTTGTAGTCATCACACTCACCACTGTGGGCTTTGGAGACTATGTACCAGGTACTGACCCATTGAAACATCTCCATGTCACTGATGCCTGATGCACAGATCCCTGACATCTGTGTCACACAGCCTCTGTGGAGACTAGAACATCACCACTCATTCATCTTGTCTCTCTGCGTTAAGGTGATGGACGTGAAGATGACGTGTTCTTCAAACCTCTGGTGTGGTTGTGGATAGTATTCGGTCTGGCCTACTTTGCCTCCATCCTCACCATGATAGGCAACTGGCTAAGGGTCTTGTCTAAAAGAACCCGTGCTGAGGTAATGATATGTGGTGAATATACAGAAATTGCTGTCTTCAAACTTAAATGTAGTGTACCATTTTTGAGCGCCTCATTTTTTTAAAAAAAAAAAAGGAAATTAAGCCACAGCAGAAGAAAGCTGCCTTAATTAAATTGCAATTGATTCTTTTGAAACTATAGATACCTTTAATACCTTTAGCTGAATATTTGTTTGAAGAAAATCATAATGGTATGATTTGGGTCTTTTTTTTAATTTTGTTTTGTTTGCTCTGTTGTGGCAAATCAATATTTAAGTTATTATTCTTGGTATTTTCAGTTATTTTTCATTTTATTTGATAAAGACCGTTTTTGTACCCACTCACAGATGGAGGAGCTGAGGGCTCACGCCACAGACTGGACACAGAACATCCAGAACATGTCTGTAGACCTCCGCGCCCTGAATCCTCTAGAATACGACCCATTCCTCTTACAGCGCAGACGATGGAAGCGCAGTGAGCGCCGCCGCATCCGACGAGGAGCCCATGGAACTGTGGGATACTGGGTTCCAGGAGGATCTGAGAATGGACATTTGCCAAGTCGCTGGGCTGGACTCTCAAGTTCTATGAGCCAGTTAAATGCCCATTCGACTCTGGAGAGGGCAGCAGTGGCAAAGCCCAGGCCACTGGCCAGTCCACCTGAAGGGGGTGGGATCCAAGGAACAGGGCTTGGTGTGAGTTTGCAGATGGGGGCCAGGTCATTTCCTCATGTGATGGCTCGCTCCTTCTCCCTCCCTGTTGCTCAGTCAAACTCAAGGCTGGACTGTGCAGATCCAGAATTGCAGGAAGGGTTTCTCTCTGGGTCTCCATACGACTCTGGATCAGACTGCTCCTCGGCCTCCTTCCTTGCACTGCACCAGTTCCAGCCCTGCTATAACATGAGCACTTTGGAGAAACAAAGAGTGAAAGACACAGAAATAAACACAACACAGGAAAAAGATAATTTTGTGATAGATCCGGCAGAAAAACAAGGATCGGCATCAAACAGTAGCTGCATGTATGCATTTACCTCAGACTTTTGTGCATGCTCCCCACCTTTGACTCAACCTTTTATTCGTTCTACTCTGCCTGAAATTATCCTCCCCTCTCCTCCTCTCAACACCGCTGCCTCAGCCAGCTGCCAGCTGCTAGATTTCTTTGGGGAGAACCTGGCGTACATTGACGAGTCCTCCGATGCTCTGAGTGATCGCAGCCAGAGTGAGGAGAAGAAAAGGTGGCCTCGGAGGTCTAAAAGAAGGAGCATGAGGCGACAGCTGTCCCATAGTTGGAACTCTTTGCAATTGAGGCGACCCACGATTGACAGTCAACCACCGTCCCATCCACCTACGCCTCCCCCAGACTTTTCTCTCTCAGACCTGTCAGACCTGGCAGAGAAGAAGACACACACAGCTACTGAACTCTGACGACCGCCATAACAAACCATAGCTGAACCAACAGAAGGTTTTAGGTTTGTAACACCTGCACACAAGAATGATACCAGTACACTTTACATGTCAGTTAGTGATCAAATATATTTTTAAACCATTTAAATTAGCTTTATTCTTTAAAAGAGTTCATATTTAACCTCTCAGGACATTTGGTTTTTTACATAGTTTATACTAGAACTCAGCATTCAACACATTTTAATTACCTTATATTGGCACAGACTTTCTTTAAATGATATAATTTTCCACTAAATAGGTTTTTGTTTTAAATCTTATCTAAGGACACAGAGTCTGGAGGCTTAAAGAAATCCGTGAAACCTTAGAGTGACCACACCTTTAGTAAATAGTTGGCCAGGATTTGAGTGGTTTTAGGAGGCAGTGAGTCATGTCATTATCCAGCAATCATCAGATGTAATTATCTGCTTTGTTGATTTGGTTTTCAGCTGCTGGGATCAGTAGACTCTTTACAGCAGCATTTATTATTTCATGTGGGTTTCACACAGTGTTACTGAGAAAGAGGCAAAACACATTTCCACAATCAACCGTAAAATGATCTCACAATGAGAGGAATAAAGATAGGGATGGTGGAAATTATATATGTATATACATTACATATACATGTATATATACGCTTATATGTATTTTATTTATTATATATGTATATTCTAATATATGGCATTTTAAAGAGTAGGTCAGCTGTTTACTCGATCTCCTGTTTACAAAATACTTAACAAGGCTCTGCGTCTCCAATTGTGGGTGTCTTACCACTTTAACTAAAAAAAACTTCCTATGGGAAAAAAACTGCAGTGGGTGGAGAATTGAGGCACAACAAGAAGTCAGTTGGTTTCCTGGAAATGGTTAGGATTCAATGATGTTACATAATTAAGCCAATGAAGGATCATTCAAGTTTGGAAAATCCCTAGAAAAAGCTAAAGGGATTGAAAATTTACATTTAAAGAGCATGTTTCAAATCTATATTGGTGCAATATTACCCATACTCCTTTGCACACTTAAAAGAGAATCCTTTTCATAATTTCATAAAACACATACCTGGAGACTGTTCCATTTATGCTCTGCTGCACTTATAACGGTGACTTCTTTATGGGTCAAGTATGAAATGGTCTGGTTTTGACCAATCACAGGGCAGTAAAGAAGGAGAAAGCAGTTAGCCCCAAAATACTTTAATAAAACGACTCAGGAAGTAGTTAAAAGGAAAGAAAAGTTAAAATGCCCTGATTTATTATATTTTGCAAGAATAAAAACAAAACTCATAAAATAGGTCAGGGATGGTATGCAGAATAAAAAAGTGTCTGAAAAAATGGGGGAGTCTTGAATGACCTGAGTTCTTGTTGGATCTGGGACAAACAGTCAGTTCCTTCTTACTCAGGTCCAAGAACTACGACACCAGACCAGTGTGGCAGTATGCCGTCCACCAGAGCTAAAATAAGAAACTCACTGAATCCACACTCCAACTCAGGATCCCACATATTTTGTAATTTGTTGACAGTGGGCTGGAAAGAGAAAGATATTGACTTGGCATTAAGCTGAAGTGCTGACCATGACCATGATGACCCTTCGACATTGTTCTTATGGCCTGAAGGACCAGGGCTCTTTTTAAGTTTAAATTTATTCAAGAGTATTCTGACCGGCGGCTGTAACTTTTTTCTTTACCTTTTTTTCTTTTGCTAGCAAAGTATTCTATAGTTTTGCAAGACTAGCTCGTAGTTTAGACTATTGTAGAACTCCATACAATTCCTTTCTATGACTTGTAAGCCTTTGCAGACTAAGCTTTTACTGAAAGATGTAGTTCAGTGAGCGGCAAAGCAAACCCTATTACAGTAGCTGAACTTAAAAAAATATCACAAATCACAATATTTTAAAGAGGATACAGGATGATCTGTTCAATAATGACAAACACAATTCAGACAGGGTTTGGTGCTAAAGGCTTCGAAAAGGGTTTAGATTGACTCTGTGTGTTGTGTGTTTGTATTTACATGGAAAATAACATTGTTAAAATTCTAGATATAATCATAAATGCAAATTCTTGGGCATTTTCTTGGACTTTTTATATTATTCTTATAAACAGTTTTTAGATTACAGAGCTACTTTTATGGCAAAGATCTCAGTCTGGCATTGAAAGAAATTAGGGAAATGACGTCCTCATCTGTCGAAAAAAGAAAGCAAGTTTAATGTGCGTTTCATCTCCCAGTTGTTTTGCGGCAACAGAAACCTTAACGTTTTTTGTAAAGCTGGGCCCAGATGATTACTGTACGAGAGTGAGGGATAGTTTAATTTGACTGGAGGCATAAGAAAAGCAACTTCTAAATATTGGTGACTTATTAAAATGTTTTCAAAAGTTCAAAATATGTGGGCTGAAGTTGACTCAACAGACTTTACACAGAGCTCTACTACATTTTGGTGATGTATGGGAAGTGTGAGGGAGTGTGTCAAAACCACAGTCATGAATCATGATGTATTTTTCTGTACACAAGCCAAACAAACTAGGCTTGTGTGGGTGTGTGTGCACTGAAGGTCTGTGCAGGCTCTTGTTCTCTCATGGTGTGTTTAAGTGAGTGTGTGTGTGTGACAGCAAGAGAGAGAGAGAGAGAGAATGGGGGTCCGTGTCCACAGCGGACTCCCCTCCCAAGGACAGTGGGACTCAGTGTGAGACAGAGCTCGCCGCTCCACTGTGGGATAAGTACAGGTTAGATATAGCAAGGGGTAGTTAAGTGGAAAAGACTAACAGATGCTGGGGCTAGTTTACTCACGGGGGAGGGAACCTCACCACAGCTTCAAGCACTACGACACACACACAAACACACATAGTGGGGCTGCATTCTCACTGTGGCTTAGAAAAACAATTTTATGGTGATGGCTGGAGGGCAGTGTGCATCTCTTTAAGCTATTTTAACAACAGAAGCAGCGCGGATAAAAAACCTCTGACCAGAGAGAGTTATCTCCAAGAACGGCTTAAGTCTTTTTCCTCATTTTCCCGACCTACCTGCAGGGCTTCTGTAATGTTTGGTTTTTGCATTCCGAGACAGTGTGAGCGTTTCTCTGTTTTGACAGGACCTCCTGTATTTGTCAGTAATTTCTGAGGCTGAATTGACAGAATGAGTCATGAGGTCGTCTGAGGTATGAAGACATGTAAATGCAGGACTGTGTTTTCTGATTATATAACATAAGTCATTAGCTGAGGCCTGTCTGCATTTACTGTAAAAAAAAATCTGTTATTTAACAGAATTTTACCTTTTTATTTTACAGAAAGAAAATGATAAAATTAAATTATTTGATCTTCTCAAACTGAAAAAATAAAAATATTTTCTTATTAATATTAAGATAAAATTAAAATACATTCAGAAATCTCACATTTTGTTGTTGTTGATGAGATAAGCTGTTAATATGTTCTGTAAAACAATTGTGAAATTAGATCAAAATACTAACAAATTGAATGTGAAGTAAAACTTTGTGTTTTTAATTTTACTAAAATGTATTTTTTAATTGACAGTCCTTCTTAATGAAAGTGTAACCGATAAACATCAATGTTGTCTAAGGCCAGGATTTCAACTCTGGTTTCCTGGTCCGTGATCAGCAGTGTAATCCTCTGAGCTAGTCTGCCATGGACTGTGATGTGTGAAGAACTTTTACTGCTGGGTAAAAGTAGTTCATGGTCTTCAAAAGAAATTCTTGAAAGTTTACAGCCATATGTGACTGAACTAATATGTTGCCATGGTGAAGAATACTTTATAGTCTGGGTTTATCTAGATTATAAAGTATTCCCACTTCCCTGTGTTCCTCACTCTCTGTGGTTGGTCTAGCCAAAGGGTTTGGGTTTTATACGCCCACATTTTCAGAGAGAAAAAGAGTGAATGGAATTTTGTTTGTTGCATTTACTGCAATAAACAGGTTTAATGAAGTGTTTCTGAGGAAGTGCTGTTGGACTAATTGACTGTGACATTTCTAATTAGAACCTCTGTGTGAAGGTTTTTCACTGCTGTGAGACAAATGTATTTGTCTGTTACCTGAAAATGCTTCTTTTTGATCGTTTAAATAGTCCTTAGGTGTAATTCACTGCATCTAAACCCTTCCATTTATTGATCTAATTAACATGATCACAGAACTGAGAATTAAGAATCTTACTTCCAACATCTATTAGCCCTGTCAGGTCAAAGGACACAATATAGAGCCATTGGAAATTGAAGAGGGAGGAGCAGTTGTGTTGTCAGTGTTCATACAAACTGTCTGTGTGGATTCTCAGTACTCCAGGTCATTTTAGTCAAAGAAGTTAAGAAACAGGAAACCAGACTGAATTGGTTTCTAGAAATCAGGACAGCCCAGTTCCCTTTGTTAACTGCTTCAGATTTACACCATGAACTGTTGATGGACAGCTGCAGTACTGGCTGTTTAAAACATCGTCACGAACAGGATTTGAACCTGTGCGGGGAAACCCCATTGGATTTCGAGTCCAACGCCTTAACCTCTCGGCCACCGTGACCCTGTGCGATGACAGTTTGAGCCCCATCATCTCAACCATCTTGTTCGTGATTTTTTTTTTGCTCCACAAAGTTCATTATTCTTTTTTTTTTTTGTCACAGCTACTGCATGATTTCTCTGAAGGAAGAGTTGAGAGTAGGTAAGATAAATCCGAACAGAACATAATCACCACTAACATGTTATTTCATCCTACACAGTTGAGACTCTTGATGTCAACTTAACTAAAATGAATTGTCAGTCAGTAAACATGGATCTTTTTTTCTGACACCTTTTAATACCTCTTTGTCTTTTTCCATCAATAGCATGCGGTAGGACAGGGTCTCCCATGTCTTTTATCAAGTCAATATTGAGCACAGAGATCTGCGACAACGGCTGTTAAGTTCACCTGTACAGACAACACAACATGTAAGTTTATACCTTTAAAACATCAACGTTCAGACCTTGTTTCAGGTTCAGATTAGACAGATACAAATCTCTCTGTATGGATGGGTTTTTTTACTCACACTATCACAATAAAATACAGGCAATATTTTCTCTATTACACGTGACCTCACCGGTCACACACATACAGACATACACTCATGCACATACACACACAGATAGAAACGTACTGTACACACACACACACGCAAACCACGGGCATACCAGAGAGTCTATATTTAAAATGAGCCCTGGGGATGTTTTTTATTTTCAGTCTTTAGACATTCTATCAAAAGTGGTCAATGTGGACACATGAGTGTGCACGCCTGTGTGTGTGTGTGTGTGTGTGTGAGAGAGAGAGAGAGCGAGAGAGACAGTGTGTATGAGGGTATCACTGCGCCTGATGGTAGAGTGAAGGTACGAAGTAATATAATATAATCATAGCATCAGAGCAGCTATGAGTCAACAGTTTGTTTTGGGGGCTTTGACAACAAATGTACATTCAGAAAACAAGCAGAAGTGTGTGATTACAGAAATTCTGAGCTGGACCCAAACAGTTACAAATTTGCTAGGACTGCAAAATACCACCTTCCAAAGTTGTAGCCTTTCCAAATGCAGCCCTATCATCCCACGTCTCATTTTCAAAGCCTCTCCGTTCTCTGTCTCTCCTCCCACCACAAGTCCCAGAACCTCCAGCAACCGAGTGAGAGAGAGAGAGAGGCAGAGATGAAGGGAGCATTTAAATGTAGCGTTCCGTGAGTGGTCGGCTCGGTGTCTGGAAACCTTTCACATCCTGTTTACGCCGGGCAGATTTCAGCCCGGGACCGCAGGGAGCTGGCAGGGCCTCTGCATGGACACAGCTTCTCTCTCCCTCTCTCTCTCTCCTTTCCATCTGCTCCCTCGCTCCTTGGTCCACAGATCTGTGTCTGCAAACCTTTCCACAAGGCCTCCTTCCAATCAACACCCTCAAACCCAAAGCAAACAGGCACGCGTCTCGCTGCCCGCGACCACAAAAACACAACTGACGGAGGAAACAAAATCACGATAAAAGAATCCTTTTAGTCAGCAGGTAGACTAAAAGTGTCCAAATCACACAACAGCCTGTTTGTCATATCCAGGTTTAATACAGCTATGGGTGGTATTTACAGTGTCCTATATCAGATGGAAAATTCCAGGAGAGAGGAGAAAAAAAGCAACGTGAACAGGTTTCATGCCTGATAAGAAAACAGTCAAGTAAAATTAAAAAAAAGGAGAACAAAAAAAATTGTCTGCCAGTCAAGGCTGATCAAACAATCAAGATTCACGTCCGTGGAGTCCATCAGTCTGTCTTCGACTGTGTGTCCCCTTGAGCAAAGCAGTTTATAGGTTTTCTCCTCGGTGATGTCTGTATCGGAGTAGGATTCCTTCAGCGACACTTGCAGGATTTGACCACCATGTTGGAGAGTTGCTCAACACGTGGCGTGCGGCCTATGAAATACATGATGGTGAGAGGCTCCAGGTCCTGAGGAACGCAGCAGGGCGAGGCTGAGGCCTCAGGGTTCAGCTTGTTGTACAGGGGCAGGATCTGACGCCACAGAGGAGAAATAAGACAAAGTCAAAGGTTTCCACACACAGGAGACTTCATCTTTCGGCCAAAGTTAGAACAGTTCTTTTCTTCACTTTTGTGTATTGTCTTATGTGCTAAGCATTTCCTTGCAGTAAACCTACTGTAAAAACAAAAACAGTGGCTAGTGTAAATGTGTGTGTGACTGCAGACCAATCAGCTGTGAGACAAACAGTCCGTTTTGTACAGTCCTATATGTCCCGCAGCAGCTCTGTGCGAGGTGTCAGCCCATTTATTACAGTGGGGTTAACCATGGTGTTTTACTGGGATAAAAAAATGCACAATAAACTCATTTGAGGACAAACGTCACCCACATTTTCTGTACATTAAAGTCGGGCTGAGAGTTGACGGCAGTTTTGGTCCACACCACAGCTCTTTTACCGCAGTCCACTGAGCAGCTGAGCAGCTTTCTCTGACTTTTACCAAAAATATCCATATTTATTTCTTTATTATTTTGCCATTTATTTTGTTCTCTGTTTCTGTTCAGGTTTCATTGTTGACTAGAAGTAAAGTGTATTTGTAGTCTTGGTCAAAAATGATTGGGAGGTTCTGTATTTAACTGTTTTGCTTGACTAAGGAAACATTTTTTAGAATTTCGGAATCCAAAAAAATTCCACTAAAACAAACCCCCTCATTAATTCATTCACTCTCCTGCCATGACCCAGTTCAAACAGCCACCCACTCACCATGTTGTAATGGTTGTTGGCACTCCAGAGGTAAGGACAGTTGCCAGCACAGAAGTTGGCTTTGTAACCTTTAGGCTCATGGATCCACTTCCAGTTGAGGTCACGCCTGAAGTCGATGTAGAGCGAGCGCAGGCAGCAGCCTTGGTCTGAGCCACTAAGACACACAGACAAACACACACAAACACATTTCAGTCCCATCCTGCTCTTCAAGGTCTGAGGCAAAGGCCCAGAGTTGGGTCATGGGAAAATGACCATTGCAGAAACCGCCGTCACAAGGTAATGACTGAGCGACGTAGCCAGAGTTTTCTCCTGCAGTGTGAGGTAGACTAAATAAAACACTGCATGCCTGTTGGCCTGCAGTCTAAACACAGGGTCCGTTTTGTTAGTTTTGCCACAAAATAGTCAGCAGAGTGAGCTGTGGGTCTGACGGAGACAAAAGAAATAAATTCTCCCCCCAAAGTAAGAGGAGTCGGTCCTGTCAGTCTCTCACACGTGGCTGCACGGTGGCTTACCGGGAGCAGGTGGAGGCGTCTGTGGCTGCAGCCCTCTTCTTGCGGTTCTTCTTGGCTGGGTTGTCCACTCTGTCACTGGGCAGCAGTGTGAGGATGAGGTGTGGTGTCTTGGTGCTGACGTCCGGCTGACCTTTAACCTGGCCGGGTTTTCTTATCTGGCGAATCTTTTCGTCGTCAACACCTGTAGAAAGTCAAAAGGAAATTCAATGCTTGGTGGAAGCTCGGTTGCAGGTGCACTGGTGCCACGGCACAGAGATCCCTGCTGCCACTGATCTTTGCCAACATCACCTGTGTCCTTTTAGCTCAAAGGTTTGTCGGTTCAGTTTGATACAAGAAGATTTCCGCAGATTTCTTTCATTGGAGTTTAGCTGAGCAGTAGCTTGGCAAAATCACAGAGCTATACTGTAGGCACTTAGTCTAATTGTTTTCACCATTTGTCACAGCAAACCGTCTAAATCTCCACAAGATTGTTTCTGATTGAATGTGAATACATTTCCTCTGGCACCTTATTCTGAGAAGACAGAAATCAGAAGTATCTACCAATCAACCATTAACCTTTTTAATCTGATTAATCACAGGTTAGCTGTGAATTAATGTAGGGATTAATCAAGATAAATCAGCATACTTCAATTTGATTTTGCTTTATAGAGTTATATATATATATATATATATAATTTATTTTTTTGACATGGAATTTCTGTATGACTTCCAAAACCATGTTGTGACTGTGTGAGGTTGGCTTCACCTGAGTCTGTCAGAGCTCCACAGATTAAAACAGGCCCTTACTTGTCTCACTGTAGTATCAAAAGTTTATTTTTTTTCAACAGTGGAAAAAAACATGCCTTGGCTCAGTTGCGTATAAATCCTGAGCAAAGTGCCATAATTTGGGGCCTAAATGAAGCAACACAGACAGTCTGGTATTCAGCTGTATCACGAAGTGTGGGAGACCAGTTGGTCCTGTGTGACAGTCTGAGCGTGACTCAGTTTCTCTCAGGGCGTTTACCCGAAGAGCCTGCAATTAATCTCCACATTTTGTGACCTGTGGGATCACGGCAGCGCTGATAAATCTTCCACAAGTGCTTTTAAAGCCACTTAACACCACTTTCAGCTGATAAGGCCAGCCTTTGTTTTTTCATTTTAATGGTCACATCGGTCATAAAGACAGTGGCTGTGGTCGTCTAAAGAACTAAACTTCCACGCTGACCTAATGATCTCTGGACTCAGCAAAAGTCTATCCTGAAATGTCGTCCTTTTCATGTTGCATCAATAACATCTCAGGCACTGGCATGAAATGCAGTTAAAACAAAAATAAACACAACTAACCTGCAAACAGGGCCTCCAGCTCCTCACTCTTGTTGGGAACAATGTTGTTGGTGGAAGGGACGAAGGTGCAGCACGGACAGTGGACACCTAGTTTTAGGCCCAGATTATTTTCTACAGTAAGAAGAAGATAAGTAACAAAGACGGATGAAGAAGGAAGGTGGTGGAGAAAAAAAACGGTCAATATTTGTAAGGAAAAGAATCAGCGAAGAAAAGATTTTGAAGACGAACCTGGATCTGACAACCAGTCCTTAACGGTTTCTGTGACGTCCACAGACATCCAAGATCCCTTTGCTTTGGGCTGAACGGTGCGGGAGTCGATGTAACGTTGAGTGGAGGTGCTCTCCTCATCTGGCTTCAGCAGCTGATGTGAAAAACAAACAAGGTGATGGAACCTACCAGAACATTCCTTCTATTACCTTTTCAGTCTGATACTCAGATGTGATTCAGAAGAGGGTGCACTAGAGGCAGCTGGGCCTGATAACCCCCTCCCTGCCAATACTTCGGATTTGACCAAGACTTTACAAAAGAAATAAAAAACCAATAACCCACAGCCTTTTTCACACCTACAATGAATGCTTCTGTGCCTGCACACGAGGCTCAATAACTTGTGGGACGCCTCAAAGAAGAGACATATTATGTACAATATAGATTATTTTGGTAGCACAAGTGCAAATTGCAGTAATTTAGTAAAGATAAAGATGGAGCTACTGTGGACCAACCACAGTGAAAGAAGAATTCAGGAAAGAAAAAAAACTTTACTGGCACAACAACAGATTCATGTTCTGGGAAAGACGTCCTGTGACTGTGTACACTCACCAGATCTCTGAATATTTCTGAATATTTACTTACTTTCCTGAGGTAGACATTTTTGTCTGGCACATGTGTGTCTTTAATGTTACAATAAAGGTCAAATTATAGATTTAGCTCCAATTATTTAAATTTACCGTCAGAGCCTGAAGCCAAAAAAAATCAGTGATAGAAAATTCAGCTCCAGAGAAGAAAGTGACGCATTTGACGATTATTTTCCATAAAGGGGGGAGAAGTGAGAACATTCTTGTGGTTTGGTTGAGCACAAACTCTTGCTGTAACACTGTACAATGGGACAGATGTGGCCTGAAGTGATTTTATAAGACCATGATTTAGTGTCTGCTTCAAAACCCTGGAAAATTCTTGGTTTCTCTCTGATGTTCCTGATTACTGTATGTGGTAGTCTTTGTGCTTCGTGGTCGTGCTCTCGCGTGTTCCTTGGTGTCTACGCTCTCTTTACCTGATAGATCTCCACTCTCTGCTCTGAAGCCCGGGCCTGGGGATTGGGAGCCCTGAAGATTCTGAACTCAGCCATGACCAAGGTGCTGTTGGTCAAGTCCACTCCACTGACGTCGAACTGGACGACTCTGTAGTGGGGGCTGGGTGCTACTGGCTGCACAGCGTCTGGATGGAAAAGAGAGATTGTAAATAAGGGGTGACTAACGCTCCTAAAGCATCTTCAGACGTTGTTGACAACGACTGATGAAAAACAGTTCTGCGTGACTGATGCATTGTCTAGGACACTGTAAACGCTGATGAACGTCTACAAACTAAATGACAGGATTAGAAAGAGAGACTTGATGAGTGTGGACCAATGTATTGTGGCAGTCACGCAGTGAAGAGCATAACCTTAAACCTAAGACCAGGATGTTAAGTTTAGAAATGCAACCTAAAATTAAGAATTACATCCATGTCAAGTGTCAGATTAAGTCAGTAACACTGCAGCAGCCCTGAGCTGGGCTTTTTAAAATAAGTGGTCTCTGTTGAACATGGTGATTGAGTCCAGCTTCAGACCCCCAATGTTGATGCTCTTTTAGGCCAGTTATTTAAGATGGATGGATTCTGCCTGTAAATACTTTAATATTCCAAAAAGAAACTCCAGAGTTTCTAATGGGATAAAAAATACAGTTTACCCTTAGTAAATGTTTTTAAGTCAGTGGATATATAGAAAAGTTAAACCCCATTAGAGAAATAACATGTTGCTTGTTTTTGGTAAAAATAGTAGAAATATATTCTCATATAACTCTCATGGTATCACCAACTTTTCTGATTAAACTGAAACGATAATTTCATGTACTCATATAAAGAGTTTTTATCCATTTTGATTTTAATTTTGAGAGTAATTTCAACTGCACCATGACAATGTGGTGTAATAAACAAGAGCCTCATGATTGACAGTCTGTGGATGCAATCATCTGAATCTGCTCTTCGTGATATACCCGACATTTTATGATATAAATAGAGATATCAAATAAACTAAATCCACCAAACAAAACCAAGAACCTGTCCTACACTGTCACATGTCCTCGGGCTGGTGTTTTGAACACTACAGCTGTACAACACACTCACTTGTGGTGGTGCGTGTTGGCAGCATGTCAATCCTCTGCACCTCTTTGGCGTAATAATCCTCTTCGCTGCTCTCGCGCTCGCAGGCAGACTCGGCCTGGCGCGCGCGCTCCTTCAGCAGCTCTCGTGTACTGTTGTAGAGCAACATCACTTCCGGTGGCACGGGTCCAGGCACCGGGGCCTCGTCATCTTTTGGAGGACTGCGGATGCGGAGTTTACTGAGAATCTGTCCCCGCACCGCCTCGATGCGCCGGGACTTCTGTGCGTCCAAGTTGATGGACTGACACGTGTTGAGCCCCTCCGCCCCCGGCGACGGTAAACTGGAGAACCGGAGCAGAAGCAGCAGTGCCAGGCGGGGCAGCCACATGATCCAGGGAGTGAAGATCCAGCTGAAAGTAACCCGGGTCAGTTTGGGCGCACCGTCACAAGACGAAGCTCCGGAATTTTAGGGCAACGAACCAAGAAACACGCGTCTAAACTGATCTACCATCTAAACTAAAAGTCTGTCAAACATCTACTAAGTGGAGAAGTGCGGCGTCCACTACAGGCAAAAAGCCCGTTTGTTATCTTTAATTGTTTCAGTTCACATGTGACTTTGGCTTTGGCTTGTAAAGATGCGCTGCCATGGTTTCTTTGGAGAAATTAATTTGAATCAGTGACGATGCAAACGGCCCAAAGATTAAACAACATCATCCAAACTCCAGAGCAACAAAAATGTTCAGTTTAGTGTGTGGACATTCGTCTGACCCAGTCGTGGTGTGCGCCCCACGGCTCTGTACCGGTGCACAAAGGTGTGGATGTCCAACTGCAGTGTCCTATAATTCTGGGTTGTGTTTTATCCGTCTCCGTCGTCCATCCTCTGATCATTCAACAGCTTTCAGGAGAAAATGTCGTTTTAAGAGCTCAGCCCATGTCGCAAAACCTCCAGAGAAAATCCCGAGCTGCTCACTTCATCTGAAGCCGCAGGGTTCCTCAACTTTCGCCTCCAAAAGATCCACCTGTGGGACCGAAAACTGGCCCATACCCGCCCTCAAAAACACGTATTACAACCTGTTTAAAGAACCTATAAGATCCTCCCATCCCCCGGTCTATAGGTAAACAGGAGCCGTCTGCACCGAAGCCTAGAGAAAAAACATCAGATTTATGTTGGAAAACCCATAGTGGAGCCTGTTGATTCTCCTCATATAAACATCAAAATACGGAAAAAGTCAGGCAGCGTGGAAATACATGACGCAGAAAAACATATGAAAGAAGTCCTTGTACTGTGAGAAAAACCTAGGAGGAATTTGTTAATGTCCAGGTTAAATGAGCTCCAGTGTGATGTCTGCTGAAAACACTGAGAGCTGCTGTGTGATGTGACTCCATTATCCTGCAGAGAGAAATGCCCGGAGTCCCAGACAGAGGGAGTCTCAGAGGGAGGGACTGGAAACACAGTGTGTAAAAAACCATGAGCCCCTGTCTCCCCCCCGTACCCCATCACTGCGCTGGATTAAGCAGGGGGCCAGCTGTAGCCGGGGGAGGAGAGGGGAGGGGAGGGGAAGGGAGGGGAGGGTTAGGAGAGGGGGGGGAGGGGAGGGGAGGGTTTGCCACCGTAGTGAAGGGAGTGTGTGATTATGTAGGCAAGAGCCATCTTCCTAAAGTAGGCACGCACACACAATTTTGCAATTTTCTTCCTTCCACAAAAATGCCTCTCTCCGCAGGTAAACATCTCATGTGGGCAAAACAGGCTTTAAGATTGTTCTGCCTTTTTAGGAACAAGATGAATCATTTCATCACAGAGGAGGCGGTGGGAAGACTGATGGCTTTGTTTGTGCTGTGAAATAAAACAGACTCGGTTTATTTCGGTAAAACAGTTGTTTGTATAGTTTAAAAAGAACAAGTTTTGTGCGGCTGAATAAATAACAGGTTAGGACAAACCACCTCTCAGTGCTGATCATTACTGTATTTCAATGTGATATTCAGTCTGTGACACAGAGAGTTAATCATAAATATATCACTTCCTGACTGAGAAAAAAACGTATAATTAACCTTTAATTTGTGTTTGGGCTGTAGGTGACGCAGCTGATGTCATTTGTACCTCGTTAGTCTTTTCTGTGAGGGCTTCATCAAGAAGGTTAATGTGTAAGTACAAATCTCATCTTTTTCAGTTATTTTCAGAACTATTTCAACTAAAACAGTGTTTTGTGTGAACGTTTTCAACCTAATTTGAGTTTAGTTCAGATTTTAGCCGTTTGTCTACAAATGAATGTGTCCTGCTTATCAGTTTGTCTCACTGACGAAGGCCTCGGTTTCTTGCTACCGTGCCTCAGGCTTTTCAGTAGAGGCTTGGTGAGTTTTCCACAACATCAGTGCTGTGGTTTTCCAATCTCGTGATATCCCTGGTTAACATTTGGCAGAAAATTCTCAGACGAAAATCCGAGAGAAGTGGTACATTAATCCCTTACTTTGAGTTTAAAATGCAGCTTTGGTCAAGTCGTCTGTGGGTTCCAGCTCAAACTCAGCCCTGCTGGAAGCTCAAGGCTTATCTGGGTTTTATTAAATCTCTCCACAAAGAGCCCATCCCTTTATATCTATATCCTTTCAGGCTTTCAATCTGGCCCAGATTCTTTGCTGTGTTCCTTTTCGGTCTCATTGTTAATTACAGTTCAGGACTTGGAAAGGACTGTTAATCTGTCAGGGGTGGCTTTTATTGCTGCTCTGCTGCCATCCCATTATACCGTTATTATAGTTGCGGGTGCAGGCCTGTAATTGCTGTAAGTAGAAGGGAAAAGGTACGAGAGACTCCGGCTGCCTTGAGGCTTCTGGTCAGGACGAACCCCCCTCCATCATCTGCCCTGGCAACATTTCTAAAAATGATAACACTGGCTGCAAACAAACAGGCTCCTGTTCCGACTTGACTGCTGCTGCTGTGTTATGTCACAAGAAGCAGATATTAATACCTACATACCTGATTTGTCTTTTTAGTGGTCTGTTTATTCAGAAAATTCATTTTCATAATGTCCCACCCACTGTCGGGCATGTAGGATCACAGGGGGCCCACCCAGGTGGGCTGGTGTGTGTGGGTTTGTGTGTTATGTGCAACTTAAAAAGAAGAGGAAAAAAACAAAAACAAAAAAAACAAGAAAGACTTTGACTTCCTCAAAAACAACTTAGTCTGTCTGCTTTTCTGCCTCTTTAACGAAAAGCCAAATATAGAGCAGCCACTGCCACGTCATCTGAGCCCTCAGCATTTTCTCAAAGCCTGAGAGGAAGAGCCGGGGTTAAGAGCCTCGGCACACGCAGGCCGGGTGAGACTTGAGCGTGTCTGTAATATAACGGAATCCTGATTTTCCACAAAAACCCAAAAGGATTTCCTCAATCACTGGTATACAGAC
>NC_024321.1:8825140-8831887 GCF_000523025.1 Cynoglossus semilaevis
CTGAGAAGTAACAAAAATAAATACAGATAAAACCACTGGAGGGAACTTTTCCATTCATTACTCTTTAAGTTTTTCCCATTTTAAGTGTAGCATCCTACACTTAAAATGACATAAGTACAATGAACCAAACAGTGTGGTGTTTTTCCCCCTCCTGGCACCACCAATCTAGAGTCCAACCTCTTTCCTCTCTGCGATGATTCCCCACAATCTAATTTGAGTGACAGTTCAGGCCGAGGTTGTAAAATGAGCTCAGCTGGTGTTTACACCTCTTCTTCATTCAACAGCATGTTGGGGATTCCTTTGGAGATGGGGAACTCTCGTCCTGACTCTGGACACTGAAGACAACCTTCGATCACCTCCACCTGAAGAATTAAAAAGTATGTTTGTATAAAATATACATACAAATTGAAATTATTTTAAATCTGACTTCCTGCATACAGAAAAACATTATCTATGGTCAGAAAAGAGGAGCTAAACACAAAAAGGAAATATTTAATAACAACTAAATGTAATTTTACTGTATTTTTTATTTTATTTCATTTTATTTTTGAATTCCATAAAATCAACTACATTAGTTTCGTCAAGTGGTCCATTTGTACGTATGTATCTTTGTGTCTTCCACGGTGACTGATGTTTTTCTTTTTCTGTGATCACAACAGATGAAACGTCTCAATACGCCGGTGATCAACAGGTGGCAGTGTTGAGTAAGTAAGTGGCGTGAGAAGGTCTTAAAAGACCATGATGATATTTTGTGTACATCGACTAAACAGTGCTAACCCAGTTAGTAAGTTAATTTCAGAAAGTATTATTTGTCAATAAAATCACACTGTGGTTGTGGTTATTCGAAATGGCTGAGTGAACGAGTGCTTTTACCTCAAGCATCGCTCTGTGCACTTTCTTCAGAAAATCCTCATTATTCTCATAGTCCGCCACCAGCTCAGAAGGGAGGTCTTGACGATGACCGAGCTGACGAGAACAAACAACAACAAACAAACAGGAATTCAGTATAACAAAGACCACTGAATCAAAATAATAATGACTGGACACCAAATGTGGACCGACCAACCAACACCAACAAATAAAGCGTTTCATTGACCGGGTTAACGTGGGTTATACTGTAAATCACATTTAAAAGAATTGCATTTCCGACACATATATTTATGTGATGTCATGTATGTCTTTTATCTCTTTGTATCTTTAGTGAAAATGCAGTTTTAGATGAACCCACCTCCTCTGCAGCCTGGACAAGAGCACTCCACTCCAGTTTGGGAATCATCCTGCTCACAAAGGTAGGGTTGAACTCTACCTCATTCACTTTTACCTCGATTGCCTTCAAACAGAAACACATCAGATGCTAACAGTTAGTACAGCATTAACATACACGCCTTATGGTTTGAAACAGTCAACAGAAGCGCCAGAGAGTGGCGTTAGCAGTGATGCTAACTGGTGTCAACAGTTTACCTTAATAAGCAGCGGGTATCCTTTAGTGACTCCCTTTACATGAGATGTCAACATGTTGTGTGTGAGCAGCTTCATATTTACGATTTATTATCCTAACAGCTGTAATGTTAGGATAAAATCTCGCTTTGTCTTTAACTTTTACTTAATCACGCTACAGCGTTTACATGTGCACCGGAAATGCCGAGTGTGCGTCACAGAATGAGCTCCTCCGGGTTTTTTGCGCGAGAAACATTGGTTCTTAGACTACAGACGTAACTAACTATTTAACTTACTGAGTTTATTAGGGACTTAATTCAACATCAGGTAATTCAGAACATTTCTGTGAAAATTCGTTTTTGAACACCTTTTTCAGATGTATATTTCAATGCTTTAACATTTTTATAAGAATAAGAACAACTGTTGAGATTTTGCTGTTAACCAAGTCCTTGTCAAGTATTTACAGAAGAAACATTTATTCCCCAAATATTTATTTAAATTTAAATTCCACTGTGCTCAAGTGAAACTATTGATATGTACTGGTTATCTTGTGAGAATACTATGGACTAATAGTCAGCGTCTCCTGTAGAAATTAGATAGATAGATAGATCGATATTTCCCTTTGGAAAATTAAGGAATTACAGTAAACTGTTGAAATGACTAATTCTAGTTGTTTGTTAAAACAATTACAGCGATATCAAAAGTGATCAATACATTAATTATTGCTGTTTCTTATACTGTTACTGTTTGTAAGTATAATTTATAGTTTTGTATAAAAAAACTATGTAATTGAATGGACAGGATGGTAGAAAATCCAATGCTTAATAGGCTAAATGGTAAAATGTTCAATAACACAATATAAAAAAATATACTCAGGAAAGTTGATTTTAGGAATCAGTTTTAAAAATGGGCCAATGTTCTGTTTTTGTACTCAAAAGTTTTATTTTTGTATTAATTTTGAATAGTCATTGTCTTTATACAGGTCATTCATACTGTTGACGATATACAGTAGTAAATAGTAATTACACACATTAGGTGTAGCAAGCATAAACCTGCCACCATCACAGACATGCATCGTGCGCACAATTAAACACATGCGCACACATACACACACTCGCACATACAAACATCCTTTACACTAAATAAAACAACAAAAAAGATAAACTGTAAAACCTTTTTAAAATCACAAAACCCTCATTCTTCCTTACTTTTTCCTTTAAACACCTTTTTAAAATGCGTTTGACAATACTTATGTTATTACAAGGTAAAAAAAAACTAAGATAAACAACAACAACAAAATGCTGGAAGGCATCGAAGGAAGGGCAGAGCGATTCTGACGACAGGTGAAAAGACTAATCTGGTTTGAGTGGCAATGCAGACAGAAGAGCCATCGCTGGGTCTTCATGTGATCTTTGATCATATTCAGTCAGGTGTGAATCAACGTGAATGTGAGGGCATATACAGTATGTAATAAGAGGGCAGATTATTTTGGAGGGCAACACAAATAGATGAAGACACTCTGCATTGTTTATGGCACAACTTACAGCAGTGAGATAAGTAGGTGCTTAGACCACTGAACTGGACATGTGGTGATTTTTAATAGTGTTTTAAAATCTTTTGTCTTTGTCTGGCCTACAATTGATTTATAGGTTCTAATCTGTCAAGATAAGCAGATGTCTCAACAAGGGGTAGAATAATTGGTAGCATAAGCAGATGTCTCAACAAGGGGTAGAATTGGTAGCAAATAAAATAGTCATCCCAGAATTAGGGGACCAGGAATCAGTCAGTAAGGTGGTCAAAGCTATGTTTTCACAGAAAATTTGAAAAGTAGTACTGAGGGGAAAATGTTGGGGTTTTGTTGAATGCAGAAGTGTTCAAACTGACTCTCCTATAATTAAATACTGTGTTAGTAACTGCCGCAGTTATTAGTCGTAGCTTTGTTTTTGCTCTGGAGCGCAGACTCTAATTGGATCCTACACACATGCAAGTACACATTTAAACCTTGGATTCACTCCCTTCCTCCACACTTTAATCTCAACAGTATGTCTCACACTCAGTGATTCTCATACGTTCACATCCATTCTCCATCACACTGACACAGAAAAAACCATTATTCTTCACCCTCCTCCGTCCGCCACTTCAAGAAATCCTCTTTCCTGGCGTCTGGTTTGATCTGGTTTCTCATGCCACCGAGCAGATTGGAGGTGGCCTCAGAAGCCACTATCAGAGGGCGAACTACAGTGGGAGGGATCTGCCGCAGGACACCGCCCACAGCACCAGGCAGACCCTTTTGCTCGTGGCCACGGGATGCTACATCACACAGCGTCTGGGCCGCGTCAAACATTCCCTAGAAGAGCAGAGAGGTTAGAAGTCTGGGTATGAACTTACTTTTGAGTGAGTGGAATGAATTATAAAAGCACACTACTACTCCAAAAGTTTGAGATACATTCGAGACAAAAAGTGTATGAATGCACCTCTCTGACGGTGTCGTAGGCTTTGGCGACACCTTCTCGGAGGTCTGCGGGCTGGGCAGCTCTACGGGGTCGGCTGGTAAGAGTCCGGCCTTCAGTGATGGCATAACGAGTCAGAGGAGGTGTTGGGGAGAGGATATCATACACAGTCTCTGCTGTTGCCTTTAAACAAGGACAAAAATGGAAAAACAAGATTATCGAAATTCATCACCCTGTCAATGTTTCACCGTCTGCAGTCCCAAAATCCAAATCTTGTCTACCTGAATGGCCTGCACCAGCCTGTTGCTGAGCTCCAGAGCAGCTGAGGCAGTTGAGGTGCCGAAGGACGCTGCCCCCCTTTGGAGACCTCGGATAATGCGTCCATCCTTCCTGTACTGCTCTATGGGCAGCCAGAACAGATCCCTCACTCCGTGGACTGTAGAAAAACATACGAGATAAATGAGAAAATAACAAAAATACAAGAGTGTATATGTTGAGCTGACAGCATGTTTGGTGCTGCAGTATAAACTTACATAGTTGGACAACTGAGTGCATGGGGCCAACACCTCCCAGAATGCCTGGCAGCTGATTCTTCCTGATGTCAGTCAGCCACTCTGTGACAGCATACTGAATCACTTTGTCCACACCGAGAAGACTAGAAGAAGTTACAGAAGATTTAAATTCCTTCTGATTTGGATTTCAGAAATGATATAACACACAGAAGTTTATAAAGAGAGGGGATGATGTGTTTTACCCGTGTCTGCAGCAGAGCCTCTTCAGCTTCAGCTCAGAACAGTTCAACTGAGCCAGGCCAATCAGAATCCCTGCAAACGTTCCCTGTCAAACAAGAAGCACAGATCATGAAGAACAGGCACAAACATCACCTCATCATCTACAAAGTTCTTTGTAATCGGCCTTCAGTCATGCTTGGTTATGATAAACTGCATTACCTGTTCAATGACCACATGTTTGCCATGATAATCCAGCCATATCGGCACTTCAGAGGTGAAACGAAACTCCCTGCACAGAGAGAGGACATTTATACCTTAATAAACCAAATCCCAAATCCCACTCCTTTTTAAGCCTGGTAGATTATTGTCAACAAACCGGAAATAGATTGGCTGATCGGACGAGGAGGAGGAGCCAGCAGAAGATGAGCTTTGTTCACTGTTGGTGGTTTCAACAGAAGCTGTGAGGTCAGGCCCCAGACCAGCAGCTGCGTCCATGTCTTCAGCAGCTCTCTGAGAGGAATCTGCTTTCACTACAAGTCAATATCAAGAATTTATATTATAATATATATTCATATAAATATATATTCATATAAAATATGCAGGACATCTGACATTGTAGATTTGAAGACAGAGCTCACCTTCAGTTGCAGGATCCACTGGCAGGTAAGGGTTGACGAAGGAGGCTAAATTACTGAAATAGTCCTTGAGGAAGAAAAGTGCATCCTGGGTGGAAACAAGAACAAAAGAAAATGCTTTTTAAACAAAAATACTCACTGAAGTGTCCCCACTGAGAAACGTAGGTTTCGTTCACTCAGAGACTGGACTCAGATCCAACTGCAGGTGCTGGAGTTACCTGGTCTATATTCAGACGCAGTGGCAGCAAACTGACCCGGAGACAACACTCTGGACCACCCAGACCTGACTCTGGACACACCTGAAGGGCTTTCACTGACAGCTGGGAGAAAACAAACAACAAAGTGACATAAATGTGTTGTGCAAAAGTTTTAGGACTTTTTCTTCATCAAATGTTTTCAACACATGGACCAGGACTGTTTGGAGACATTGTATCAACAAACTGAAGATTCTATTTAAATATGTTTTTTGGAAGCATCTCTGAAAGCTGCCATGGTGGCCAGAAGACAACTCTGGGGTTTAAAAGGTTAAGCTCCAAGTCGTAGGATTCTCTCTCATCCTCACCATATTGGAGTGGGCCCGACGGGGCATGCTCTCACTGGTGTAGAGGTAGAGGAATTTGTTGATTTGCGAGGAGGCCAGACGGTCTCGAACTTCAAGCTCCTGGACGATGAACACCTGCCTTGAGATGGGCTGTTCATTACCTGGTCCAACTCCGACCACAGGGACTGCTGCCCCCTCTCCATCCTGCCCTGCTTGTATCACAGAGTAGGATTCATGCTGGAAAGACACCTGGATGAACAAATTACAGAAATGAAGAAATTGGCTGAGCTTTGATGAGCGATAAACAACATCCATATCATTTTAACTTCAGAATTACATGCAAAAGATTTCTAACTGTACCTTGGTGAGCTGTATCTCCATCAACATGGTGTGCTGACGGCCACTCCCACCTGCCCACCTCCAGGAGTTCTGGGGACGAGAGGAAGCCACAGCCCGAGACGGAGAACCACGAATGCCAGCTGGGACTGACCGGCCTCTACGAGGCGACCAAAACAGAAAGATAAATATTTTCTTCGTTACCCATTCTGCTCAAGTGTGAGCTTTTTCTACTTGTTGCGCTTTGTGTTACCTGTTTGCCTGTTGCGCATGTATAGACATGGATTTGCCACCAAAGTCTTTTCCACCATACAGATGCCAGACCACAGAGATCTCCCGCAGAATCACCCTGCTCTGGGGCACAGGGAAGCGGCTGGGGGCTCGGAGCAGGTCTGAGCTGCCACGAGGCCTGGAGAAGTGACTGTCTTTCACCTTGATGGGCACCTGGGACAGCACGGTGACCACGGGCTCCCCGTCCTTGGGCTGTAAATAATACCGCATTTAAAAACATTTCTTCTAAAACTATATAAATAAATATTGTTATGAAGACTCATGAGAAACACATGATGACAACGAGAGCTGGTATAGACTCACAGGAAGGCCCCTCCCCAGAGACT
>NC_024321.1:8832239-8857448 GCF_000523025.1 Cynoglossus semilaevis
CCGGAGCCTCCAGGATGCAGAAGTCATCGTTATCAGTGGATACATCTGAGCCATCTTCTGACATCATATCTGCCTGAGCCTCTGTTGCCACGGTTACCAGTCCGTCTAGCTCTGAGTCATCTCCCTGCAGGACAGGGGGTTTGTGCTTTGTGGCTTCACCAGGAAATAGGTAGACGGAGACGGGTGAGGCTCTTCTCATGGAAGGAGACCCTGAAAAAGGAGATCAAAATTCTCATCTTTCTCCTCTGCTCTTCTTTACGTCCAAAAGTATATCACCAGATTTACAACTCCTACATTGAGTTTGGTCCAAAGTAATTATAAGTACAACTCCACTTCCAAACATGTTATTTTCAATACATGCAATTCATGTAACACAACTCGTGTTATGTGCTAAAGTATGAAAAACCGCAGCACCTGGATCTAAAGCTTCTTCTTTGTAGCTCCTCTCTGTGTCAATTAAGGCATCAGCCAGGTCACACTGGTTGATCTCAGCGGTTTCAGCCGGAGGGCAGGGCAGCACAGAGGCCTGCGTTTCTGACAGCTATCAACAAACAACAGGACATTTTTATGTACAAAACAAGAGCACATCGAGTGTGATGATATCACAAATTCCTTACCGGTAACCTTTGTCCAGCGATCTCTGTGGGTGATGTGTGCCGTGGTGGGGGGTGGAGGTCCCCCTGGGAGACCAGGTACTGCAGCAGGTTGACGAGGGCGGCGCAGGAATCAGCACAGGTGTGGATGTGGACCACGTTGTTGGAGCAACGAAGCTCAAACAGAGGCTGTGACTGAAGGACATAAAACAATGAAGTACAGGGAGGAGAGAAAATGTACGTTCATATGTTCTGATAACAGACACATCTAAACACAGGAAAGACTCACCAGTTTACCAGTATCACCGCCTTTCCACGTGGTGATGGCCAGCTCCAGCAGGTCTATGTCCAGAACACACACGTAGTCTGTGTGACACAAAGACACGTCACCGTTATTAAGGACTTACCTCAACAACTTTACACTCTAGTGGTTGTTGTTGTTATTCTGCCTCCTTGAAGTGAGAAACTTTAAAACTTTTTTTTAATTTCATCATCATGAGAAAGACACAGATACATGTTTATGCTGACAATTAACCAAATTAACCCACGTCTTGTGACTCACCTCTTCTCAAGTCAACCGTGTCAGTCTCACATTTGTCAGAGAGGTAGAGAGCAGAATCATCCAGGATGAATCTGAGTACAACGTAACAAAAACACACTGTGATGTCACCAGTCTTACACAGACAGCCAGTATTTCCTCTGATGATTATCATCCCCATGTACTTCTACATTATATCCACTACATACAGTACCTGAGGTGGAAGGTAGCAGTGTCTACGATGATGTTACTGGACAGAGAGAAGGATTCCGCTGTGAACAACATGCGCAGTGGCAGATAGAGAGGCCTGTCCAACAGAGAGGCAGGGTTACGACAGAAGGAAATCGTGATTGAGACTGACATCTTTGGACATGAACTCTTTTCCAACTACAGACCTGTAGTCGACAGCGCAGGTACCCAGGTGTGTGTGGAGGACTGTGATGACAGCAGGTGCTGTGTATCCAAGAATGGGATCGTCAATGACATCCAGGAAGTCGACCAACTGAGACAGACAAACAAACACAGAAGGTAAAATAAAGAACAGGAGTTAATAAATGAACAAATATTCAACATTTTAAAACAATTCACAAACTAAGCCAAAACTTTATAATGTACTAGCACATTTGTAAGTGGCAAATATTCCACTTTTGACACGATGATAACGCTGCTCCTCACCTGCTCGTGCCAGCTCTGATCTGTCTGCGTCACATAATGTCTCAAGGTGGCGCCCTGAAGTCGCAGGGCAACTAAAAACTCCTACAAGAAGGAAACGGATATTAGAACGTTGTCCACTCAGTGAACCAGGGTAAAATAGGGTGCATGAAACACGAGACAAACCTTGACATTTCTCTGGAGATCCAGTGTGATTTTGATGGCAGTGGACAACATCTGTAATTCTCCCTCTCTGCCACTCACACTGCTCACGCCCACCTCAGTGGGGTAGATCGTTGGGTCCAAGTGTTTTAGTGGAGTGAAGTTGGGCATCTCCAACCGTGGAGGGAGAGGGGTGTCTTTTACAACCGCTGCAGTTTGTGAAAGAAAAACGTGCTAATGAGTACGCTTTTTTAAAAATGTATTTACAATTTACAAATACTTCACTTGGTATAAATGGTTGGGAGACAACGTGACAGTGTGAACCTTTGTGGTAGAGTTCAACTCGTCTGCTCTCCAGACACAGAAAATTGAGATTAGGATCATTCTGATGCTGGGCCACACTGAATATCTTCCCTCCTTCTAGGTCCAGTACAATTTCCCCATGACTTTGGTCCTCCTGAATCAATGACAGGCATTTGAAAGGTTCATTTTCCTTGACTTACAGTGAATAGAGGGATTCTGTTAGTCTGATTGGTGCTTTCAATTATTCAGTGTCGTTATACAATCAACAGACAGACAATCACCTGACTCACCTTCTTGTCTGTTCTGGCTTGAAGGCGTCCTTTGTCAATCATCACAGTGAGGGAGAGGAGGCTGAGGTTGTGGTTGGAGCTGACGCCTGACTGTTGTCTTCCTCCTGATGGGTCATTGGCCATAAAGAACGCCGGTTCGTCCTCCTCAGAATCAGAGTCTAAAAAGAAAAACACATTTGAGATGAAGTTTATATTTCCTTCAGCACCTGTAGGAGGACGCCTCATCTTAGAAATCAGCCTCACTGATTAAAGAGCGGTGGAACAGGACAAACTCACCCAATCTGAAGGCTGACTTGCACAGCTGGAACTCATCATGAGTATGGAAGTTATGGTGGGGGCTGTGGACTGAAGGTGGGGGAGGAGGAGGAGGCTCCCACATCAACAAATCATTGTTGATTCTTTGGAAAAAAAGAAACACAAGAATAACTTACTTTCAATGGCAAAACCAAATCAGTACTTTGGGGGATTTGTCTGTTCGAGATCACATTTAATACAAATACTGATTAGAATACAATATAATAGAGGGAAACCTTGTAAATACCTGTTGTAGATGCTCTGGAAGGCCTGTTTGCTGGGCAGAAGGATGTAGGCCAGTGGCAGACTGATGTCCACGGCACACTGAGACTGAGAGACACACTGTGTCTGAAACTGACGCATCTCCTCTGGGTCGGCTGGAATCACCATCTGAAACACAGGAGACAGGAGGAAGAGTGCTTTATGTCTAAAGTAAAAGTAGAAATGACTGATGAGACGCGTGAGTCAGCTCTGTTTGTTTCAACAAACCTCCTCAGTTTCAAACATGGTGCGGTTAGAGGAGAAGGGCGAGCTGGTTTTGTCATTGAATTCACAGTGACTTTCAAAGAAGGCATTTCCCAGGTCCTTGATGAGGCCCAGGTTTGTCCCACTCAGACCTGCTGCGGGTCCCTGAGCCTCACCTCCACGAACGCGAACTGATATTCTGTCCACAGAAACATGTGGGAGAATGATTACAACATTATCTGGTTTGTGCTGATAGACATCACAAACATCTGAACTATTTTAGTAGATGAAACTAAAAACATTCTATTCTATGTGAATAATATTCAGTTATAGGCTGAAGTTCAACACTGACCGGGGAAGACATTCACGGTTCCTCTTCACTCTGATACAGGGGAAAGAGCCGCCCTCCCAGCCCTCATATGACCCTGATCAGACAGAACACATTCATTTTTGTTGCTTTATTATTTATAAGCAATATATTACCACTTAATGAATTATTTATGTCACTTTAATGTAGGTCTAGGTCAATATGCTGCTCACGTGTACATGAGTGTGTGTCAGCATATTCTACCTTGTCTACAGAGACATGTCATAGTCTTTGATTATCACTTTAAACACCAGACTGCACTTGTGGCTGTCCGCAGAACAAGTTCAAATGGACATGTTTGCTGCTTATGACGACACTGCAAATCTGTGTTGTTGTTTAACTCCACACATTCACCATAGACAAAACAGGATCAAGAAAGACGTTTTTGTAACCAGAGAAAACTGTTAAAGTTTTCATGTGTGGATCATTTACAGGCCAATATGTTCACCCTTAAAGCTAACTGGTTACATGGGGACAGATAAACAACAATGAGCAGTGAATGTTGATCATTTATTATTCACATAGAATAATTTTACCTTGGAGGTCAGTAAAAGAGGCCTCCAGTAGCTGTGTGAGACAGGGAGTCATTGGCTGTCCTTGGGTGGCCTGGCCGCCCAACAGATCTGGAGCTCCCTGATGCTTTAGTTCCAGCTCCGTCAGCTCTAGAACCAGGGTCTCATTTCGTACGGCCCTCTGAGCGGGAGGCCGACGTACAGAGAGGGGTCGTAGGTCAGGTACGGGAAAACGAAGCTTTAGGACGGCATGCGGCGAGAGTAGTGTGAAGGAGGAACACAGCTCTGTAGCCTGGGGCTGTGAGGATAAAAAGGAAGGAATCTTTGAATTAATTTTTGAATGAAAAATGTACACTGTCTACATCATTCTCTAACATGTAAGGAGTGCTTCAGTTATAACGAAGACAACCAAAATAATGCAATTCTGGTAATAAAAACTCTGGTTTATAATACAGATAAAGAACTCAGTATGATATGCATTTTATGTTCCAAAATATATGGACAATTTCATGAAGTGGAGAAAATTGAATATATTTGGAACAATGTTCTAAAATGTTTTGCTCCACCTGTGTGAGTCCAGGTCCAACAGTCTGTGAGGGACAGTGACTGAAGGCTTTGCTCAGGTTCCCCAGTCGGCTAATGACGTCCAGGTCCAGCTCAGCACTGAGCTCTGCCAGCTCCACCCGCACCACACTGTCTCGACGCAACACCCGCTGTTTACCCTTGTAACACATGCACATACACACATAAACTTCAAGGCTCATAATTAGACATAATCCATGATTATGGAGTTTTCATGTTATTTTGTATAAGTAGCCATCAAGAAATCACTAAACTTGAAAAATCATCTGATATAAACCAATTTGAGTTGAATGTCCTACAAAAATGTAATAATTGTAGTAAACCAAGTTTTATTATGTAAACGTGTTTTGTAGACCTGAGACATTATGATGTAAAACACACACTTTTATGTGCTGCGTGTGCATACCTTGCGCAGGTGTTTTTCACTGAGGCTGTAGTGAAGTTGGGCACACGGCCTGGCTGCAGTCCCGACCGTGAAAAGACCTGATTTCTGGAACTGAAGCAACTGCAGAGAAACAAAGAAACATGTTTATTATTATTATACAATCATATATTAAATGATCATGAAATAATGTTCTTCAGTCAGTTCAGTGATGAGCAGAGATTTTCTACCTCATTATACTCAGGCTTCCCATTTTCCCAGAGGCACTCCAACAGCTCCAGTCTGCTGAAGGAGAGGTCGGACGTCACAGCTCGGCTGCGGCGTCTTCCACTCCGTGTCTCACAAGCCACCTGGACTGCTGCTCCTGTCAGTCTGGGTGAGAGGCCAACAGGGAGGATTAGAAAGAGTACACGACAATTTTGAAGAGTAAATCAATGGATGGACACAATTTAACATAGCGAGGACAATTGTGTCTGTGTCTCCACCTTATATGGGAGTGTGGACAGGCCTTTGCAAAGCTTCCTCTCAGATGCTGGAAGTCTCTCTCACTGAACATGCTGTCTTTGAAGGAGGCCAACTTCTTAAAGAACACCTGAGAGACCTGAGCCAATGAGGAGGTCCTATCAGGGTTAATGGGTGGGTCTTCCTGCAACAGGGTCAGTGTGAGGCCGCCAATCGTCAGACGGAGCAAAGCGTCTGGCTTCATCTGATCTGTATGGCTGCTGTGTGAGCGTCCTGAGGGAAACAGTTGATATGTTTTTAAGATGGCAGCAGGCTAATCGTGTATAGTATTTGTGACTAACTTTAACAGTTATTTACAACCGTGATGATTTACCTTTGCTCCGACTCTGTGGTAGATTTGACAGACAGCCAGCTACAGGGTATCTCCTGGGACAGTTTATCATGCCCTGAGAGGCGACAAATGTGATTTGATGGTTGCATTATCAAGCTTTAGTTCTGTGTTTGTTGAATATTTAAAAATATACCAACATCTACCTGTGCAGAAAGTGCTGTCGGCTGTGTAAGGCTGTTGAGACTGTGTGTCGATGATTCCATATCACTGTCTGACAGCTCGCTGCCGGAGCGCACAGACGTCACACTGCTGCTCATCCCAGTGGGGCCCATAGAGAAAAACATTTCTGTGGGCACACAGACACGAAGACACAGTCAGAGGTTGATAATCTGGTGGGAATTGTTTATTTAATATTTTAAAAAAGTAGGTAAAAATTAGTGAGTTGGATTGGTGTGAAATTAATCAGGTTAGAGTGATGATTGCAGATAACATGACCTTTTGAGATTATTGTTTCTGAGAGCCATAACGTCGAGTGGATCTCTGCTGCTATTTTTACCTCCATTCTCCAGGCCAGTAACATAGGGTTCAAGGTCAGGTTCTTCATCCCAATCTCTGTCTCTGGGACTGGAACCAAGCTGTTTACTGAGGTCTTCTTCAATCATACGAAAGTCATCCGAGTCCAAAGGGCGGCTGAGGACACCACCACGCTTGGTGTCTGGCTCTGAGGGAAGAGAAGAAAAACAGAGATTAATTCAATACATTCCTGAAATAGAATCGAGTGTAAAACCACATGCTTATTTATGAGACATGTAATGATGTCTCTGACAATATTACTGAGGAAACAGCACAAGGTTGTTATTGTGTGTCTTGGGTTACACTCTTTGATAATTCTACTAGCACGTCGACATAACAGGTCTGATGAATGGGTTTCAGCTTCTAGTATTTTTTGTCCATTTCTTTAATGATTTTACTTCACCACTAGATGTTGCTGAACTTCACACAGCGTGTCTGTAGTACACATGTCATCAGGCTGAGCTCATACCAGTTTCTATGCAGAGGGCTGCCAGCAGGTCTGTCAGATGAGTTATTTGATCTGGAGTCACCAGCATGTGGATACAGCCCACTTTTCCATCCAACTCAAACTGAGAAACAGAAACAGAGAGACGACATATGCAGATGAACATGAAGAGAGAGATTTTACTTTTGTTTTGTTGTTTTGTTTGATACTGAATGAAACTACACCTGTGGTCCAGGCAGCATGTCGTTCTGTTTGATCTTAACAGTGGTCTCAATAAAACCAGAGCAGCTTCCGATGAGGAGCGGCTGAGATGGAGGCTTTGTCTCCTTCTCTTTGTCTTTGTCTTCCTCCTCCCCCTCCCCCTCCTCCTCCTCCTCATCATCATCGTTTTTTTCTTCCTCCTCCTCCCCCCCCCCCTCATCATCGTTTTCTTCTTCCTCCTCCTCCCCCCCCCCCTCATCATCGTTTTCTTCTTCCTCCTCCTCCTCCTCATCATCATCGTTTTCTTCTTCCTCCTCCTCCTCCTCATCATCATCGTTTTCTTCTTCCTCCTCATCTTTTTTACATGCATCAGCTGGCTTTGGGTTTTCCCCCTCAGGAAGATCCTGTAAAAAAAGAATCAAATATTTTGAGGTTTTCTAGTTACCAGATAACGGATCCATTTAGCTGTGTACAAAGTGAAAGGACCATGAGGAACCCCCCTCCACCCCCCAAACCAATGAGTGACACAACAAACAGGATTCTATTTTCTATGCTGATTGTTTTCCAAAGGAACCAAAGGACAAAATACAGCAGGTATACGATGAAACAACAAACAAAAGAAATAAATAAGCTGTGCGGCGTCCATCACCTGTACTATACCAGAGCTGTCATAAAACAGCTGCACAGCGCTCAGCTGAAGGATTTTGTGCAGGAAGGCAGGCGGCTGGTGGATGTCTACAGGCACAGCAGTCTGACTGGCTGGATCTCGCACAGCTTCGTCAAAGTATTCCAGCCTGCAGTGACACAACACAATTTCAAATGAGCACACCTGGCAATTTCAAAATGACAGACTCGAGTCAAAAGAGCAGCTTCTGGTTATATATTTATACAGATGCAACAGGCAGAACACAGACCAGTCGTCCTGTTGAAAATCTGTCTCTTTAAAGGATGTGGCCTTGTGGTCACTGACCAAAGATAAACAAAACTACCCTGAAAAGCTCTGTAAATAAACAAGTGAACTATAAAAGGTCCAATGGTTTCACGTGAACTGTAAAACAAGGACTATGGCCGCTCTAGCATGCTGCTATTATCCTCTTATTGTCACTATCTTTCTTTTCATTTTATATCACTGAGTCTGGACATCAACTGCCTGTGTATGGAAAAACAACAATGGCTGCTGTATCTCATCCATCAACCTGACACTACTCACTGATTACTCATACTGACAACACACTACACGAGGCCTGCAGTAATACATCAATCCTTGCATGACCTCAGTTAGACTCTCTCTTCTAAATAATACTATAGCCTGTTTCTTACAGTACAAATACTCCAAAAACCAAACAGGAGATATTTATTATTAAAATGTGTGATCACCTTGGTGTCAACAAGAATAGGAATGCAGCAGAAGAGGAGAGAAGTACTTAGTCTGTGTAGTCTCTTGTCTGCCTTTGTCATACTGAGTACTTTACCAACAAAGAAAAGTTTTTTATGTTTTTATGACCACGGCCACTTTTACACACGTGTACTTTGACAAGTGGCAGCATTGAGTTACACTCTGTTCCACAGTGAAAACAGGCGTTTTTTCAACACAATAAAGTGGGAAATATACACATACAGGAAACATAAAATATAAACAGGAGCATATTTTAAAACACTTGCATTGCGAAATAAGATTATTTAAAGGCACAAAATCTAGCAGTAAAGTCTTAACAGGTTATAGGTCAATGCCACATTATTAAATGTAATACGGCACAGTGTTTCCGATTAGTACGAATTTGAAATCCAGAAAAAAAAAATCACAATACAATGACCACAAATTTGATGGCAAATATGGAGATTTTTTATTGCAACAACCTACCGTTTAATGTGCAACTCTAAGGCAACACCTGTTTCCAGGTCCAGAGGCTGGTGCTCAATGCGGACAATTGTGTCTATGAAGGTGACTTTGATACGACGGAGGACTGCACACACAGAAGAGACAAGATACAAGTTCAAGAAACTAGTTTCCAGGCTGCTTCCAATCACATCACTTTAGACACAAATATAAACAGAAGCACTGGTAATGATTTCCTATCCTTACAACACTATTATTTTCAGTGTGCATGTCACTATTTTTGGTATGATTTTGTGATCGGACATTCACTAAGTGTGGACACAGACACTGACAAACACATGGCTTTGGATCACCTGTCTCAATAGTCTGTGCAAACATCTCAAGCCCCTCCAGTGGGGCAGGAGGCTCCTCGGACGCCTCTGGGGGGTCCTTCAGGCACTCCTGGGCCAGCTGCATGCTGGAAGTCATACTTGATGACCAGCCCTGGGAATCCCATCCTCCACCTGGGTGCAGAAAAACAACAACAGGGGTTTGTTGCTTCAGTATAAGCCTAATAAACGAGCTACCCAGTTTGTGTACACACTAGCTGAAATATAGCTACTTACTGGTCCGGTACTTCGGTCGACATGTTATCTGAAGACCAGAGATTTCTAGGGTGCAGTGGTCAGTTAGGAGAGCCTGCCATGGGATGGTCACTTTTATGCTGTTCACAAAGCCATCTACTATCTCCAGAGGAGCGCCCAGAGATTCCAAGAGCTCGTTTACCGCCTGGTGAACGAGTGGAGAAAAAAAAAAGAAAGAAAGAATTACAACTACCTTTGTATTTGTCTAATGTTAGCCGAATGTGGCAACATACATTAAACACCAGTTATGTCACGATCTACATGGTATTCTTAACTACTGCAGACATTCTAACAAAGGAGAATATTAATACCAGAATTTTATTAAATGTAATATTTAATATCATTCTGTTCAAAAATATAACCTATGGTTAATATCAGTATCTTTCTCTGCTTTTCTCTAGAGACACGTGCTATAAAATCTTTTCACTTTCTTTTTCACTTTCACTGAGTGTGAATTAACAATTGTATGTATGGACCAACAACTTTACAACTTCTGCCTAAAAACAACTTTGGTCTCCTCCCACAAGGTCACTGTTGTTTTATTTAGGAACGCAAGGTTTAAACAAAAACAAATAACTTTAACTTGTATGACTAGGCTGCCTAAGGGGACCAAGCCTTGGTGATCACTGAAAACAGAGCTGATGGTGTTGTACCTTGTATCCAGAGATCAATGTCTGGACAAGTTGAACAGTTAGACAGTATCAGCCAGGGGAGAAAGGCATGAAGTTAAACAATATTTTTTTTATAATTCTAGACAGTTTTTAGGACTGAGCACTGTACAAAATAAACTAGATTTGGGATTTTGGCTTATATAAAGCCAAATGCTTATATTTGTATGTATTTATTATGATTAAATCACTTTTCCACGTCTGTTTTTAACAGAACAGCAGTTCTTCATTCTTCATTGTGTTAGAATGTTAACTATCAACCCTTGCTTTAAAATACACACGAATAAACGCCTCCTTTGAAGAACATCTTTGGAACTGTATATTTGGAACGTTTTACTTCCTTTGGAATTTGTTTTCTTTTGACTTTGTTAAAGTGCCTATGTTGAACTTATTGGTCAGACAGACAGTAATGAGAGATACAGATGATGTGGTGAGCTGCTTTCCCAAGAGTGCATTTCTCCGAAGAAACACGAGCGAGGCTACAGAGTCTGACGCCCGAGTTTGTTGTTGAACTCGAGCTGAGTTGCGAAACAGTCAAGTGTACATGAGTCGAACAAAAACACTAGGTGAGATCTTTTATGGTAGCTAACTGCCTCTCTCTTCGCCTCTTTTTAACAACACTCACCCAAACATCGATGTGGATTTCCTTGATGTCACCACTGCCGTTGTACAAGTCCAAGCTCAGCTGGTCCAAGCTCAGTCTCTCCTGCAAAAAGTGACCGAGGTAGTGCTGCAAGAGGTACCGACAGGCCCGCTTCTTGATTGAGCCTGACCATGGGAAAAGCCAGCGAGACATAGGGCCAGCGAAAGCGGGGAGAGGGAGCAAAGAGGTGGCGGAGGAGAACAAGAGCGATCGCAGTGCTCTGGCAACTGCATAACAGACGAACACAAAGTGGGCAGAAAGAAGGAATGAGCCACAGCTAGCTACAAGGGGGCTAAGTAAGGAGGTTAACAGTAACTCTTACTTCCCCCAAGGTTTCAAACAAAAACTAATAATGTCAGCGCCGACAGGAGTACCACGGTACTTGTCGAGCCCTCACTCCAGCTGTGGATCGTTGTCTCGGCTCATATTTCCGTTACGTTTCACTCGATATAGAGCGACAAGTCTCGACGGTGCGTATCTCTTGTTTCTGGGTTGTTTATTGTTATCATACGCGAACTGATGGTGTGGTCAGCGTCGGTGCGCCTCTACGTCACTGCGACCTAACGCAAACACGGAAACGGGAAGCGATTCCAAGCACACGGGCGACATCTTTGTAAGGTCATAAATTGGTCTTCAGTCTGTTGCCAAACAATCAGTGTTTCATTCGTTCGTTAGTTTTTGAATTGTGCACAACATCGAACATTGGAAATCTGAAAAACGGTTATCCGTGATTTAGAAAACCGAATGAACGAGTGATACACGGATTTAAACATCTGTAGTGGGTTCCACTAACAGTATATTATTTAGATGAACTATTGACGGTGTCATGTTTTTCATAGTTATTTAATTTTTTACCTTGAGTGAGAAATGCGTACGAAAGGTTACATAATTTTACATATCAATCTTTACAAATCTTTTATATAATATCTAATAATATACTATGAGCACAACACATCACAGATGATTTTCAACAGCAACCGCATTTTCATATTCATTTTGTTTAATTCTATTACGTGTCATAAAGGTTACAATACGTTTAAAATTGCTTGGCATTATCTGGGGTTGTTAATCATATAATGAAGATATACTAGTCTGGATTTTTTTAATACAATTTGTTTTTAATTTTAAGATCAATGTATGGCTATTGTGACATTATGAGCACCGTGTAACTTATGTTATCTTTATTTATTTATATATTATTTATATATGACCCTGCTCTGAAATCTTCAAAGGAGTCATGTGATAAAAGAGGCACAGCACTGTAAGCATTTGTGGTGAGGCAAACTTACTACATCGGACTTCTCTCAAATACATTTTCCTCATGAGCACATTCGGGGGAGAAGAGTTTGGTTGTTGTCGAATGTTATCATCTCCGGAACGACACTTTTCACTCCCTTTGGTTGAAAACAAATCTCCAGGGGGCGCCATTGTGCTTTATTATTAGTGAACGGGACTAGTTATAGAACCTAACTGACCGACAAACAGGTGTTCCAGCTACACGTTTATCATAACCACATTACCGCTTTAAAAAGTTCTTCTTTTAAGTAATTATTTCGATTTTGAGTTTTACCGTATATGCCTTCGAGATCATGGTAGCTTTTGGTTAAAGGTGAAACAACTTTCCTTGGCTTTTCACCTGGCTGAGGTAAGCCGTTAAATATAGTTTAATATTTCGGTGATTCCAAACTCAACGACTTTAACCATCGGGCCAGTGGGGAGGCCTAATTGCCAAATGGATCGAGAAACATCGTTTAAAAGAAATTACGCTAATCTGGTGGTGACACGTGTGGTGAATGAGGGTAAGTCTCCGACGTTTCTAGCCTTTATCTTAAAGTGTCTCGGACATACAATTAAAAATACACACTTGAACCAAATGTAAATACTTGACTTGTTGTTACTGCCTTTGTAATATTAAACATAGTTGTATTAAAGTATTGCTAAATATTATTACTATCAAACTTGTGTTACTCCACCATTAGTCAATGGAAGAGATACGCAATACTGTACAGAACACGAGAACAAGTTCCAGACTCAATTACCAAGAGAACTACAGTATTACTCTGGTGGTTTGAGCACGCTAGAGAATTTCACCTGGTTAAAAACGACAACAAATGTTGCCCAATCTATTTTACGTAGACATTTTGTACTGTCGGGTTGCAATAATAACTTGATCAGTAAACGCTTCCATTAGCTTTAGGGCATGTCTTTATGAAACAAGTTGCTTATGGGACAGTATTATATATAGTGGCAGAAATGTGTGACTCCAAGATGGGGTCTGTTAGTAGAAAATATATATTTATTTATACTAATGCATCCAAAAATGTCATAATTTTAATGAGATTACAAATAGATATTTAGATTTAAATGGACCAAAATTGCACAAACTGCACCCAATTGCAATACATACATATGACTTCATATCGATCAACAAAACGAAAAACAGAGGGGAAAATCCCACAACATTTTAAACAACAGAGCAAGTTAGAAGAGTAGATTTTAAATCATCGCGTTGAAAACATGACTGCGATCGTCTCGCAGATTCTGCTACTTTGGCACCACCGGAAATTGAAAGTCTTCGGAGGAAGTGCTTCCTCTTTCTTCTCAAACGCGATCTGGTGAAGAAGCTAATCCTGCTAACTGCTAGCGAGAAAGGACTTATCGACCAGACCTCTGTCTTTTTTCCTTTGATCCGCTCGTGATGTCAGTGTTTTTTAAATATCATTGTCGTTTCGTTATATAAAAGCGGGGAGACTTTTTTTTACACCCAAGATTGTGTGTTATTGTTCCGTGACTTCGACAATAACTGAGAAATATGGCGGATGGCAGTCATTACTACGGTAAGAACCTGTGTCCTTTACATCATTATTCTGATACATTCTCTGCTTCTTTTAATGTTTTTCTCAGAGCAAGGAGACTTAATGACAGGGAGACATGTCAGATGCTCCGAATCGCTTCGGGGAGGTAAAAAGTACATATTATGAGGCAACGTGGTCGTTTTGTTTCAAGTATGGAGTTAAAGTGCCACTGGAAAGATGTTTGGTTGTTCCTCGTTTGTATAATAATAAAATTATAATAAAAGGAACTCACCATAACAGCCTTAACTGTTCGTTACGGTGAATTCTACTGTGTAAAGCCGTACTGTGTTTCTTAGTTTTCCCTGAGAGATCTGACTACATAAAGCTATAAAACGAACCGTTTATTCCCCCCCAAGATTTAAAACTGTCTGTATAATTTTGAAATTGGACCGTGAACTTTAAACCACATGTATATACAAACTGTCCATAACGTAATTGTACTGTACTGTCAGATGCATTATGTACATCACACGTGGTCCTTATGCAGTGCACTTTCATACTCTGTTCACTCAGGACAAATAGTGAATTCACTATAGTGAGTCGATAAATTTTTCTGACAAAACCTTCAAAGTCTGCATAGCTGTCATTAAAAGTATACATTTTCAGCTGGCATAGTCATTTAAATGTATACATTTAAAGTCAGAGCCTTATCTTATGATTGTGTACATTTATGATGCAAATGTAATTTTTTTTTAAATGTTTTTTTATTAGAGCACGATGACAGAACTGCACCATTTCGCGGTAGAAAAGGTAGAGGCCCGCACAAGGGTCGGTCATATGACCGTTCTCGTAGAGATCGCCAGCGAGGGGGTCACCCGGGAGGTGGCTTTGGAGGTCCTGGTCCACGGTCTAGGCTTGAAGAAAATGATGGCGATGTAAACATGAGTGACACTTCCCAGGACAACGCTAACCAACACAGATTGTAAGTAAAAGTGACAAATAGACTTAGTCAGAGTGTAGTTGATGCCTGAATTAAGTGCTGACTTAGTGCACCATCATTGCCAATAAAATTTCTGCCTCAGGGCCAAGTCATGTACACACAAACAGGGTTGTTTTACATTCTCTCTTGAATTTGCTCTGTTTCAGCAACCCATATGTAAGACCGCCCCGCAAAGGGGAAGGACGGTTTGAACGAGACCGGCGTCAGGGTAAAGGAGGAAGGGGTGGCAGAGGAGCAGGAGGACGTGGTGGGGGTGGCTTTAGAGAAAGAGGTGGAGCGGGTGGCAGTGGTGGAGGAAAAAACCAGTCTGGTTGGTCCAAAGTAACAGTGCGTATTTTTCAACAGTCAGACAGAATAAAAAATATTTTTCTTTGAAAGCCTGTGGAGATAACTTTTAATATGTGTTTTACAGATACCACATGGAAGAAAATATGACAAGAAATGGTTATTGTCAGCTCTTCAGAACATCTGTTCAGTTCAGTTTTCACCTGTACAGGTAGCTTTCCTTATTCTTTCTCACCAAATCTAACGAGACATCCACTTGGTTTTTTTTATCTGAATGAACTGATAAATGTAATTTTTTTTAAAGGATTATATTTTAAGGTGACTTGATTTAGATAGATCAACATTTGTCATTATCTCTCCTCCCTTTTTCCAGTATCACGTTGACCATGACAGAGCTCATTTCTACATTGACGACTCCTCTGTTGCCATTGCATTACGTAAATGTTCGCACAAGATCACAGACACAGATGGTTACAAGGTATGTAGGGTGATAATTTAAATATGATCAATGCTGTAGAAATGTTAAGTTATATGTTATACAAAAATGTATTAATAAACTCAGTTGTAACATCAAAATATTTCTGCTTCCTGACTTGTGTGATACAACATGAACACTTTTTAATAATATTCTTTTCCATGTGATGTCTGTTCTTTAAAGGTGGAGGTGCATGTCAACTCCAGCGCCCCACCATCTTTTCTGCTCTCTGACCTAAAGGCTGAACACCTAGAACACCTAAAGGTGAGACATTTAGCTGTAGGTTTAAAGGTCCTAAATAACAAATCTATCTTAATGGCATGTGTAGATGATGTGTACAGTTGAAGAGGTGGATTAAAACTAATGTTATCTTTCACTACCTTTTTTGTGGACATTTCTTCTAATATGAACTGTTTTGAAATCCCAAAGCAATGCATGGCAAAACGCTTTGATGGCTCTCAGCAAGCTCTTGACCTAAACAACATCCGGACAGATCCAGGTAATGACATGCTCCATTTTTTTTACCTTGTTAAAGAAATCTACTGAAAATATAGTGTTTGATGTTTAACCTTGTAGAGTTCGTTATTGCAAAAAATGTGATTGATTAAAAATTGACATTGACAAATTTTAAATAATTTTTGTATAGACCTGGTGTCCCAGAAAATCGAAGTCACCTTGAATCGAAAGACTCACATGGAGGCTGTAATTACAATAATTGAAGAAAACATTCCAGAGGTAACACTGACAATAAAAGAGTAATAGAACTATTGTTGTACTGCAGTCTACGCCCTGTCTGCTCTTTCATTAACTATTCATGTTTCATGTTTCAGCTGACCTGCTTAAACCTAAGCAACAACCGTATTCACAAACTGGATGATCTTGCTGAATTGGCTAGAAAAGTGCCTAATCTGAAGACTTTAAATCTTTCCCACAATGAGGTGAGTCTTGGTCCACGTTAAACTGAAGAGTATAATCAGACTTTATGAATTTTTTCCCCTTTAACCATCTTTCTCTGGGTCAATCTCTAGCTGAAGTCGGACAGAGAGCTGGACAAATTGAAAGGCCTGAAGCTGGTGGAGCTGTGGTTGAACAGGAACCCTCTGTGTAACTACTTCAAGGACCAGGCTTTGTACATCAGGTCAGTTAGTGATTCGGTGGGATGAGGACACGATCAGAGGTGTGGGTGTGAATGGAAAATTGACAAGGAGTGTACATGAGTTTGTGTCCTTGTAGAGCAACAACACATGACACTGTGTCAAAAAGCAGGATCAGTGTGAGTGTGAGAGAGGAAACACTTCAACAGCAAAGGACTAACATTTGGAGCATATACACCAAACAGGCAATGTTTGATGTAGTTAGTTCCTAAAAGAGGTGAAACATTTTAATTACACTTGGTATTGAGTAGAAAAGTAACACAAAACAAGCAAAAGACGGGTTCCTGGCCAAAACTGAATGGTCCAGGATTATTGATGTTGCTGCAGCAGCTTGTTTGCTTCACAGAAATGTATGACCTGCTCAACCTTTGAAATGACAAAAAAGTCTTGAGCTGAATGCAAAGAAAATGAGTTTGCCTTTGTCCAGATTTCTGCCTTTGTGTCTCACCTCAACAGGTGACAAATGCAGTCAATGTGAAGCTCATTCTAATAAAATATTTAAATGGCTACTCTATAAACATCCCCACAATATCTGGTGCAAATTGGAGAAAAATAGTTTGAACTGTTCTGTGACCTTCTGAGCCACAGGTGACTCCTCTGCCGATGTAGAAACGGCTCCATGTATGATGATATTTGGTATTACTGTATGGACCAACACAAAACAAACAAAAAGGCATTATTGACTAATATGTAAAGTTGGCACAGAGCAGTACAACCTATACTGTCTGCAGACACTGACCTGTCAGTACTGTCTTAACAAAAAGAGTTTGAGCTAATTTTACATGTCGGTCTTAATTCCAACTCGTCAACAACATGATGTCACTGTTGCCTTTGACCTAAGGCCATTTGTGACATTTCTAGCAGCAGTGCAGGTTACAGGAGCAATGTTAAAATTTATTAACTTCTAGCAGCAGTGCAGGTTACAGGAGCTTATAAGTTTATTAAGGTTGTATAACATGTTTTCAAACAACAAGAAATCGCTCCTTTATGTAATTCTACATAATCATGTAGTTGTTTGGCTTTTTCTTTTTGTACACATTCCTTGATGTTTAATATTTCCTTTCTCCCCCCATTTTAACTGACGTTTATTAAGTTGAAATATTATTGACGCCCTAATCACACTGTGCCTCTTCACTGTTATCCTTTCAGCTTGCTTTCTCTCTTCCCTGTGGGAACGGCTGCCCTGTCTTTGGCATTTATCTTCCTTTTGTGGCACATCTCTCATGCTTTGGTGTCATTTATGGTCCTCACTGATGTCGTACCCAGCACTTCTCTACTGACAACCTGGTTAGATTCCCCACAAACTGCTGTAAAACGCCACCATAGAAATGTTGATTTATAAAACTCCATTAAAACAATGAATACATTCAGCAATCACAAAACTCACAATCTTCTGAGCCTTATCGTACAGTGAACGTTGGATGTTAAGAAGAGGACACATCACAGTTGTCCCGACAAATGCTTTTATGAAGGGAATAAAAAAAACAAACAATTCACGGCCAGTGGTTTTTGGTCCCCTCGTAGCACCCTTTTGCCCACACGGCTCTCCTGTATCGGGCGAGTATGGAAGGCTGGATAGCCTAGGACGGGTAAGATCCCACCTCTAAATCTTGGGACAACCTAAGGCAGGCACAGTCACGATTACTCGTCCACAGTCCCTTGAAGCTCTTGATTTCAGATGAGAAGAAATAGAGTAGATGGGACTGCTACAGAATGAGCTGCTGGGCTGACACAGATGGGGCCGTTGGAGCGCTGATAAGCCAAAGAGCAAAGGAAGTCTGTCTCAAACACTAACTTGATGTTGCCTGGCCTAAAAATGGCCTTGGGCGTTATGTGTTCAAAATGGACAGATTGAAAATTACAGTCAACTAACTACAGCTGGAAGTTAGTCCTAAACTGTAAATGAAAAGTCATGAAATAAGTTGAAAAGAAGATGAAAGACACACCTGCAGTTGGTGAAGGCTGTGAAGACGACTAGTATTTATTAAAAGGCATTACAGTCGCCTGGTTGTAAGTAAGACCTGAGTCAGGTGGAACACCGTGAATACTCCAGCATCAGGCCTTACAACCACACACACACACACACGCACACACACGAACGAACAATGATAGCATTAAAACAACGGTGGCTGTGAGTTGATGAGAACCTTGCAGTACGGAGAACTGTGGGATGTGTGGTGGGATTGCTGGGTCCTGCTCAGTTTGAGACACGCTTTCTTTTTAACTGAGGTCTGTTCTCAGGTTTTCTTTGTTTCACGGACACATCTCAAAAAAAAAACCTCACCTCCATCAGGAATTGTCACCTTCTGAATGTTGGACTACTGTCTGTGTGGATTTTACTTTATATTTCTTTTACCCAGACCCTGTTTGGTTTTGTGGTGGCCTACATTCATCCTCTGCTCCCCGACATCTTGACCAGAGTTTGGGGGAGATCTAAACGCGAGACTGACGGCCACCTTTTCCTTCCCAGCATTCCATGACACTATTATTCCTCTTACGATATTATTGTGTTTGCCAGTTTCAGTGCCGTAGTACATTATGGGTCTCTGCATGTTCGTGTGTGAGTGTGTGTGGGTGGGTGTGTGTATGCTTTTAGAAAAGTGTGCTTGTGTTGCTTCCCTCATGTCATATCTGTGTAGAGAACCGGTTTGGGGAGAGGGTGAGTACTGCTGCTGGTAAGTACACTTTTGGTGGGGGAAAAATGGTCGGTTATGAAGGTACAAACACTGCAGGGAGGTTGAGAGCAGGTTTGGTCGGCCGTTAGTTCAAGTCAATCAACTCAAATGCCAAGAAAACAAATCCTCTGAGACACAGTTCAGCCTCAGATGATTTGTCTGTACTTCTCTGTATTTTCCCAAATATTCCTGCCCATGTAACTAAAAGTACAACAACTAAAAGGAACCGAACGGCATTCAGGTGTGAGTGACAGCTGGGTCAGTGTAAGTGTATGTCAGTTGTTTGTTGTGTGTGTTGTTTTGATGATAACTTTTATATCTGATTTTTGCTTTTGCACCAGTGCTGTGCGACAGAGGTTTCCACGGCTTCTGAAACTGGTGAGTCACCGCGTCTGGAACTGTTCTCAATTGAATCTCCTCCATTTTCTCAGAAATTACATCATTACATTACTGCAGTTAGAGCCAAGATGTCAGTTGAAGTTCATGTACGTGACTACTTCAGTTCCAACATCTGGTTTTCATCATTTTTCTCTCCTTCCTGTCAGGATGGTCAAGACCTCCCCCCACCTATTGGATTTGATGTGGAAACACCCACCACCATTCCTCCATGCAAGGTGACTCATTTATATCTGTGTTTTAAATACTATATTTGAAACTCTGTTGTCTCCCCTAACGTGATTTTATGTGACAATCCAGGGCAGTCATTTCGGCTCAGAAGAAATCAAAGTTCTGATCCTTCACTTTTTACAACAGTGAGTTTTTTTTATTAATTAGAAATATCGAAGTAAATTTATTTAAAGTTTGTTTTGAAACATTCCATGGAAAACATGTTCAGTTTTCTACTATTTTCTCACATGTGACTGTTCTGTAGATACTATGGTATATACGACTCTGGGAACAGGCAGCCTCTCCTGGACGCTTACCATGATGGAGCATCGTTGTCCCTGACAACGCCGTACTCCTCCCAGAATCCATCCAGGTAAAAAAAAAAATTCTGTCAACATTTGCGGCTGTAATGTAGACAACGTTCAAATCTAAAAAACATTAGAAATTAACTAACTTACTCTAAAATCCAAATACTAATTTCTGGTTTATTTATTTGTTTAGGAGCAGTTTGGGAGAATATCTCAAAGACACTCGGAACCTGAAGAGGATCAAAGATCCCAGTGAGTTTACCTTTAGTTTCTCTCCCCTCTTTTTTTAAATTTTTACTTTTAAGTTCAGGCATTTACTCTAGAGCAGGGAAACATTACATGATTTCCTCTTTGTCTCCACATGGACTGTATTCATTTACCACCCAACATTCCTTGGACATTTCCATGTGACCCTTAAGACAGTTGACATTTTGAGGCTGGATATTTTCTAATTTTTTTCCCTCTCCTTTAGCGATGAGATTCCGTCTCTTGAAGCACACGCGTCTGAATGTCGTGGCTTTCCTCAATGAGTTGCCCAAAACCCAGCATGACATCACTTCCTTTACTATAGACGTGAACACCTACACGGTACGGCCATCATAGTTTTGTTTGTTCATTACTTGTCAGTGGATTCTTCTCTTCATTTATTAATGCTCGACCTCCGTGTCCCCTCACAGAACACACTGCTGTCGTTCACCGTCAGTGGGGTCTTCAAAGAAGGTGAGGGTTCTGCTCAAAATGGATCAAATGTGTTTCCTGCCCACGGTGGTGTTTGACTCGTGCCTGATTCATGTTCTCTGTTTGACAGTCGCTGTTGATGGTAAATCCAGAGACTCCACTATGGCCTTCTCTAGGGTTTTCATCACAGTCCCAGCAGGAGGTTCTGGGTAAGTTTAGTTAACTCCCAGTGGTCTCTATTATCTTCTTGTTGTCCACCTTTAATCCTCTCAGGATGTGAGTGTTTTATCAGTACGATGTTGACGAAAAATCGTACTAAACATAAGAAATGAATGAACATTTCATACTCATTTGCCAAATCTGAACATTGTCTTTACACTTAAATTCTTTTTCCCTGTCACTGACAGTTTGTGCATCGTAAATGACCAGCTTTTCATTCGAATGGCCACAACAGAAGAGATCCGCCGAGCCTTCGTGGCTCCAGCTCCAACTCCGTCTTCCAGTCCTGTGCCAACCCTCACTGCACCGCAGCAGGAGATGCTCACCGCCTTTTCACAGAAGTCTGGCATGAACCTGGAATGGTCCCAGAAGTAAGTGTGTCTGCGTGTGTTTGAGCGTGTGCTCAAATGTTTGAGTGGTAAAAGGTTTTATTTCCTGAAGAGATTTCTCAACGTGTTTTCTTTTTGTGACAGGTGTTTGCAGGACAATGAGTGGGACTTCAACAGAGCAGCACAAATCTTTACTCAGTTAAAGGTAAAACAACCTCCAGTTGTTCTCATTTATAAAAGTTGGCGATCATTTTTGTAGGAAACCTCTAATGTTTTTCCCTTCTCTGTTTCAGACCAAAGGCCAGATTCCAGACGTGGCTTTCATAAAATGAAGAAACGTGGAACAAGTCAACTGTGAAACTGAAACTTCAGCAATGATATTTACGGCTTTTGTTTTATCCTTTACTGTTGACTTTGGTTTTTTCTTTTAAAGAATATCATAGATAATGTGAACTTTTGAATTTGTTCTGTTTCATCAGCCAAATGTCAACAGTTAGACCAACAGTTGTTGTTGTTAAACAATTGTCTGTCATCAAAACCTCAGCTTTTGATGGTTTGTACAGAAAATCACTGTTTTGTAGAAAGGACAGATGGCTACTTTTGTTTATCCTAATCTGTTTTATTGTGTTTAACAATAAAAAAAAATATTTTTTTCAAAATGTTGGAGAGATGGAACATTTGATCCTGGTACTCTTTGTTGCTCAATTTGTTTTTGTCTGTTGCTGTACACATGTTCAAAGTCACAGTTCCCAGTTCTCTGTGTAAAGGCTCAATAGTTTTTTAGAAAGATTTTATTTTCTACATGCAAAGCATTTTGTCAACTTTGAAATGTTGAGGTTCAGCATGTGTTTAAGTGCTAAGAGATACATTTGCTTACGATATAATGTACCTGGAGGACTGGGTGATTAAAGTCCACATGGTTTGAAGACAGGGTTCCCGTAGACAAACAATCATCTGTTTATTTTCTCTTTGACTAAATAAATTGAGGTAACTGCTCAGTGTGTAACAGCATCTGATTAGTACCAGGGGTGTGTGTGTGTGTGTGTGTGTGTATGTTTGAGCAGTGTGTCAGTTACAGCCCTCAGTGTCGTTCATGTGATCGCTCTCCTCCTGCTGCTGACGGGAAACCGCACTGATGGCCTGGCTCAGGGACGAAATGAGTGAGGTCAGACCGATGAGGTAACCGTCCTCTCTGTTCCCCTCCAGCCACGGCGTGTTGTGCTGGAGTTGAATAGTGTCATGAACTGGAGTTGTCTTCCCAAAGTCTATCATCCACACACTGGCTTTGAGGCTGTAGTCGTGGACAAAGAGAAGCGAGCTGCCAATCACCTGATCAGAGCAAAGGATGATACGATATAGTGAGAACACTGGATCTACATGGAAGAAGAAAGATCACTAAGAAGAATCAGGAAAAGTTTTTCTTTCGTCCTCTATCTAATTATTTCTTCAGCTCAAAATTCTGTAAAGATACAACGCTGTAAGAACTACTGAGTGTTCTTAGACGGAAAGACTGCATTTGGTAAAACAAGGTGAACTTTATTCTTTAAATTCTTTGCTTTCTTCTGTCTGGCTGCCGTCAAAACCTAATTTCATCGTTCACCAACTTCTTTTTCAAAAAGCTCACTTTAAGGCTTCTACCAATGAACTCATCTAACGTCACACTTTCATAGAAGAAAATTATACTCTGTGTACCAACCTCATGGGTTTTGAAAAAATGTGACTCCATCAAGGCATCACTGATGGCCAGGAGTCTGGAGTGATACGCTTTCTGGGTGCAGCAATAGAAAAGATCCAAAAATAAATAGTAAATGAGGAGAAGACAGTGTTAGGCGATGGTCTACAGACCACATGAAAATGAATTATTACATCAAGACTAGTTTTAAATGTACAAGTATTTCAGGACTGACCAGAATGTCCAGCTGACTTTTGGTGAAACAGAGCAATACCTCGGTGACCTCAGCCAGAGTCCGAATGTTTCGGAAGTCTCTTTGGACGCTGCTGTCTTCTATCTGTCCGGCACAGACAGGACATAACTACAGACTTAGACAGATCAAACAGCTCTTTTAACTACCGACAGGTTCCACACCTACCATGATGGCCTCTATCCTGAAGCCGAGTGTGGATGTGGTAGTGGTCGAGTCCCTCCACTGAAGGTAGCGTGACTTAGTCACACCTTTCTGTGCGTGTTCCTCAGCAGACAGAGTCGATGGTTCTATTTTCAGCATCTTGTAGTACATATCACTGCGCAGAGTGGCTTGGGCCTGAGCTTTGACCAGTTCGTCCTCCTGGAAGGTCCTGACCACACAGCATCGTTAAACACGATACGTGTATTAACAACTGTTTGAACTCATGTAGAATGCATCTTCGTGTGACCCCTGACCCGGGGTCAGCTTTGATCAGGTGTGCACCTATGACCTCTGGAGAAACCTACCTGACTCCCATTTTGCAGTCCATGATCACGGGCCTCCTCAGACCCTGCAGCAGATCTTCCAGGCGCATGTAGCAGTGCTCCCCCCTGGTGACTGCCCCATGGTATTGTGGGACAAAGGGTCTCAGTGAGTCTGACATCAGACAGTCCAGGCACTTTGCCTCCTCGTCATTGTACCGTTTCAGCACCTCTCCTCCACTCAGCTGGAAGTTACCTGATGACAGTAGAAGAAATTAGCCACATTGTTCTCTTATTATGAGTTGACCTTATTGTGATATAGCGATATATGGTAAAAAAGAATACCAACACATCATTGGCCTAATGATTTATACTGGTTGTAGTCTGTGAAAATGGTGACGTATATTTAGAACCATTTAATCCATTAATGGTAGGAATAAAAACACATGCAGTTTTGTTCATGTGGTGTCATGAAGAAAAGCTCAAACTGGTGAACCAGTCTGTGACCAAAATGAGTCAGGCACTCGTGTCTTTTTAATACACGTCCACAAATGTAGCTGTGACTGTGTTGATGATGCGTTCTAACACACGTGCCTCGATGTCCGGCCACCTGGACCCAGGAGCTCTGCCGTCCCATTGACACCATTCGGAGGTAGGTCTTCCAGGAGCGACACTAAGACACAGAAGTATGAAAGTGAGCAGACAGCAGAGTCCCTGCTGGTCCTGTTGACTGTAGTATTATGTGGGTATATCAATAGAACCTAGAACATCTAGAAATATATTTTGGACAACATATACCTTTGCTTTTCATGCAGTTGTTTATGCTTCAAAAAGTAAGTAATCAAGATAAACAAATTTTGGTTGGAGGCTGGAAAATGTTACTGTCACTGTCCCTGTGATAATGTTACGAACTGTATTCAACGTTTGTAAATTGAATTCAAATTTATATTTAGCATTCCAAGTTTTTAATGCTGTTTTCTCTGGCACAAAAACATCTGCTGTCCAAGTTTGAAGGCCTCTATTCATGTCTGTAACAACAACGGCTGCGTGCAAATATTATTCAAATGACACTGCGATAACTTTCTTGTATAAAAGCTCCTCATCCTATGCAAATCAGCCAGATGAAATGTTCCGTCTGCTGCAAAACTATATTTTAGATTTTTTTTTTCCAGAAAACCAAACAGGTCTTGACCTTTGTGGTCATTTGCAATCAGAGCTAACTGAAGATTAGCACTGCTGAACTCCTCCATCCTCACCTTCCTTATACCTCCTTCCTTCTTCTTCCTGTTTTTGCTGGCATCATCTCCTTCACTGAAGACTTCATCACTGTCCACTGAAGTAAAGTTGATGGAGGAGGAGGAGGAGGAGGAGGAGGAG
>NC_024321.1:8857499-8893222 GCF_000523025.1 Cynoglossus semilaevis
TGTAAAGATTCCTTCTTGGCCGGTGAAGGAAGGGTGGTGGGGGGGGGGGGGGGGGGAGGAGGAGGAGGAGTGTAAAAGTTTGGAGAGGGTCAGGTGTGTGGTAGAGTCCCGTCTCAGTCGTGGCAGCTCCTGAGTCTCCCCTTCATCCTTGTGCTCAGATGTTTCCTCACTGATCCTGATCTCCCTGATGTCTTTGGCTAAGATTGTTTGTCCACTTGTTTCCTCATCTCTTGGTAACTCTATCCTGGTCTCTGCCACGGTGTCTTCACTTGTTGGCTGTGTCCACTCACTCATCGCACCTTCATCCTTTGCCTTCTCCGACCCTTCTTCCACTTCTTCCCTCCCGCCCCGCTCTTCTTCTGTCCAACTGTCTGTGAAGCCTTCATAACTGCCCCCTAACCTCTGCATCCTACTCTCCCTCCACTTTGCCCTCACCTCATCTCTCATGCACCTCTGTTTGCTCAACGCTTCTTCTCTGTCCGAGCCTGGAGAAACCTCATTCTCGTCTTTCATCGCCTCATCAGATCCGGGACGCTGGTGGGAAAAGACACTCACTTCCGAATGACTCTTAGTGTCTGGGTCTTCAAGTCCACCTCTGTACTGACCGTAAGGAGGAAAACTCTTCATCCAGCGAAGTCTGGGCCTTAATGTCACTCCCATTTTCACGCAGCTGCCGGATGGGCCTTCACTGAACGAGAGAGGTTGATGCATCTCCTCTGATGAGTCATTAGAAAAGTTAGTATCCGTTGTTTCCATTTCCATGTTGTTTTCACCAGTCATCTCATTATTCCAGAGACAGAGACTGGACAGAGAGTCAGTGCTACATGTACAGAACAGAGACAGTTTTAAACAGTACTCTAAACACGCCTACAACATCAGTCAACCCACTTTATCTTTCTGTATAAAAAACACAGCGTTGTGGCGTATGATCCGCCTTACCTTAGGTTATCTGTCATCTGTGAGTTAGCTTTCAGAACTAAAAGGCTGTGTTTCTGTCTGAGGGCTACATCTGTCACTCTCTTTGTTTCTCTGTGTTGGGACATATTTTGCATGTAGTGACGTTGTTTTGGTTTCCAGAGGAGCCGGAGCATCCAGGAATGATGTCTATCAGTGTCACATGGCACACGTGGTGGAAAGTTCTTCCAACCAAATGCAGGCCTGTAACTGTTTTTCCTTTAGTAGAGGCAAATAAAGAAAGTGCAGGTGTTCGACATTCGTTTTTTAAAATGATTTTATTGCAGTCATTTGGAAAACTTAACAAAACTGAATATGTTTTGTGGTGTGACTGAAGGTTTATATTATTTGACGTTGTAGAACACAGCAGGTTCACTGTGTAAATTGATTTAGTTTCATTTAATGAAGACAAATTGTCCTCAAACATGTTGGTCCCTCTCCTGTGTCTACTGTCCTGGTGCTCCCCCAGATTCATGTCTTTGTTCCACACCGACTGCATTTCTGCTCTGCTGCTCTGAGCTGTCTCCAAATATAAAGTGTGGCCTTCTTCTTCTGCTCACAGTTGTTGGAGCAGTTACTGACCCGTGCCTGTACCTGTCAAAAAGACCATATCTCACATAGATAAAAAAGATTGAAAAACAACAACACAACTTTGTGATATCAGGATCTTTCTGTACCTGCAGCAACATTATCCACTTGCTGGTTGTTAGTCACATCATTCTGGCTCCCTGACAGTGGCTCAGCTGCCCCCTGCTGTAAACAACAAGGGAAAGAAAGCTGTCAGAGGCAGTGGAGTCTGAGGTGTAGCTCAACAGAGACATGACAGGGAACTGTGTATGTGGAAGATCAGTGTCGTCGGCAGCACCTGTTTAACTCTCCACAGCAGCCTCACATAGCTGAGGATGAAGAGGATGGTGAGGAAGATGAAGTTACTGGACACACCCACCAGGGCTGATGTGACGGGGTAGTAGAACAACAAGTATCTGAGGGAAAAAACAACTCATCAGAAGACTGAAGGAAACAAGATAGTGGTAACATTTTTTTAATTAAGTCAGTTCCTCTCACCTGAGTCCAGTGAAATGAGCATGAATGTAGAGCTGAGATGAATAGATCTGCACTTTGTCGGACAGGATCTCAATGACAGCGTTGATAGAAGGAGCGTACTTGGAAGAAGGAACAACAGAGATTGAACCTCAGACAAATATTTAAGATGAGAAGACTTAACGTATGCACCAGAGGGCAGCACTCACAGGGTCATCAGTGTAGTCAGAGAAGAGCTCCACCTCCAGGACTTGTTTCTGCTCAGCTGCTCCGATCAAAAAGGCTGGCAGGAAGAACAGTGTTCCCAGAGTTCTCAGCAGGTCCGAACGGTACCTCAGTATGCTCTGAACAGTACAGATGTGGGAATGACATTAGATCAACTGCTCTCATGGCTAACATACAGTCAAGACCTGGAGGTTTTCAGTAGTGGACATCTTGTCCCAAGGCTGTGGACCACATATTGGCCAAACACTGGGCCAGAAATCGTCAGCTTTGGTTTGTAGCCCATATTTTTTTATAACATAAGCATCTGGATCCCAGACTCTGACCACTTAATGTCAGTGATTAATGTACGCTGATTCAGCTCAAATCTGCTGCTGACCAGGTCATGTGATTTGAGGTCGGTGTTGTACTCACCGAGCGAGTGCTGGACGTGGACAGCATTTGTCTGGTCTGAGAGCAAGAAGACAACATGTACATAAGGAGTCATTGATGGCAGAAACTGATGATGAAGTTGTTGTTTTTTAACACTACATGAAGGCAAACTCACGGAGCGAGCTGAAGAGGAAACCTGACCGCTCTGAGAAAAACAGGTCGTCCTGATCATGAACATCCCCAACTCCTGATTGACTGGAGACTCAGGCATCTCCAGCTGCAGTGTGATCTGGTAGGACTGGCCAAATGTCAGCACCTGAACATGAATGAATGAAGTGATTCAGTGAAGAGCAAAGCTCAATGTTTGATGTTTTTTGAGTCCATAAACTCTGGTGTGGTTAGAGATTCATTTATGTCATAATTTAATATTCAATTTCTGAGTCATTTTAGTTCTTACATTCAGAGTCCTAAATAACCAGGCTCCAGCGTTCGCTCTGACCTGTTTGACCTCCACAGCCCTGTGTAGAGCCTGAGGTCAACAGGTCAGAAGTTGTCTGATGTTCCATATAACAAAAGCATTAAAATGGGTGTCATTTCTGATCCGTTATATTTACAGCGTGTCTCTTGGTAGCTATCAAGGTTTAATAACTACAGTAAGTTTTGCTTTAACTATTGTTTTTTTATTTCATGGTAGAATTTGAACTGAGGATCAAATATCTACGACCGGAGTCAGTGTTGAGCTACAGCCTGTTTCTGTGACCAGTTTGTAAATTCATACATGTTTCTTGTTCCTCATCAGAGAGATATTAGCCACTGGATATGAACAAAGGAAAGAGGAGGGAGATTCACAGTCTGTCCTGCACACAGAAATGAGAATACTTCAGTCACACAGATGGAATAAAACACAAATACATGATTGTACTACTCTCGGGAACACTGACAAAAACACCTGAAGTAATAGTGCAGAGGGGCAGAAAAGGCTGCGTTGGGCATGTACGAGTAGTGGAAGCTGCTGTATAAAAAAACAGCCAGACACACCCCGACGCTCTGTGCCACTTTCTGCCGGGCTGATGAGATGGTCACTGTGACTGAATCCTTCAGACTCAGACGTGCTTGGACAGATGACAGTGGAGCCTCGGTTAGTGAAGAAGGTAAAGGGCTGACCTGAGCCATAGAAACTGAAAGTCCAAAAAAAAAAAAAAAAAAAAAATTAGAAAAGGTATTTGACAAACAGACATTTGACATTTTTTGGTAAAAAAAAAGACATTGGCAGAGGTAAATAATGCAAATATAGATACAGTATTTAAAAAGGTTTCACTGGAGAGATAGAGTCAAAGTAGAATATTATCACTTAACAGGGTTTTTGTTGGCTTTTGACCCCATATTTCTGTGTGGTCACAGAAAGTCAGTGAAGCTGCTGATGCAACTGAAGTAATAGGAACAAGTAAAAACATTCATGACTAAAAAACTGAAAAACCACCAAGTCCAATCAAAGTCACAAGCAGCTGCATTTGAGTCAAATGACTCCACAGGTTGTTGAAAACAACCACTACTGTAAGTGTATCAACAAATGAATTTATGTGTGGATTAATTCATTACTTATTAACACATACATTGTGAATTTCATCAGAGACACATATACACAGACAAGTATATAGAAAGTATGTACAGATAAAGCTACGACATATAAAGCAGGGACACAGTTTACAACAGACAAAAAACACAAACACAACTTTGTTAGTGAGGAAAAAAGTTTAACTTAAATAATATAGCTCAATAATACTTGTATCAAATTCAGTATTTCCTGCTATATTACGATTAAAACATTACCTCTGTTATAATTACCCAACACCGAGCTGTTATGAAATGTCTTCTCTTTGCCACCAGATCATAAGTATCTTGGTGATGTTGAGAACAGAAAGAAATGCCAAATAATGTCTCTGCGCTCTTTGAAGAGCAGACATTGGACAGATTTTAGTCCAACCCACATGATGGACGATGATGCAGCCAAATGGAACAGAGATTATTGTGTTGCTCTTCTGACAAAACACTGGAATGTTTTCCTCATATGGGTTATAAGTTTTTAAGCCCATCTTGAACAAAAGGTGGGAACAATGTATTGTTAACTAAAAGCTGTGAAATGACAATGAGTTTTTGTTTTTTTAAGGTAAAAGATACAGAAAAAAATGTGTTTTTGCTAATTAACTTTTTACAATCTTTTAAAAAATAACTATATATAAAGTCTGGGCTTATCAATAATCTGTAGTTGCTATTTTGTCTTATTCACTAGGACATTTCAACCTAACAGAAGTAAAGACAACTAAATACAGTTATAATTTTAATACAATTACAATATAAGCATCTACATCATCATATTTCACAGTGTGCACATACATCCACGTTTCTATGTGTAACCATTTTGTAGACATCAATCACTAATTCAGTTTTTTTTTTTGGTTTGTCAGTAAAGACGTAAAATGTTTCGTTTTAAATTAAGTGATTTTAAACGTCGACAGTAATTAAAATATTTTTTCAACAGGGGGCGGTAAATTGCAATGAAACGGGGGAAAAAATGCCAGAACCAACTCCAGCGTAGAAGAAGAATCCACTTCCGTCATCAAGCAGTGAGTGGCGCTAAACACGGATGAGCAAAAAGGTATCTTTTTTTATATGTATTTATATTTTCACTTACTGTAACACATTTATTCTGTTTACGTTTGTGAAAAGATAGCAAATTAACCAGCGAACTACACGGGTAGTGTTAACAATATTACTCACGGCAACATGGAATTAAAACAAATTACCTACATTATAAACCTATCACCAAAACAATTCATCCATAAGATGTGTCAGGTTACTTTGTTCCCAGAAAACGTTCTAAAAGCAGCTCACCTTTGTTGGAGGTTGAAACGGAGGAAAACTTTGAAATTGAATAAAGCAATTTATAATGAACAACAACAGGAAATTTTAAGCAAGTGTATTAAAAAATGTTGAGTTCTTATAGTCATATGTTTCTGTCTTATGCAACCAATGTACAGCCGTTCTGTGTTACTGGAGAAGTGTTGTCAATAACAGGCAAATAATCTGCCTGTGAATGATGGTCCCCCAACGAACCGATGTCATGAGACCACAACTCCAAACTACTGAGTAGTATAGGTAGAGGCTTTTGAAGCTTAAAGCGATTCATAGTTTTCTGCGAAATATTTTCTCCCAGTTTGTTAAATAAATTAGACCACGTGGAACATTGATAATGTTGTTGTGCATGTTAATTTATGTGCTTTGTTCTCTGCATTCTCCTTACAGAATGTCTTGTAACAGCAGTGTAATCCGTGTTCATGTGCCATCACTAGACCAAACACAGCGAGCTGCAGTCCATCTACTGCCCTGCGAGATTGAACACAACGGGTCAGCACAGGTTTCACAGTACTTCACTGCAACCCTTAAAGATCGCAAACATGGTAACGCTGACCTTAATAATTTGTCTATTGTTTCTGACTGAAGATTTGTTAGAACGTCAAGTTGCATTTGTAGACGTTTTTTAATCATGTCTGTCATTTCATGTATATATATATTTTTAAAAACCTCCAGAGAAGACGGTGTCACTTAGAGGTCGTGGGCTAAAAGGACAGGAGATCAGCTGTCAGCAGGGATACACTGGTCTGGTGCTGAAAGAGTTTAACAAGCCTGGCTCTGACCAAGAGGTAAATACCAAATACCACCTGTGGGTTCATCACACATGAGCCAAAGCATTAAAGGTTGTGTATTGTATCATTGATGGTGGTAGCTAATATTTCTATGTGTGTTTGAATAAACAGGACAGGACTGTGAAGGTATCCTCTGTGTTTGACAAGCTGACATACTGGAACCTGGAGACTCCTCCAAATTCTGATGACACAATTGTAACAGCCATGGACTGGCCAGAGTTAGCCGAAGCCGTGAGTGTTTTAGTTAGTCCTTTTACTAATTGATAATCAGACTTTGTTGAAGATTTTTATTGACATCCCCTTGACATTGGTTTGTGTCTTAAAATATAAATCAAACCTAGAACAAAAAAAGTTTTTCAGAAATTCTTCCACCCAAATTCTACTTCTACTAAAGATTAGTCAAAGTGACACAAACTCACACAAAAAAAAATCAAAAACATGACAAATACCTAAATGTGACACAGGTTTCTGTGGTCAACAGATGCTGGATTTATTGTTAACATAAATGTAACTGGTTTGCACAAGTGCTTGTTTTTGGTTCTACTGCAATATTCTATCTCTTCACAGATCCATGGACCAGTGGAGGACTGAGGAGAGACAGCAGCAGCAGGTTAGAATAGTGATGTACTGGTTACACATTGGAAAAGGAAACAGAGTTACCACTTCAGAGCAACAAGACACAAAGTGTTGATATTTTTTTAATACACAATCCTTTGTAGTGAAATAAAACATGTTGAATAACCAGCCTGCACGGTGAATGAATTACTTCAACATTACGATATTCCCACAATAAAAACTAAACAGTGTTTACTCACAAGGCAACATTTATATTTGAAGCACTTTGTTCACTCTAAAACTATTGTGAATTTATACAAATATAGATACTTATCAATAGATATAGGACCATCTCTAACAACAGTTGAAATGAAGCAGAGAAACAAGTTCAGCTGTAGAGGCTCAGATTAAAAAGCAGGTTAAAATGATACAAAATTAGAAAATACAAACAATATTCATCATCCCTCTCAGACACTGTACCTGAAAACAGGCAAACCTAGTTTTCTTTACGTTCAACATGTAATTGGCACTGAAGAGAGAGTCCAAGATGTGGAGAGAAGTTCTAGTGCAAAATAAAGTGCAAATCTGATAACATTTAACAAGTACCACTGTGAAACAAGTCAGACAGTCTCTACTTTTAAAATTAGATTATTAAGAACGTCGCATAAAGCCTTCACTACTGAATGACATTGGGATACCAGCCAAAATCCACCTTCAACTACATGTGTGACTACAATTCTACATCAGTGCTGACTCATTGTTAGAATGCCAACAGAATAAATGTGGTATCATCCAAGACACAACATTTTTTAGATCTTATTTTTGTTTGGATTTAATGCACCACATCATTTACCGTCCAAACACAGACTGTTTTCTCTACAGTATACACTGCAGGCCAAAAGAAAGCAAGTTCATAATTGTAATTGAATCTTTAAGTGGATTCTTATACTTAGCTACGCTGTAGTGGTTGGTAATCATTTTGATAATATGCAGAACTTCATTTTGTCTGAACAGGTGTAAACCTTTAGTTCAGCCCCTGCAACCGATATCCAGGTCAAAGGTTAAAAAAAACTTTTTGTCTTATAAAATACTATACTAAACTATAAAAAAACAACGAATGTCAAATCTATGGTAGTACACTGACAACAGCTTCTGAAGAACGCCAGAAAACAATTTTAAATGTCTTGACTTCATTAAATTTATCAGTCAATAAACAAAAACTTGTTTCAATTGTTTTAGTAACAAAATACATTGTTTTAACTGTTGGTTGGATAAAACATGACATTTGAAGAAGTTGTCTTAGATTTTGGGAAATTTTGGATGACATTTTCATTGTTGTCAGGAGGAAGTGTCACCTCCACATCTGTCTTGCTGCGTTTGGCCGGCAGCGTATGGTCATGAGCTTTGCGAATGTGTCGGTAGAGGTCACCTGACTGCGTGTAGCTACGATAACAGTAGCGACATTCGTAGGGCCGCTCACGTGTGTGCACAATGGCGTGACGTCTCAGAGTGTACGTGCATGAGAATGTCTTCCCACAGACGCCACACGTGGGGACGTCCTCCATGAAGTTTCCCATTGAATCCTGAAAGTAGGCGGATGCGTCTGGGTGCTGCTGGTGTGAGGACAGAGGAAGGAGGGGGGCAGGAAAGGACGAGGCATCCTGGGTTGAAGTCCCAGCTCCTGAGGACGAAGAGGAGGGAGAAAGAGGAAAGGCATAGTCACTTGGGTGAGATGCAATCTGCGGGTGGGACTGGAGAAACTGTGGACTGTTCAGCTCCTCTTCCTCCTCCTCTCCGATGTCATCTTCAAAGTCATCAATTACTTCTATCCCCAGATCACCTCTCTTTTCATCTTTCTCCTCCTCCATCTCTTCATCAGATATGACTATAGCTTCAACCTTTACTTTCACATTGTCTTCATCACTATTGTCTGCCTTCACTCTGCCCACATCTCCCACAGGTTCTTTCACAGCTTGTGTCTGAGGACTGGTCAGAAAGTCTGAAGTTTGGCCTTGCAACACAGGCTTCTGGATTCTGATTTGGGGCGCAGCATGTTGATTTGGGATGGTTTGTATGTGTGAGACAAGCGCTGACGCCTGGATGGGAATCACCATCTGCTCTCTTCCTTCTGATGTTCCTCTGTGCTCTGTCTCTGCTGCTTTCCTGACAAAATCATTGTCAGGTGAATAACTCGATTCTGTAAGAGTAGAGACTGAACGGCAGCCTGACAGGCTCACTGGGACGAGCAAGGACGAAGATGGAGGTGAAGGCTGGTGGATGCTGTTGCTATGGCTGCAGAATGACAGAAACAAAGGGAGACAAATTAAACATTGAAGCCCATTCACTTCTAAAAGTGTAGTGTGCACATCCACTGGATGGCACCAGAGCACTCCAGGAATGGACATGACAAGAGGAAAAGAAGGTACGGAACAACATCTAAACAATGTATCTTAGAGAAATGAAATCTGTGCATCAGGAGAATGACTACTCCTGCAAAAATTGTAATTATTATTAACTTAACATTATCAAATACATTGTGTTTGCAGTGTATATTTATTTGATTTTGAGAGTAAAAAATAATGGAGTCCTTATTATACCTGTATATTTCTGTCGTGCTACACGGGCTACAAAATGCTGACCCTTCACCCTGACTTCCAGGCACAACTCTGATATGATTCCCTGGAGCAGGAAGAGAGTGCACCAGCTCTTTGGCTGCTGGCAGAGGAGCAGCATCCATGCCCGGCTGAGTGGTGTCAGCAAGATCAGGGCTGAGAGGAGTGTGAACCCGCGCCTCTGATGACCCTTCAGCAGTCCTCCTCTCTGACTTCACACACTCAACCTCTCTGCTCTCCACAATCATCATAGAGGCGGGTGAGAGTGGCATTACCATGGCAACAGGATTTAAGTGATCTCCTCCTATGGCTGCTGAGGCTTCTGCTACACCGTCACCCACACTCTCCCTTCTTGACTCTCTTGTCTTTTGTACATTGGAGTTCTCTTCAGAGCGGGTGCTGTCTGCCTCAGCCACAGGCAATCGTCTCTGCAGCCGTTTTTTGCACACTCTCACTACCTCATTCATGTGCAGGAAGCTTGCAGCTGCTAACACGTCCTCCACAGGTGGAGAATCTTCAAGCTGCAGCACACCTTCATAGACAAAGTCCAGGAGCAATCCAAAGGCAGCAGATGTGACAATATCACTATCGAGTGTGACAGAACTGTTGGTGCCATTCCCACTGTTGCCCCCTGGGGAATCAGAGTAAAACATGTGGAAGAAAGGAGAGCAGGATGCCAAGACAGCACGATGGGCCAGGAAACATGTTGATCCAACATTAACAGTGCAGTCACAGAGAAAGCCTCGCTGACGCTGTGAACGCAAGGCTGACAGCAGCTGCTGGGAATGCTGGGGGAACTCCATCACCTGAGCAAAAGCAATGAGGAAGGTTAAGACTACACAGACACACTGTTGCTTCTAAGAAGAGCAACTTTGTAGCCAGCTACAGCCGGCTTGTTTTGTTTACACCACAAACATATGAACTTGAAAACGTTTAGCATGAAAATGTCATTGTCACTTAATTATTTATACCCCTACATATAATATAAAAATCTGAATAAAAACACAATTTCAGATTAATCTTAAATCCTACAAAATTATTGAACAGCTGAGTACTTAATTTAAAATCCCAAAGGATAAACATTTGCACAACATTCACCCTATATATTCAGATAACTTTATTGAGTCAATCTTAGTACTTAACTATATGTTCATTTGAAAGAATAAGAATGTCACACCGTGAAGAATATATTAAATTGAATTAACACTCACAAACAGAGCAGACTTTCCACTGCTGCAACTTCCTGTTTGTTTGTTTAATCCTAATCTTAAATAGGTATTGACAGCGAAGTCGGGGGGAAATCTGCCATTCCTTCAAGTGTCTGTCAGCTCCATCACGATTCGTCCCGTTTACTCTGCACAAACACCAACAATAAAGAAAGAGTGACGCACAGTTGAATAGACACACAGCCTTGCTAACATCACATAGCCAGGTTAGCTCAACATCTCTGTAACTGCCTGCAGTTGGAACTCAAGACACAACTTCCTGTTTACAACTACCAGTAAAGGTTTACGGAAAAAACACTGAGCTTCGCTCCTGAATTCAACTGCCTTCATCATTGATAAACAATGTGCAGGATTTCTCACCTGACATCTCTGAGCAGTTAACTGTTTTCCTCCAGACAAAAACGTAGCGTCTACCTCTATGGTGACAGCCTGGATACCGATACTTCAGTTTAGGGGCCACACTGACATCTATAGGCAGACAATGGGAACAAACAGGAAGTAGAAACACATGCATATTTGTTGACAGTGGTGAATATCTGTTGACCTAAACCTTGGTCGAACAGCGCTGGTCTCTAATAAAAACAGCCACATGTAATGCAGTTGAATTGCAAATAATGTTATAATAAAATTAATGTAAATGGACGTGAATAGAAGAGGAAGAGGAAGACACATGGGACGTGGAGGAAAACAGGGCGGAGAGGTTAGAGTTTAAGTTGTATTAAAAAAAAATCACGAGTCAAGGTTTTTGATTCTGAAGGTTGATACAGACATGCGTAAGTCGCTGTCCTATTTTTAAACATCGTTGTAGTTTCAGCTGACTGTTTGTGTTTGCTGTTAGGTTAAAGTTAAGTAAAGATTCTAGGTCTAAAGAAGGACATATGCAGGTTAAGGTGGTCAAAAATAAGAAGGAAAGATCCACTAATATCACGCTATGAATAAGTAAAATGAAAGAGAATTCAGATTATTAAAAGCTTTACTTCGTGTGTAGCTTAATGTATATCTGTATAGGTGTCAAACTCATCTCTGTCATCATTCTTCTTCGTTTGGTCCTTAAACTTTGTATATTTTCTGTGTCAAACTCAACAGGACAGAGATGTCCATCTATCCAAATCCATGTCCTATGCACTTCGCCATGGAGCAGGCCAGATGGGTCTTAACATGGGTGAAGGTATGTTGTGTGCTCCTTTTTAAATTTACACAGTTATTGCACATTTTATGAAATCATGAAAACTTCTCTCCTCCTTCTCCTCTTCCTCACAGATGGATTTGTATCTGTAGATGAACTCTTGGCTCATCCACAGTTTCGTTCCTACTCATTAGAGGATATTAAGAGAGTTGTGGCCACAAACGACAAGCAGCGCTTTAAACTTTATCCTAACCCAGAAAATGGACTTCTGCAGATCCGGGCCAATCAGGGACACTCAGTGCTGGTATGAAGATAAATATATTTGAGGTTACACCCAGGCACATTAATACTTAAAATCAATTTTCAAAGTCGCAGTTAAAGTCTACTTTATTGTTAAATTCTGTCACGGTTTCTGCAATTGTTTCAAACGAATGACTATTTTTCATTTGTTTTTGGCACAGTTGTTTTTACAAAAGTGTGGATTAAACAATTATTTGAGAGTTTCTTTTATTTTTTTAACAAACAAGTTATTTTATAGATCATAATCTTGTGAAATGACGTTCTGTTACCCTCCATTCTAATTGCTGTCAATATTTGGTTCATTTGTTGTGGTCAGGTGAAGAATTTGGAGCTGAAACCAGTCCTGATTGGTTCTCCAGACTGTCCCACTGAGGCTGTTCATGGCTCTTATCTCAGTAAATGGAGTTCCATCCAGGTTCAGGGCTTGAGTCGTATGAAGAGGACACACATCCACCTGGCGTCAGGTCTTCCAGGCGAAGATGGTGTTATCAGCGGTGAGAGACAAGTGCTTCTGTCTGCAGCGTATTTTAACTGGAGGATTTTAGAAATCACGACATAGTTTGTTTTTATCGCCCTCACAGGCATGAGAAGAGACTGTGATCTTGCTGTGTTTATTGATGTCCAAAAGGCTATCGCTGGTAAAGTTATCCTGAAGACAGTGGCACCTATATTTTTTTTATGACTGAAGTTGAGGCATTTGTTTTCTTATACATTTTATGTTTATGTCTTAATGTGAAGATGGCATCAACTTCTTCTGGTCAGAGAACGGCGTGTTGCTGACGGAGGGTGATGCTGAAGGAAAACTTTTACCGAAATACTTCTGCCGAGCCTTAAGGCTGAGACCTACAAGTAAGACGCAAACACTGGCGTGTTTAGATTTACCATGAACATCTAGAATACAAATGTTTTTACATGTTTACTAAGACCTCTCTTGATCTGTTTCAGGGAGTGTTCTTCCACTGCAGTAGCTCACCTGACTGTGACGGTGAGTGTTTCCTCCACACGTTTTAGTGGAAAACTGAAAGAAGAATTTGGTCACAGACGCTCTACGGTTGTTTTTCTGTTTGGCTTAAGGAAAACCACAACAAATGGCAAAAAGATTTTGCAACACTGTACCACCCGTTCATCTTTTGCTCGTTAATTTGCATGTGATTTTAAACATTTATAGCCAAATGTTTTTTTTCACATGGGAAAATGTTCAATATTTTAGTCTGGATTAAAATGTAGAGAATAGTCAAGAGTGTTCCGGAATGTACATGGTTAAAAGGAGTGCAAATAGTACTGTTGCCAATTTTCTAAAACCTGGAGCAAAAATCAAAGAGTGTTTGAGTTTCACCTGATTACTTCTGTAAAATAGAATTAAGAATGAAGAAAATAAATGCTTGTTATCTGAATTTAAAATAGTTCTTTCAGGTAATGCGTAAAAATATTTGATGACGTTGCTGCACGTTGTACCTTTAAAAAAGGCACCCATGTGTCACACGTCAGTCTGCAGTCACAGATTTAGTTGTCTCTCAAGAGCACCTGTCAAAACGTCTGGAACTGTGCAGCGTTTTCTTCCTTTGTTCAGAAATACACACTTTTTAATGGATTGTATTTATTGACAGGATGTCTGTGGGGAAGCAGCCATGTTCATATGGCCCTTTCCTTTGTTAATAGTCAATGAGTTTGTTGTTGTTATAGAAATGCTGATGGGCACACAGCCTGCTGGCAGCGTCCAGCCAGTGTTTTAAACAGAGATATGTTGGTTGAAACTCTGTGTGAGTGTGGTTAGTGATGTGACTATGGGAAAACTGGTGATGTCGAAAGTGTGGTTTCTGTTAACGGACTGCCTGCAAGGTTTCTTGTAAGATATGGACACACTCACAGCATGTGAGAGGAGATAATTGGTGAGACGCTTCCTGTGAAACAAACAACAGACGTTCCAACCATATGTCACAAATATAAGGAGTGAAGTGACAAATAAAAAGCTGGCATTTATATTATCACATTTTTGTTTGTATTGTGTGTGTTTGTGTCTTATACACATATGAAATGGAAACTCGCTGTTTTAATATTTTTAATTCTAATAATATTTTGGCTTCAGACAAAAGAACAAAAGAAATTTGTGAATCCTGAACAATGCTGATCACAACACTAAAAACTAAAAGATGAAAAACAAAACACATGCTTATGTTCATTAAAGCATTAAGTAACAATAAGGTTTACTATCTCCTGTAACTGTGCAACTGGAGGTTTGGTCATCGAGGGTCCATGCTGAAGGAAATGGAAAACTGTCACAAGAACAACTTTGTGTGAACCGATTGTGTGAACTGTACAGCTAAGGCAAAACTGTTGACCCCTAAAGGGACATTTTAGGCATTTTAAAGCATGGACTACGTGCTTTTATTAAAAACAGGATTTTTGAAAACGGTAGGTTTATTTTTGGGAATCTATCAGCATTTTACACAAAATATAAGAACCAAAACTATTGCACCTGTGTTGTTTATTTATCCATAGCACATCACAATACACTAGAGGATTAAATTAAGGTGGCCTCTGGAGAATTGATTAAAAGATTCAAAACTACCTAAGAATGACTGTGATCTTATAATTAGCAGAGATTGTACCCAGCAGACTAATAATATAAGTTTGACTTTTATACTTTAAAATGTATTCACAGTGCTGTTACATCGCACTGTGAATGAAAGCACCATACCATACATAGAACTAAAGAAGACATCTTCAGGGGCTAATATTAAAGGCAGTTTAACATGAAAAGAACTGTTCTGTACCGTGGAACCTTGGTCACACTGCTGTGGTTTCCTTTGTGTAATATTAGACCTACAGAAAACCTACTGTTTGTGAATGTTTTCATTTGTATCAGTGAACTTCGTGTCCACCAGTCAGTTTGCGAAAGAGGTCCTCGTTCAGCGTGTCGCTTTTCTCACGACTGCGTGTTGACATGAAGATGTAGCCGCCGATGAACTCGTGAACTATTTTGCAGTCGGCGGTCACACAGCTGAACGCGATGTTAATGTTTCCTTCAAACTCTATAGCCATCTGGAGGGGTCGGATGAAAAAGACACACATTAACCTAGGCTGAATGAGTCATTTAAAAATTAAACAATCAGTCACAAAAGTACGCTGCATTTAATGTTGTTATAGCATTTCTGCTCATGTGTTTCCCGTCAATTCATGTACTTTTGTCCTCATACTTACATTAAAACTGATGAATAAATAAATCTGTATTTAAATCATGAAAACGCCACAGTAGGCTTTAGGCACACTTTCATTACGAGCTCTGAAACCGACTGTTAAACAGCACAACTACCAACCCATGATAAGGTATAACTCTGACCTGTCGTATGTCCCAGTTGACGTTCCACTGCTTCATGTTGTTGTAACGCCAGGTCTGGACCACATCACCCACACCCAGGTCAATGCGGATCAGGCGGTTGGGGGCAATGCCCAGAACTTCATCTTTTCGGCTACCTTTAAACCTGTTGGAAGGAATTATAATTTGGTAAGTTTTCCTTTACTCAAATCCTCATGTTTGATATGTAATAGTGGTATGTAATATATTTTACACTCCATATGATTTTCTTTCCCATCGCCAGTTTTCGACTACGTGGTAATGTCCACCAATAATACACAGTCCATGGTGAGATGATACATATTTTAAAACCTGTGTATTCAATATGAATTTTCCCTCTTTTGTTATGAAACTTAGAACTTTACCTGACAACAACATATGAGAGACCAAAGTCAGGAAGCGCCTGCCACATCTGCACGAAGCGAAGCATGGCGTCAGTCAGCGAGAGCTCAGCCACATTCCGACAAGCATCCAGGATAAGAGGGGTCAGCTGGAGGAACAGGTACAGAGATGGATCACATGTAGTCATGTGCTACTTTTCAAAGTCCAATGGTAACAAATCAGTACGAACATCACTGCGTGTTCAACTCTGAACATCACTTCCTCCACTTCTACCTGTTTGGCCTTGTTTTTCTTATGGTAGCGTGGTGACACCAGACTGTAAGCATTGATGCTTTCATCCCCGGCTGCTGCGCTGCTGTTAGTGCCAGAGTTGGTCTTCTGCATGGCCAGGAAGGTGTGAATGCTCTGTATTTCACTCTGGAAGCTGCTGTCTGCAAGAGTCTTTCCTTTAGAGGCCAGACGGCAGGCAGCCATCCACTGAGCGTACTGTTGCTCCTGAAGGCCACAGGTGAAGAGGAGACACAGACTGACTCAGACATGTGTTTGGATTGCAGTGGAGGAACATGCAAACTCCATACAAAAAAGATCATCAGTCAGAGCTGGGGCTAAAACCACTCATCTTATTTTTTCCACTGTATTTGTGATCTTACATTTTCACAACGAAGATGCACCTCGTTCATGCCTTCAGGTGCTGGAATCCGGAGTTTGATGATGAACTTTTGTGAAGCCAGGCTCACGTCAGGAGCCACTTCACAGCCTGTCAACAGGATGGGAAAATGACAAGAACGACAGTTACATACTCTTCCACTAGGTGGTCAACTGGATGTTCTAAAGTGCTGTTTTCTTTAAAACATCATGATGCCATATGGGTGTTTTCATCCCAGATATTAGTACCTTTGAGGTTTATCTGTTGAATAGGTTCTCCGCTGCTCTCCTCTTTGCTCTTGAAGGAAGAGATAACCATATCCTGGAACTTGAACCAGTACTGTTTGTATGGTGTCAGGGTTAACTTCTTAGGTCTGAAAGACATAATAGCAGTGGTCTATACTGAAGAAGACATTTACTATATAGAAATGCACTTATACAACAACACAGGAACTAAACAACAACTAGAATGGAAGATATTTCTCACCTGAATATTTTCAAATAGTCATTAAGTTCTGGTGCAGTTATGTTTTCCTGGAAAGAACATGTTTTTACAATTAATTTCTTTTAAAATATCAGGGGACAACATTCAGGAATAAAACAGTAAAAGCCTTCATTATTGTTTTAAATAGCAACTCATATTAAAATAAGCAGAATCTTATTAACAGTAGATCGATTGTCATAACCTTACAACCTTTTTCACACTGCTACATCTGAATTATTATTTTATTTATATATAACACAAAGTAGGATGAAGAGCTGAGATTAAATGAAATAAAATGAAAAAAAAAAACTCCAAAAAACTCTCTGACCAGCAGCTCAGATGCAGAGCTGCTCTTTCCTTCCATCTTGACCTCCAGGCACTGCAGGGCTAATTCCAGGTCTTCCATGGCTGGACTGGAGATCTGCATCTGAGGCTCTGACAGGGAGACTTTACTGATGTGGTACTGCAAACAGAGACAGACAGACAGACAGAGAGATTGATTGGGAACCAGAGCAGTTTATCAGAAGTCCATGTACTCCTCCTATTTTATATTAAGATTTCTAATGTAAAAAAATGGGCTTTTCCTATGATAGAGAAAATGCCCATAATCTGAGCAATAATCAGAATCATACAATCTCAAAGTTGCTCTATATTCATTGTTACATATTATATACCTATGATTATAGACTAACTCTGAAATGTTCCTGAAATAATGATGCATTATGACATTCACAAGGGATTTCCACCTTTCCAAACTTGTTTTCCCCTGATGTTTAAAGGTCATCTTTTCTTAAATTGTCTATAAAGTGATTTTTCTTTCTTGTTTTCTACCTGCAGAGCTCCAAACAGCATCATCTCCTCCTCTGTGCAGTCGATGTCCTCCAGCAGGATGGCCCAGCGAGCCTGTTCATAAAGCTGGGTCAAACGCACAACATCATACTACAGGGTGGGAACAGAGACGATAGAGAAGGTGGCGGTCAGACAGGTGATGACTCATACTGAATATCAACAGAACACAAACACCTACACATACCTTAGGTTCTATGTCATAGAAGGTATAGTACTTGAATCTGAGCCAGAGTCTGTCATTTTCTTGGATCCCCTGTTGCATAAGACAGCGGGAGGAGTCCAACCACCTAGGAAAAATTTCCAATTCCGATGTCAACCGATACCGATATAGGCCTGGTAGATATAGGCCTGGTAATATTTATTTATCTGTACAAACCACTGTTTGAGTATAATATCAATCAATTTAGTTGCAATGCTGCCATCTAGTGGCCATTATGTAACTAGATTATTACATAATATGCTAATATTGGACACCCCAAGTTTTTAAAAATGTATAGTCACTGATTTTCACTTAGTGTGTATAAAAGTATCTCTGATCACTCACCTGCCATTAATGTGGGCCTTGTCCACCACACTGGAGGGTCGGTACTGCTTGGCTAAAACCTCTGGAGCAGGAGGAGGCTGAGTAACTGACAGCATCTTATAAATGGCCTCCATCTTGGGAGAGTCAGCAAAGTGAGCTGGCATGCCGTTGTACAGACAGGGCCTGGAGCCTGCAAAAGGAAATGAGCCGGAAAAAATATATATATATAAAAGAAAATAAAAACATTATCACTGAATTTGTTTAATGTCTTAGATTATAATTTCTCCCACACCCAAATATTGTTCATATGCAATACTGACGAGAGAAAAACAACAACATGTCCTCACTGATTCGACAAAATTAACAATACATCTATCTATCTACATTTTTTAATAAACACATTTGTGAATCATCAATTTTTACAGGGGTTGCTTGAAGTGTGTGGGGTGTACCTGAGGTGAGAGGCACCTCAGTCAGGTCGTAAATTTCCTCTGTCAAATCCTTATCTTTCTTCTTCTTCTTCTTCTCCTCTACAGGCCGGAGGAGGGAGAGCTCCTCAGGGCGACGGATGTCTGGATACACAACAGAATATTCACATGAAAGCACATACAAAACTAAATTTACTCAGAATAGTGACACGATGATAGCTGACTCCAGATCAGAAGGTTGTGAGGTTGAAAACACCTCCGTTTTTTTCTTTTGCTGCTGTAAACCCTTAGTCTACCTCTGTTTGTTTTTGTTAATATAAAGCAACATTTGTACGACCCCAGCCTCTGATAAGCAGCAATTCTCTGTTGAAGATGAATGACGTAGTGTGTGTGCCATTGCCCACATTGCAAAACATCTGTGTCCCAGATCTGGCTGTTTTCTGGATTATACTGTAAATACTGTATGTATTATGAAATAGTGACACTAGGACCAACTACTCTGGGCTACAACATGACCACATCATTGCAACATAAACTTAAACTTAAACTTATCTTTATTTGTCATTGTGACACAGCACACCATGCACAACGAAATTTAACCTCTGCATTTAACCCATCACCAAGTGAACAGTTGGCAGCCATGGTCGGCGCCCGGGGAGCAGTGCTTGAGGACGATGCCATTCTCAGTGCATCTCAGTGGCAACCTGGCAGTTGGTGGATCTGTGACATCTGAACATCTGTGGTACAAGTTTCCAAATAATAACAGAGCTGTGCTGTATGCACTGGTCTCAGACTCAGAGACTGCCATGAGTTGGAAGCATCTCCATTAGAAACAACGCTGCTTTAGATCTAATGTTTTGCTCACTAATTTAATATTTACAGCATATTCTCTTTCACAGGGGGCGCTGGAGCCAATCCCAGCTGGCTATGGGTGGAGGCGGGGCACACAGTGGATAATAACTCCTAAACAGTTCTATACAAATGGAGAGCAGATCATCTGATGTTCTATCGACGGATACAGTTTTCATGTTATTCTTGTCTAATACCCAAAAGGATAACAAACCACATGTGTTACGTTGATGGATTTACATTCCATTTAAATCCTTTGATTTGGATTTATTTAAATGGTGTTACATATAACCACTTAACAAGAAGAAACCCTGGAGGATTCACTGATATCCGTCTCTTTCTTCTAATTACTGTTTAATCTCAGTAAGTACTCTGCATGTGTCAGGGAGTCACATCTCCAGAGGCTCTGAAAGGCAGCCACAGCCGCTAATGAGCTCTCTGTTTAACTAAAACCCCTTGGTTACACAGAGCATAAAACCACTCAGAATAACAGGCTAATTTAATTGCTCACTTAATAAAGGAAACAATATATATGTTTAGTTGCAGTTGTTTCACTGTTGTCTTTTTTATTCTCTCGACAAGATACTCTTTGGTTTTCCCAGAGCGTTTGTTCTGTCACTTCTTGCTCTGAGCTGCTTTTCTGTGCTGACAGATTTCAATATTTATCACCTCCTGGGGTTTTCTGCTCAGGAAACCAGACTAAGATGTGTTTCAAATAGACTAACTGAATGTGCTGAAGGAGATAAGGAAGGTACAATTTCCACTTTTTTTACATGCAATTTTTCCTTCATGTCGTTAGTTTAAAGTATATGTTAGTTTTAAAGTTATCAAGTATTTATAAAATCTATAATATTCAAGTCTGGTTGAAAACAATAACTTAAAAATGTATGTAAACGATGTCTTAAAAATAAGGGGGGTGGGGAGGGACCTACTAAGCATCTTGCAGATGCCTATCACACTGGAGAAGACGGGGCTGGAGAAGCTGGCGAGGAGCTTCAGGGTGATGCCGTTGGGTAGACCCAGCTTCAGGGGCTTGTGTTGGGGCGTGAAGAGCAGGCGTGCGTCGGCGTGGATTCCGTACTTCTCCAAAGTCCAGGATGTTCGTAGCAGCCACTGCTGCTTCTGCTCCCACCACAAAGCACGGTCTGACCAATCACGCGTAATCTCTGAGGGCGAAACGTGCACAAAATCCTCATGGTTTATTATGATTTTACACAAATTGTCTTCGGATTATTGGACATTGTCTGTGGCGAGAAAACGTTTGGGACAAATCATGCTACAATTTAAAATAAAGCTACAGACCGCAGTCGAACAAATACCTAAAAGATATTACGACTTAGTCTGTCAGACTCTGTGGCGCAACGGTAGCGCGTCTGACTCCAGATCAGAAGGTTGCGTGTTCAAATCACGTCAGGGTCAGGTTTTTTTTTTTACACACTGGTGTATACAGCAAAATGTTCTTGCGTTTAAGAAATGATACACCAGCCTTAACAAGATACGTTAAGGCTGGAACGGACCATTTGGCAATTAGTCAGCACTTTCAGTACTTCAGTCTGGGCGTGTGTGGTGGAAGCAAACACTCCAGTAGTTTATGAACGATTTAACTGGTGAAAGAAATGCTTTACATGGATGACATCTTAAGTCCTACTTTGTGTCTTTGTAACATTTTCTTTAAGTTACTTTAGCCAAGAGCAGGTGAATTTGATGTGCGCCGTAATTGCTCTATTTATTAACAATCATTTTAAAGACAACTTCATCCCAGATTCAGGCTCTTAGGACACATTTCACCGAAAAACACAGATTGTGACCTACGTGTCTTTTCCACCAATCTTGCCATAACCCCGCCTACGTGGAGGTCAGAGGTCACACTGATGGTGATAGGTTCGGCATCAGGGCCCAAATCCTCCACTGTGATTGACAGGTCCCATGCTGCCATTCTGAAAGAGAGAAACAGAGAGAGAGAGAGAGAGAGAGTACTCTCTTGGTGCAAATTAAATATTTATGAAAAAGGAATTGGTTTTCAGGAATCTTAATCACTAAAAGTGCAAGTCCTGGATTAGAATAAGGAACAGTTCCTCAAAACGTTACCAATGTACCAGAGTCTAACCATAAATGCTTCCTCCAGAATAGTGTATGCTAATGTAACAATTCAACTAAACTGTGAATTCAATAGTGGAATAATGGTATACACACACGATCATGAGTAACAGGAAACTTTATTTTGACATGTCCATTTTAGCACACTTCCTCTTTTTGTTTTAAACTATCAGCAGGTTTGCACACTTCCGTCATGATGATCAGAAACACTTCCACTGCATGGTGCTTGGAAGTGAGAGCATAATTAAAAATTCAACATCACACAGTCACACAGGATGAACTGAATTGTTAGTTTTTTGTTTAACTGTATTATCAAAGCCACACATCACTGAGAGGAATTACACCACTGGAACGTTTTAAGAATGCACTACTTCCTTTTATCTTTACCTTATCCTAGCCCAGACTATTTATATACATACTGTACATGTTTTGCATGTTTTCAGCAACAAACTACATATTTCCATCAATAATATTGAACATATACAGACTCCATCATAACTCTTTACATTGATACTTTCCCACATGCAGTCATAGACACACCCAGGCACACACATTCGACACAATACCTTCAGTATTTTCTGCACAAGTGGTTGAAAACTTGAAAATGTCTCCTCTGTGCTTCTGACAGAACTCCAAAGTAGTTTCTCACGTTCTCTGTGAGAAGGTTTCGTCTCTCTCTTATGGTCTTATGGTAGGTTGTGGTCTGTGCCGCTACGTCTGTTTGTCGTTGCCTTTGACAGCTCAGTCAAAAAGAACTTGTTCCTTTTTTTTGTCAGTTTCCGGCAGGCGGAAATGTGAAAAGGGCCTTCACTGACAGGCAGTGTGAATTGTGTGTGTGTGTGCACATGTATATGTGGAAGAGATGTGAAATTAGAGACATTACATGATCATTTCTTCATTTTGTCCACTTCTGAAAGTTTAGCGACCATACTGTGTTTTAGCTTTTACAGGACCAACATTGCAATAATAATTAGTACATTGATCATTATTGATAATTGATGTTACATTTATAGTTTCCCTAGCATATGTAGGTTGTACATCAGGTAAAATCAAAATATCCATCCATTTTCATTCACTTATCTGTTACCAGGTAGCAGGGGCAGCAGTCACCACCCAAATCACACTGCACCGTACCAACCCCCTGAACCTTCCTGCAGGTGGGGAGTCCACTGGAAGGTACCAACCGCCCTGAATGGGATTTGATCTTGCCCAGGAGGTGAACTCTGGGGTTCCACACCAATGACAGAGACATTGCCTCTGGGCCAAAGCGCCACAAAATCAAAATATAAGTATTAGAAATATTGACAATATACTTGTAATAGCCCAATAAAGTTGATTTAAATAAAGTTTAAAAAGGGAGCGATAGCTCACATGGTACACAGTAGGCAATATTATTAATATATTAAATTATTTTATTATTAATAAAAAGTAAATCATTAAAAATATTGACGTGTGTATATATACACAGAGCAGGGGCACATATATACAGTATATATATACATATGCATATATATATATAACAGCACAATACGAAGAAACGTCAAAATTATATTTAACGTCAAAATTATATTTATTAATTATATTTATTTATTAATGCTCGCCATTTCTCCTGATTATACCTTTTCCTGCAGTCAGTAAAGTATCACAAAGCGCCTGATAGTTGGCGTCATCTAAATCGGGGTTTATGTTCCGCGTTAAACTGAACAATAACAAAACAAATGTCTAAATCTCACACATGCTTCTGGTTTTATGATTATTTTTTAAATATTTAAATAGAAATTCCACGTCAGGGTAGCTATTTTGATCATTTCAAAGCGGTTCCATTAATTGAACTCAAACGACTCCCCCATAAATGGTACATTCCACGTGATAACGTCCAAAACAAAACCGGCAAGTGGGTGCTGGACATTAGCGTTTAATCTAGAGGCAGGCGTGTCTATCATACTGAAACTGAATCCGAACTACGGCGAGCAGCTACAGTTACACGAACTCTCAGGCATGGCTCTGCAAATATCAACCCTATTTTCATATGTCCGAGCCCTCCCCGGCACGGCGGCCCCTCTGCTCCGTGTCCGTGCTAACTACCACGGGGCAAGCGTCAAGTTCAGTCACTCCGTGGGTCCTCAAAGCCCTCAGCAGGCTGTGAATCCAGCTACAGGTCCTGTGCTCGGCATTATTAAGAAGTTTACAACAACAGCAGCACTTGGGAGTTCGAGTCAGGGGAACCGTTTTTCCTCACCCCAGCAGAGGGGAGGTTGGTTCTGGCTGGGTAAAATCACCCAGGCTGCAGTCCTCGGAGTGAGTTCAGTTGCCCTGATTGTGTCTTTCCACACCGGGAGCTTGGCCGCCATGGCCCGCAAAGTTAACCTGAACTCTGCAGAGGGAGACTGGAAGGAGACCAAGGGTGAGACCAAGCAGCTACTGCAGGGATCGCTTTTCAAATAGTGGGGCGGGCTCCCCCTGAGGGGAGGGGAGGGTGGGGGGCTTCCAATGGAATATGGCACGCTGGACATAAGTGTACCACTGCTGTAATTTTTTAATGATAACAAGCCTCCAGTCACTAGGTGGCAGCCACTCATACAGTGGTTTGTACAGATAAAAATACAGGTATACATGTTATATACAATATAATACAATAACTGAGAACCACTAGATCAGAGTAACAACAGTTCAGCTGTCAGTGGTGCACAAATGATGCACGTTTGCTATGACACATGACAAATGTAGCAGAACCAAAGCCACTAACGCAGTTTACAGAGAAAAGTAATATAACCAATTAGGCTTGAATTTTAAACTGCCATTTGCTTTAAACTTGCTCAATATCAGTGTTATGGAACAATGACCTCCTAATGAGAAACAGGAGAGGTTTCTGTTTACCTCCTTAATTGTGACAAAAGAGCAAGTTTTAATGCTGTCTGTCAAACACATTTGCTTCAAATGAATCAATATAAGCGCTTAAAGTTTTTATCTTTTGGTACAAATACAAATATGAAACCCAAAAGGCTCTGGTTGTTCTTTGTCAAGTACATTTTTAATTTTAAGGTTAGATTTTCCTTCTGTGGTTAGAAAATAGGATTAGTCTTACAATCCATCTGTTTTCCCAAAAACCTATGTTTGACTTTGTATGTGGAGGTCAACTGTTGTCTCCTGAGGTAGTTTGCACTGTTCATTTCTAAATCACATGTTTGCTCTCTAATCCCTCTCAGATGGTCTTATGTCTATGACAGTGAAGGAAAGACGTCAGTACTACAGGACATCAGGCTTTGTGCCCCTGGAGGATGTCCCAGTGTGGACTCCCTCAACAGGTCAGACCCCCGCTTCACAACTTCCATCATGTTCTTCAAGGAGACCTGCTCACAGTTGTGAACAGAAAATTATACAAAACGTCAGCTGGTTTCTGGAAGAGCCAAAACAATAATCTGCATTTCACTTCTCGCTCCATTCCCTTCATTACCAGGTGGTTCCGAGGTAAGCCACTACCCAAGAAATGAAAAATTGACCCAGAAGATCTCCGTCTACAGCGGTGACATCACCAAGCTTGAGATCGATGCCATTGTTAATGCAGGTATGTGTGTGTAAATGAGTGCAGTGGTCGGTAAGGATAAGTTGTCTTGTTTGTTGAAATAACAATAACAACAAACAATGTTTTCTTAGGTTCAGGTTTGTTTTAAATGAATGAAACTGAACTGATGTCGCAGAAACAATAATAGAAACGAAGGCTTTTTATTTCCAAATATTATGGGAAACGATCATTCCCTGGTTTCCTTGTGCAGTGATGGTCATGTTCTTTACAATCATTCAGCACAAATTTCTGTGGGGGCGCTGTGTGTGTGTGTGTGTGCGTGTGCGTGTGCGCGCGCGTGTGCTGTGATTAGGGGTTTGTTGCTCCTTTGCAGTGTGGGCACATCGTGTTCATACAGTAGAGAAGCCTCTGTAAGGCTGAGCATTAGAGTATTCATAGAATTACACATGGAAAACCAGCAGCTCAAGTAACGTAGAAGTGAAGGACTGTGACTTTCTGTGTATGTGTAAAAACCTAAAGGCTTTAATAATGAGTAACTAACAGAATATAGCCCTGATTATTTTATTGAACTGACTGAAGACTTTTAGTTTTATTTATTGAGAAAATCCTAGGCTCGAGTCTCCAAATAATACAACAACAATAATAATAATAATAACAACAACAATAATAATAATAATAATGTGTTATTACAGACTTCAACTATGGTCCTTTCTACCTCCAAATAAGTTTTTCACTCATAAAATCCCAGAGTTTGATTCAATTTTCCATTTCTACATTTTTTTTACAAAGTTCAAATCTGAACACTTTATGTGAGACTTAAAATTCATGAACCGTGTGGCTTAGGTTCCAGGTCTCTGTTAGTCTTCTCGTGGTCGAGGTCATGAAGTTTATCATGGTTTAAATATCTCTAAATAATGTGTGTAAATAGTGTGTGTGTGTGTTCAGTGTGTATTTGATATTACAGTCCGAGCTAAAAGTACACCAGCAAATCTAATACTATTGATTTAATGCCGTTATTTTTGTGTTTTATTTTATCCCAAGCAGTATTATGCTCATTGTTTTCTTTCATGAGTATTTCTTTTTTTACAAGCGGCAGTAAAACAGGAACACTGTTTCTGTTGACCGTTAGATGGAGCCACAAGCCAGTTCATTCGCTGAAGCCCTTTAACACACAGCGTTGTTCAGGGCACTTGGCTCAGACACAGCAGCAGAGCAGAGCAGAGCTGAGCAGAGCAGAATGAGGCAGGCCAGCACGCCTCAGTGATGCCTGATGATGAGGCTTTAACACAGAATGATAGATTGTCATTGGCAGCTGACTGTCAGACGGTGTGTGCTGTGCCAGCACCCAGTTTATATGTCTACCATTGACTTTCATTTGTGACCCAGTGCCTGTGCGCGTTAATTCATGCATTCAGCCGACAGTAATTATGTATACACGAGCTGTAGGCAGTTGTAATTTGTCTCAGTGTGGCCGTAGAGGCGACTTTGTCGTGTGTTTTACAAGAGTTTTTACAGAGTCGCACGATGCAAAGTAGCGTGGAAATAACAAGAGGAAAGAGCCAGTAAAGTTGTTTAGCAGTGAGGACGACCAAGCTGAGCTGAGGAGACTGAAATCCACCACAGCCACGGAGGAAACATGACTGACATGAGAGAAAGCTCACCGGCTGACTGAGGGTTTGGAGGAGTGAAAATCTGATGAAAGAGAGACAGGAATGGGGTACAAAGGCTAGTATTTAAATCGCCCAACTGCATTGCCATGGCAACAACAGGTACAAGGTACCACAAAGGAGTTTATGACAGAAGTGTCAGATCAGTCTATTCTGTGTGAATGATTCAGCCACCAGAGTGTCTTTGTGATCGTTCTGTTGACTAAGTGACCGACCTTTGTCTTTGATGACTAACTGAACTGCATGAATGACTAAAAAGCATGGAGAGCCACTCTTAAAGGAACAGAAAGTCACAACGTCTGGGATTGTCTGATTATAAAAACCTCTTATTTCTCCCTTTCCAGTGAACGTAGCAGTTTTACCTTGGATTATTTCTAATTTCTAAGGTGCTTTATCTGCTACAGAAAACGAATTTTAGTATTTTTGACCTTTTATATCTTACCCAGAAATTAAGTGGCAAGTGAAAGATCTCAGGGCACTACATAAAAAAACACTGTGTGACGTGAAGAGCTGAGCTGAGGTGTAGCTAACAGTGATTTTTCCCAGTGTCCTGCACACTGCTCTTATACATTGTCAGCTTTTCCTTCCTCTCCAAAATTTTAAAATTATATATGGTATCGCAACAATATTTCTTCTCTCGGTCTTCAGTTGTTTGTGATGTTGCCATGCCGGGCCTGCACAGCTGTTCATATGATAAGAACGTAAAGAGCTTGAGGGAAAATTAAATATCAATGTCAAACTCTGAAGTTAGAGCTGGGAGGTATTTGCCAAAAGTTGCAAAAAGATGGTGAGTTTAAACAAAGATGGCGACCCGTATCGATTGGAAGAAAGTTGTTCTTCTCACATTCTTTTGGCAAAGTTTTGCATTTGTGTCTGTTTTTGGGAAAAGTATTCGCAGAACTTTTTTTTTAACCTAACTGTGATTCTATTTTATTATGTGTGGAATCTCAGACGAGATGATGTTTCTCAGCTGCAGATACTACAATAAGCAAGTGAAAGGCTTTGAAGTTGGACTTCAGCTGAAATTCCATCACTGATTTCTCTTTTTTATGGCAAATTGAACACAGTCTTATTCCATGACAAGAGAACTGTGGTGCTGCTGAAACGTTGTCTGTGTGATGACGTGTGATGACTGGGCTCTGTGGTGTCTTTGCCTCAGGCAGCCTTTAACCCAGATGACTTTAAAAAAAGTACGTTTTGCAAATAAAGGGCTGACAAACAATGACGTGTTTTATTCTCATTAATCCCAAGTTAGCTGTGAATTATTTGGATGAATTCTCATCAGTTAAGAACATTTTAAAGTTCAGTGTTGAACAGAATATTTGCTCCATAAAATGAATCGATGTAGAGCCTGCTCTGATGCAGCTGAAGTTGAAGCCTCCACAAATGCATGCTGGGTGTTGAGCTGAGACGATAGTTGAGGCTTGAGGTGCTATAAAGAAATGAAAGTTCTTTGTCACGGTGTGTGTGTAGATGGCAACGTGTGTGTTGGCTGTGTATGACAGAATTATTACATATACTGCGCCTGCCGCTCTGTCTGTGGTTAATTCGACTAATTTCACAAAATAAACTTTGGGGTTAATGTGTTTATTTTGACAGTGCTTATTAAAATAGAAGATTTAATGAAGGAGAGGGAAAAAAAAGTGTGCCAAAAAAATTAGATAGACCACGCTCCAAACTCTGAGTCTAGTTTCAGCTTCCACCTGTCAAAATAAAACATTGATCTGCATCTCCCCAGAGTATTTAAATCCAGGACCACTCCCAGCTGTTGGGTGACAAAAGAGGAAAAACAAATTGGCACGTGGACCCAGGAAGCAATCAGAGTCCAAGTCAAGTAAAACCTAGGTGCACTGAAGAGTCACAAGACATGGGGCCCAATGCCAATTAAAGACACTTTGACTTTACAAACAAATCCCTTTAAACCAGCTCCTTTGACCAGTGGGGCTGAGACTCTAGAAGAAAAGACTTGGTTAGTTAAACTTATGCGTCTCCAGTTTCAGATCTAACAGTGAAACTTAAGGATTACAGAGCAGAGACGGTGGATGTGGCGCTTGGACGTGGGGGAGTGTTGGGGATTTTTTTTCTGTCACTGAAAGGCCTTGAAGCGTCATTTAGGCCCTACGGCTGCAAACATTCAGTTGTAGCCAACTGTGGCCAATTATACGCTACACTGGCAGACTGGTAGGCAGGTTGGAGGGTGGCGGTGCTGATGGTGTGAAATTGACTGCAGACACACATGGGTGCATACAGAGTGGGCCACACAGTTGCATGAGGATCAAAACAGAGGAACTCCAGAGACTTTGTGGTATGAAGTTGGTTATTTTCTGTTTCCTTCTCCCCTCTCCTCAGTCGGAGCCAACTGTATTGATCAGGTAAGCAGGGCGTTGCGGCGAGGATGGTTGGCTGCTGTTTGTCGTTCGTGTCGCTCTCAATAAAGATTGGATTTACAGTAACTCTACTCCTCCTCCTTCTCCTTATCCTCCACTTCTCCTCCTCCCACTCCGCCCCTGCTCTCCTTCCCTGCACACTTTTACAGCCCCTGGCTACTGCCCACTCCTATAAAACACTATAAACGTAAAAACCCACAAGCACTTAAGAGCCGTCCTGGTGAGGAGGAGGTGGAAAAGGGGGAGTGTAAGGGGGAGGGTCAGTAACATCCTCCTCTTTACACCCCTCAATCACTCCGTCCGGAGAAGGAGAGAGCGGGACGGAGAGGAGGATATATTGTCTCTGATGGGCAGGCTGATTAAGATGGATTGCACAATGAAATGTCGTTGTAGTGATGAGATCCTGGAGCGTGTGTGTGTGTGTGTGTGTGTGTGTGTGTGTGAGAGAGAGAGCGTGTGTGTGAGAGCGTGTGTGTGCGGCGTCGCAGCAACTAACTTTGCATTAAAACCTTTCTCCAAATTGATTAAATGCAAATTTGCCGAGCTCTACTGAGCTGCCTTTTCATTTGCAAAGTTTTATTCCTCATTTTCAGTGTCGTGTCGCTTCTTTCACCCACCGCGTTGTTTATCGTCTTCCTGTTCATACTTTTCTCTGCACGGAATTTTCATTAAATAAAAAAAAATTTAAAAAATGTAGACCATCATTTTCTCCATGCTTTGTGTAAAGCTCAGCTAACTCTGCGTGCACTAGTGGGCCGACAAATCTTTCAGGCTGGATTGTAAAAAAAAAAAAAAAAAAAATGTTCCTTTAAATTGTGCTGTGGGAAATAGATTCTTGTCCTGTCTCGGTTCTTGAGAGTTCCAGTAGTTCCAGTTTTCCCCTTGTATGTGATATATGCTACACCTGGGAACACGTGTTTAGTCGTATTAGCAGATCACATACGTGTGATAGGTGCCTGTATGTTTACAGCTGTGCAGCTGCACCTGCCTCTGCCAGACACAAGCATTACCCATAATCCTCTGTGAACACGTACATGTGTGCAGTGTGATGTCTGTCAAGCCGCAGCGGTGAGTGTGTGCAGGTGTTGTGTAGTTTGTGTGTTTGTGCATGAGGTAAGGTCTCCTAGGTTTTCTTCTGCAGGTCAGAGATAAAGCCATTGGCTGGCACTGGAGACACACTCACTGTGGCAACAGTGGAGAGATACAAGATAACAGCCAGGTCATGTGACAGACGATGGGTGAGAGAGACAGAGAGGGACAGAGAGAGAGAGAGAGACAGTCTACCCGACTATACAGTAACTTCCTCTAAGATAAGAAGCCTGGCAGCAGAGCACTGACGGATGACGGATGAGAGAAGGATAGCAAAGATGTGACAGTCAGGGAGGGACAAGGTCAGACAGCAGGTGAAGGGCAATGACACTTAATGTCTTGGCTGCAAAATGTAAAGGGAATACATTACCTTACTGCTATCAGGTCAGCACTGTGACAAGTTTTTTTTTTTGTATTTATAACATGTTGGTTCAGAGAGGTGAGAGTTTTCTCGGAGAAGTCTGACACCGAGTGCCTGCTGTGACTGACGCCAGGGTTGAATGGCAGTAAATTTTCCAACTTGACAGTAATCAAAGTCTTGGGTTTGACACATGGAAAAATCATAAAGTCTGAGTGTGTGTTACAGAAAGATCTCGCGGTTGATTGTAGAGATTACAGCTCCGCTTATTTGGCCCAGAGATCATTGTTATTGTAATAATTATTAGTGACTTATGCCTTTCAGAAAAAGAATGAAAAACTCCCTCTTGTTGTGGTGGGTGGTACTGAAGGCTCTGTGTACAGCATCACTTACTCGTTTCTACCAACATTATAAAATATTATGACAAACGCTTTTAAAATGAATTAATTATTAAGAAAATGGCATTTATAAAAAAACTGAATGTCACGGAGAGGCAAACACAGCTGTGCAGCAGAAACGCTCCAATATCTGTGTTAATTTTTCATTATTACAATGTTGTGTATGAGGATGGATGCTGGGAGTAGACATCAATAATTCAACATCATTGTTTTTTGAGCTTGGATGCTTCCATCGGGTACAATATAAATTCCACCCAGCGCTGGAGCATCTTTTATTGATTTCATTGAGGTCCTGGGCTGATGGCGCTGATAGCTGTGGTGGGGCAGGTTGTGGGGCTCGCGGGGAAAACAGAGACAATGAAGGTACCGGGGTGTTTGGAAGACACGGACGACTGGATTCAGACAGACAGTCTGCAGGACGTGGACTACAACAGCAGGTGCTGAAGGCTGAAACTGTTGTTGTTGTGGAACCTTTGTCTGTGCAGGTGTACAACCTTATATTACAGTCGCACAGCATTGTACTCCTCCTGCGAGGCTTCACCGATTCTCAGCTGGCATTGTCAACAGAGCTTAGCGCCGTGCTCGGCGCCAAAATCCGCCTGGCCGACAGCCCTGCATTTGCCATGCTGCTTGAATGTGTGTGGCACATAGTCAGCTCTCACTTGCTGTTCCAAATTTCTTTTTATCAACTACATATTTTTTTTCTTCCAGATTGTATTTTCTAATGTAGTATTATGGGACCCATAGTTGCTGTGTTTAAATGGTTAACCTGTGAAGAAGAGACTTTTACAACAATGAAAAGATCCGGTTATTGACTTTCCCGTGTATTTGTACTTTCATTTCATTTCAATCTTTTTTCTTCTGCACGGTTCGTTTTAATTTAGTCATGCAGCAATGGCCAATTAATTCAGTTTATCTTGGAAGTTTAATGGGTTAAAAAGATATACCACTAACATTTTTGCCAGATGTTTGCTGGACATTTCTTTGGTTGCTGAATACCAGCAGGGGGCATACATCAGTCAAATCACTCACATTATGATCTGAGGAAAAATAGGTTTCCACTTTAGCTAGTTTTTTTTTTTGAGTTGTTTTTCAGCTTTTCAGCTACAGTCTCAACTGTATAGACACAAAAGCAGTTTCTTTTACAGATTTGTAACTCACAGTGAGCTGATCCTGACCCTCCCTTCAACACTAACCTCTTCCTCTGGTTTTAACACCATCTTCAACGGTGCATTATCACCAACTACTGAGACTTTCCCTCATTTCAAACCTAAAAACATCCAGAAAAAGAGAATACACGCACTGGGCAGTTTTGATAACACCGTTGTACACCCCTAATGCACCATTAAAATGACTCCAGGCTGCAATTATGAATTATTTTATGGTTTAATGTAGTTTCCACTACGGACACACGGGTACTGATAACGGTACTAGAGCTGATACTTCATTTAAATACTCATTCTCGAAAACGTGTACTTGAGCTTACACCTACACAATGTACCTTACCTCATTTTCCGCTGAGCTCTGCCACCTACTTGCCTTTCAGGCTATTGCATTTTTATAGAAACTCAACATAAAAAAAATAGTATTTGGATTGTACTTGGCGGGTACTCAAAGAAACTTGTAAAACCGGTATTCTTTCCTTCTTTCTATAACTATACTGTGTTACTATTGTGGTATGTTTGGTATTGAATTAAGAGGGGAAGAAACATGATGAGGTGTGTTATTTAGTGCTAATTGTTAACGGACGGCATTTATTTCCACTATTTTTTGCTGCAGGAGAATACACGTAGTTTGCGTCTCCAGTTAATGGGACACAGATTGAACAGACTGAGAAGACGAAGTCTTGGCAACATATAGGACCATAGGGATCTGGCAACGTTGTCTTGGTCCACAGTGTGAAGAACCGCCTACATGACTGACATCCTCTGTGTGCATTCATGTGCAGCAGGAAAAAAATAATCTTCATGGCTGAATTAAACATGAAACAACATGTCACAGTCGTCTGCCTTGTTTTGGTTTCTCCATCTTTTAATTTTCCGTTCACGCTGCCGTGCCCTGCTGGATGAAATTAACAAAGTGTTTGGTCTTTGCAAACTGAGATGTGTACGTGTTTGGATTGGAGGATCAGACGCCGATCATTAATGGTCACTTCGAATGCATGCTAATGTCAGGATTGGGCTGACGAGCTCGGAGCTGTGCAGAAGTAAACAGACCACCTAAGGCTCATTTAAACATCAGGTGTGAGCATCTGCGGCCCGGTCACTAAAGTCCAAGTTGTTAATTAGAGGAGGTGAGTTGTTGTGATGTACCCGTCCACACTCCCCAGTCATTCATCAGTCGCAGTCTGATGAAAATCCCAGAGCAGGGACTGGTGTTGCTGCTGAGCTCCCACAGGCTCCACACTGTGTTCTCCATCTCCTCCTCTGCTGCAGCTCTCACACGTCTCCCCCTGAGCTCTTGTCAGCTCCTCTTAGGACACACTCGTATCGCAAGATGCAAAATGTCACCGCATGTTTTCAGCTGCAGAGAAACACGTTTTCAAACACGTGTGTGAGTTTAAAAACCCCGAAAACAATTTTTAAGAGTAGACGTTTGTGTTCTTGTCCGTTACCGACTATCTTTCACTAAATTAACCTTGTTTCGAGTGGGATAAGTGTTGTTTGCATACACACTGCAGTCAGATGTCGTGCTGCTGCTGCTGTGAGGCTGGTCCCAGGTTCCAGCTCCCTGGTGAACCGTGCGCTCTCTCCCAGCCGTGGTAACTGTTCTGATTTCCGTAGCCATGTTTTTTTTTTGTTTTTTTTTCTTGCAGTATCCCCACTGCGCTGACGCCGTGTTCCGTAGAGCAGTGCTAATGGACACATTCTCACAATATGCCTGTCAACTGTCAGTACAGACCCCAGCACTTACGGAGGCAAATTGGCAACGCTGATGCTGCTTTCATTTCAGAGTAAACAAGATGTGCTGTCAGAAGTTTGCCACCACCTCTCCAGTCAGTCTAGCAGCCTCCTAAATCAGAGCTAAAATTACTGCAGGACTGGAGATCACAAAATGCAGACATTAATCTGTGGGGGGGGAAAGAACAAGAGTGAGAGAGGGATCAGAAAGTCTGCTCTGTATGGATTTTCCTCCGTGAGGTCAACAGTGAGCAGAGTAAGTGATGGACAGGGTCAGATGCAGGGCCATGTGCATATTATGAAGAAGCAGTAGTTTTTATTTCTAAATCATCTTCATGAACTCTCCTGCTGCTGCAGAAATTGGTTTCTGACTGACTGTTTGTGACAAAAATATCTTTTAAATATCTTTCTCCTTTGAGTGAATACATTCTATCTGCTTAATAATTCAGATGGATTGGCTGGTAATCCTAATCTGTGTTGAGCAACTCTCATGCCCGCTGGCTTCAGTGATGTCTTGTGCTAAATGCGTAAAAAAAGTAATTTGCTTTTTTTTTTGGTCTTTTTTAACCACTCACTCAGACAGACAGACTGTCGGTGTAAAACAAAGAACACATTTTAAAGTTGTTCATTTAAGTAATGCAGGAGTGGAGATGTACAACACAAATCCACGGAAACTGTTCTTTTGTCGTCGGAAATTGTTTTTCAGGAATTAACCTTCAAATTTTATATTACAGAAAATGAAATTGTTTTTCATCCGTCTTGGAAATTATAAATGAAGACCATCAACATTAATTTGACATAAAAAAAGCTTTTAGCTGAGGAAGTGATATAATGGTGAATAAAACCAAAAGTTTTTTTTTGTTTCTTCTCCCTGATCTTAGAGGCAACAATTGGTCAGTGACTGACTTCAGATGTTAGAGGTGAAAGGCCACATAAACACACGTGAACCAAACTCTAGCTTTAATACATGATCAGGTTCTATTTTATAAGTTAAGGTCGACCGAATAAAAAAAGTACCAAGCCTGATTCTATGATGTGAGAGTCACTCATCTAACATTTGAAAAATACTTGAATTTAAACAGACCAAGGTTAAAAACGATATAAATATCAGTCAGCCTACAGCTGGCTTCATTTCTGAAGATTAGTGTTATAAAAACAAAAAATCACACGATCTCCAGCTGTGGTTGAACTGAAACCTCAAATATTTGTATAGAATTTTCAAATTGTACAAGAAATTCCAAGGAAATAAAACCTTTACAAAATCTTATAGAAGTAACTCATTATCATTTAACATCTTGAATGAATTAATTCAGTTTAATAGTAATACTGCTGCGACAACTCATTAATTTCATTATTGATCATTTTCCAAGGTGACTTTTTGATTTATTGGCCACTCATTGAATTAAAAACAATCCCAGACATGGTTTAAAAAAGGCCAGAAAATTCCTTTACCGGTGGATCTGTGCACCAGTGGATGTCAAACGTGTCTCTGCTCTGTTCAGGGCAGAAAACAAAAAACTCTCCTGGGAAATTTTGAGATGTTCTTTGCAAATTTTTTGGCTTCAAATATTTATTCCAACATTCATTTTATTACTACATCTGACAAAGGGAAGCAGAAAACCTGCCAGACCCTGAAAGCTGTAAATACACCCGCCCCCTTTTTTGTTTTGTTTTTTCTGTGTGAAAATGATCCACATGATTAATTATCAACATTCCT
>NC_024321.1:8893244-8922272 GCF_000523025.1 Cynoglossus semilaevis
TGCTGATTCATTGTCAGTCAAGTGAATGAAAAACTAATTATAGGACTAATCCAGGCTAAATATGCTAAAGCCTGTTGTCGCTCATCACGTTTCACTTCAGGATGGATTTTGATTTGCTTCAATACTGGAGGCCGTATTTGCTTCACAGCCTCGGTGAGCAGTGACAAACACATCTGTGCACCTTGGTATCACTGCATCAGACGTGTAAACACAGCTGCCACACTTCCACTCACACATGCTCTTTAATTCTCTGCTTATTAGTCATTTTTCCTCTGAAGGTAACGGCTGAAATGACGGTGGAATTAAAGTTTAAATTTAGGTCCGCACTATTTGTATAGTAGCAGTTACTAGGGAAACTCAGCGGTGTAATTACTGTGGTCCCTGCACAGTGATATTAGTCCACCTGGAGTCTGCTGTTTAACTCCGAGCAGATTATTTCTGTATTTCTTTTTGCCAACTTTCACTACAATTACATTCTCTTTTTTTTTTTTTTTTTTGAGGAAGTCTCATGAATAAGATATTACTCTCAGTAACCCAATTGAAGAGGCTCACTTTCTGAAGGCACACTAAATGAAAAGCCGTAGGTGTTTTTTTCCTCTTGCTTTTTTCACAGCTTCCAACGATGCGTCAAACTCAGTCAAAATGAATCAAATTCCACTTGAACATTTTTATTTTTATTTTTGCCAGTTTCTTCTTCTGCTTTTCACTTTTAATGTCCAACTAAAATGCACACTGTGTTCCTGCTTCTTAGCCTACTCTGGATCCTCGTACTTCTCATGACTGTACTCGACTTGTGATATTTTATCCATTTATTTTCCGTTTGCGTCTTTTCTTGTGTCGCACGACTTGAGTTTAATGCGTGAGTTTGGACGGTGAGGCTTATCCTGTTTTTCCAGTCCAGATCTGTCTAAGTAAATTGTGCTAGCAATGTCAGAGTGACCATTTCGCTGGTGATTTTATTGTATAAAGTGGATTTTTAGAGCTTTCAAGGTTCAGTACACCAAGTTTTACGGACGATGCTCCCGTGTCCAGTTTAGTGTCTCTATTCTTGTGGAAGAAATGGAAGAAATGCATCTCAAGAATTATTTTTTTATATCCCTCTTTCCTTTCCATTCACACACCATTGCCGCGCTGTGACCTATGAGGAGCAAACACTGGCATAGACAAACGAGCCTCAGTTTACAGCTTCAGATTGATTTACACCCTGACACCCAGAAGTTAACGTACCCTTGGAGAGTTAATCCCTAATGTTTCCCGAGTCAGTAAATAAATGGAAAAAGAAAATCCAAAGTGAAGGAGTTTGCAGAAAAGCTCATTCGCGCTAATTATTTCTCTCCCACCCCTCCCTTGTTAAAAGCTTTCCCACCCCTCCAATCAATCGGCACTTTAGCGAGCAGGAAGAGAGGGAGGAAGTGCGAGCCTCATTAGCCTGATTGGGCCGATGTGGGAGATGGAAAGAGATGGAGTGAATGAGGGAGTAAAAGAGAAAAGGAGTCAGCTTGGTCATCAGCACTTGGCCCATCAGAGCGTCAGTCATCAAGGCAAGTGCTGTGGTCAAATGTGATGGTGTGTTGGGTGGAGCTGTGGCTCCCGGCCTCCGAGATGATCCTCTGGTGTCCAGTTTAAAGTCGAGGGCTCCAGCTGACATATGGTTGTTGGGTTTTTTCTTTTTCTTTTTTTTTTTTTGTCAATTGCATCATTTGGTTTGTTTTAGCGAAGTGGTCGATAAAACGGAGATAATTCTGGAAATTGGCGATTTAAGAACTGGCGACTAATTGAAATGAATAATTTAATTTTGGGAAAATGTTAAAATGAAGATGTAAAATGAATGCTTCATAGAGTTGGTGGATTTGAGTGGATTACTGCGTGTACGGCCGTAGGTTTTCAAACCTTCAGTGAAGTCTTTGTTCTCAAGATTAATTAGTCACAACAGTATATAATAAATACAATACTATATACTGTGTGTTTACATTTATATACATACTATATATATGTGTGTATACATATATATGTTTATACATTTATACATAATTATATATAAACTTTTTTGGACTTTTTAAAAATGTTTTTGCATCTTTGGAAAACGAATGAATGAATCATTGTTAATAAGTCATGTACGATAGAAAAGAAGAGTTTCTGACTCTGTAACTGAATCAAAGGTTCTATTTCCTGCACCACCGGGGTTTTTATTCCAGGTGGTGTGAATAGCAGCAGCAGAGGAGCAGAAACACTGGCCTCAACAAAAAACCCCAAAAAAACAACAACAACGCTGTGCTGTTGCAGGAGGTAAACATCAGAGGACGAGGGCCGGCAGATACAGAACAGAACACCAGGCTTTTGCTCTGGCTTGATGCATGAGCCGTGCTCAACACCTGACTACATCTAATGGCCACACTCGATCCCGCTGCCTGATAGCTGTCCAGAACCTTGATATATTGTGAAAATGCTGCTGCTGTACAAATGTGCAGTGTGGATTTCAGTAGAGCTTCTGATGAAAAGCTTCAGTGCAGCTCAGCGGTGAGATTTCTGTGCATTTGGCCAACAAGGTCAGAGAAAAATAACCTGCCTGGCGTGATTTGTCTCCGCTGGAGAAGAGACAAACAACCCACTAACTTTGTTTCAAGTTTTCTTAAGCATATTTTTTATATTAATAATGAATTAGCCGGCAGCAGAGTCGTAAAGGTGGTTAAGGTTTGATGAATATTGACCAAAATCACTTCAGAAGCGTTTCTGCTGTGGCACCTGCCATGTTTTTATTAAACTTCCATTCTTTCCTTCATTTTAATAATCTTCCCTCAGTTATTTGCATGTTTATTTTCCCCTCTATAGCTGTTGTGTGTGTGTGTGTGTGTGTGTGTTTGTGACTGACGTGAGAAGACTGAGACTTTTCCCTCGTCTCTCTGACAGTTGCATGACCACAGTAAATCTAGTCGAATACATCATCAACCTGTGTAAACATGAATCTGTCTGTTATTTATGTCATCCTTCCAAAAATGCATATGCAATGAGCTCAGGCGCACGCCCTGGAAATAGTCACGCGGATGACATTCGTCTCAGGTCTGCACCGTCTTTGTGATGAATGTCGCAGTGAAACATGTGCTTTTGGGGCCGAATGTATCCCAGCTGTGGGGCCGTGTAAATCTGAACCTGGATCATTTTCACGTCTGTGCTGTCACAACACAATAAATAAATAAAGAACACACGAGTCGTAAGTCAGGGCTTTTTATGGCGGTCCACTCCAGGCTCGTTCTCAGCACCGCAACAGAGAACAGCGATGGACTCTGTTCCTGCTCTGCACATCAGCTGCAAAGTCGAGCTGCTTACTGTCTATTTCAAAATGTTAATCACAATAACCTTTCAACTGAGGCTGTGCGGTGATTATAAAAGTAATTTAATGAGTACCAGCTTTGTGAATAATTAATTTCCATGAATAGATCCAGCCATGTGTGCAGTTTGACTCTTCAAGATATTTGGATTACATCAAAAATTAATCAAAGATAAAAAAAAATCACTTTATTAAATAAGTTGTTCCTGTTTTTTTATCCCACTGATCATGTCCAATAAGGCCTTGACATGTATAACAAATAAGGCAATGACTTCTTCGTTTTACCAAGTCACTGTAGCTGGAATGATTCAATGATGCACTCGGACATTGAAAGGATGCCAGGAATGCGATTAATTAGAAATAATGGTCGGATCTGCTATTATTTTTTTTCTCCCCAAGAATAAATGACTTCAATGCATTAGTTGGACAGCGGTGATTACAACATGTAGTTTTGTCTTACACAGTTGGCCATCACTAGCATTACAAGTAGGCACACTGGACGATTAACAACATCTGTCAATCACAGAGCCCGGTCTTCTCATTGGTTACTTCTGCCTGCTGCTGTCTGTCTTTCTGTCCCAGCTGTAGAGAGACAAAGGTAGGAGTGTTGAATAGTGTCGATGGGTCATGATTAATCGTGATTAATCCAGTAAGATGTGGGAGGACCCTACAGTTTGATATGAAAACCTTTGTGGATTGTACACGCTCCACAGAACAACCCTTTTCTTTTTCCAGCAGGGGGAGTTCCTTAGAAGCTTAATGGATTCTAACAATCAATGTAACCGTTTATAAATGTGTGATATAAAACACCCACGACTGTTTGTCATTTTAATCCAGCAGCTGTTCGTAATAAATCTGTGGAGTTCAAGTTGCTGCCATGTAGTGGAGCTGGTGTGTCGAAACGCTCTTTGACTCTTCCACATGGAGAATCTCTATTGATATTATATGAAGTCTCCTGCAGTTCTGCCACTGTTGATGATAATGTGTGATTTGTAAAGCAGCCAGCTGTCAGACCTGTATGTCTTTCCTGGCCGAGGGCACAGTTCAATACTCTGTGCAGACTCACTTAATGCACTGCTCCGTACAGCTGTAGTCATTTGCATCTGCGGTGCTTTATGACAATAATAGCGTGCCGCCTGGCCTTTTTTTCAAATATTGGTTTTAGTGCCAGACAAGTAATCAGTGTAGCATCAAGACTTTGGCTCGGCATCCAAAGTCGCCGTCTCCACGGCTGCTCAGGTCGAATACTCACGATGTTAAAAACACACACACACACTCACACACACGCACATTAAGTATGGCTACAGTCAGGTTATAAAAAGCCTTTTAATGAGTTTGTCAACCTTTCCTGATTGATGCTTTTCATTTAGAGGGTTGACATTTGAATTTAGCCCAGTTTTACTGATTCAGCTGAGCAAATAACATTGAAGAGTTCACACTCTCACCCTCACACACACACACACACACACATAGGAAATAATTTTAGTTATGGATATTAAAAGCACATTGATGTAGATTATCCTCATTGTATGAACCTCAATTTGAATAATAAAGTGTAATGTGAGCTCACAATGAGCCTCTATTTTCTCTCATCTTTATAATCACAGCTCGGAGAAAAAAAAAAAGTACAAAGGACGTATCATTCTACCCCCGTGAAATGGGCTTCAAACAGACCCCTCTGCCGTCTCTCCACCAGCAAATAAAGGGGACGCTCATTGTCTGCTCGCATGTCCTCATCACAGATGATGCTTTTGTCCCGTATCGCACACGGACACGGGCGGAGAGCACATGGAGTACACTCGGCACACAATTACAATCATGTAATTATCTGTCAGGCGTCGTCGTGAAGCGCTGCCCAGTGTGCAGTCTGTTGGCCTTTCTGTGTTATCAGGTCTTAGGAAATGACAAGGTTATTTATGGAAGCTGTTTATTCAATAGTTCTAATGTGGTTAATGTCAAGGGATGGAAGTGGGATCTTAGAGTTGGACTGACGGACAGCTTGATTGCTCACTGCCTCAGCCGACATGTTCGCTGTGATGTTGGCTGAAAGAAGAACTTGGATTTGGAGTAAATGATTGATATTACTGTCACCGTGATTTATTTTAAATATGTAAATTACATGTTCATGATAATGTGCAGAGATATTAGTGATACTACTGTGTATTTTGACTACGGAGACAGCATCATTTACAACATATATGTATTTCAGGCCCTGGCTGACTGTGTCAGACATTGACAAAGATGGATGGATCTAAAAGACACAACAGAAACGTCAGAGACTTTGATGTGAGGTCTCTAGTAAATCGGTGTAAATAGCTTTGGGATTTTTTGGGAGCTTTAGAACTTCACAACATGCGCTCCAATTACAAGAAACAATAAACATTTACAATTAAGCTAGTATATTAATTATTTTAATCAAATTTGAAACCAATTATCTATTGATAATAATTTGTCTTGTCACATTTAAAGAGAGAGAATTTGATTACATTCAGGAAAGCCCAGAATATAAAGCAGTTCTTTTCTTTACAAATAAGAAAGAATCTATCATCAACAACACACTGGGACTACAATTAGCAATCATTGTTAAGTAATGAGTCAGTTAATAAGATGAAGTTCTTAAGTTGTTTGGTGCAATAATTACTAAATTGTGCGTAATATCCATCAGCATGTCGAGTTATTCTAAAGTTACTTGATTCATTTGAACCTATCGACCTGTTTTTGTCCTATAAAAATCCATTTGACAGTCAGACATACTGTGGTGGTCAACTCATTCAGTGGTCAGGTTGTTGATCTGTTGACTAGTCATTTCAACCCTTCTTCCAAATGAAGCATCTAGGGTGGAGGTCTCCAACGCATCACATGCAAACTACCAGTAGTTCGTAGTCAGCTGCCCAAAAGGCTGAAGCAGGGCTGTCCAACTCCTTATCAGTGGTGGGCCACATCAGCAGCACAGTTCCCCTGCACGGCCCGCTGTCAATGCAAGATTGTATAGATGTTACCACTCCATAAGGTATTAATAAATGTTTCTGCAGTTGATTATATGATTATAATTTATTCAACTTACTAAGATTTTTTATTTTTATTTTGTTTTTTTGATCCAGTTGTGTGGAAAAATAATGCTAGAATAAAGGAAAGTGTCAAATATTAATCAAAAGTTTAACATTTTACTTAAATTTTTATTATTTTAATAGTTATTTTGTGAAATAATGTAGTGGTCCTTGATCTAGTGGTAAGACACATTTTATGATACGATTTTATCAAGAAATGCGGTCGGTAGTTTTGGTTTTTGCTCCGCGATAACAAGATCCGGCCAAAAGTTTGTCTGCACGTCATCTTTGTGGACTGCCACGCTGCCAAACAACAGCGAAATAATAATAATAATATTAATAGAGATTAGAAAATAGAGATAATAATAATAATGATAATAATCATAAAAATAATAACAACAAAAGTTTGGAGACCCCTGAGCTGGAGCTTCACCAGAGGGTCTGAGTTTCATGTTCTGACCTGAACTGCTCTGAGCCACCAGGGTGTCCAGTTTAATGTTGTCCCTAATAGATCTTGGATGAGAATGGTGCTCCACAGAGCAACAAAAATATATGACAGACTTCTGCTGCACCAAAAGAAATGTCAGCAGACTAGAAGTTTGTTTGATTATTATTTCAGTTCATAAATTGCTGTTGTTATTGCTAACATTTTACATGTTTTTTCTCCACTCTCTTGGCGTTAATTGAACAAAATGTCCAGCGGCACACTGTGTGCACTGGACTTGTGGTGTGATCACAATGCACTCTGTGGCATTTTCAACAAAGTGTTGAATAATTTAATGTGCTGCTGGAGTTCATTTCTTTATTTTTTTTCCCCTTCACGACTCTGATGTATCTGCCTATGCTGAAAAAAAAAGCCAGAGAGTCGGTGCACCAGTCAGAATCACTGGTTGCCATAACTACAGGCACTGACTGAGGTCCAGAGTGTAGCCCTGCAGAGGTGGGCTGTAGGCCGACCGTGAACGCAGGGACTCTGAAGACCAGGAGCGGCTGTAGCCGATCGCCTGGAGCGCCACTCAGGCAGTTGTTACTGTTCAGTGGACTCATGTCGGCGGCAGATGAAACTGAATGCCTGATGTTTTCTCATATAAAGAAACCCATCAATCATTTAATTAATGTCAGTCTGGGCCATATGATCAAGGCTAACACCACCAAGACTCTTCTCCAGGTCCTAGCTCTTATTGTCTTTGTCTCAAAAAGACTGCCTGAAATAATAATAAACCTGTAAATATATTTTTCTCTTTCTAGTTTTTATACCCGTTCAAACAACTGCAGGTTAACCAGCACATTTATAAGCTGTTTTTTCTTCTATCAAACATCTGCTACACATTGATACGTGTCGTTTACACGCTGCCAGCACAGACAGTAGAGCAGCGCTGTGATAATAGCACCATATACCCACATACAGACTAGAACAGCTGAGGACAAGATACTGAACCTTCTGGTGACAAGATAAGCTGCTGAACTGGACAGAACAGAACTCTGGGCCTGGAGCCACTTGTGGCAGTCAGACACGTTTTGTTTGACCTTTACATTCATTCTAAAAATATACATTTATTATATGCAGCTGCTAAGAGTGAAAATATTTTTTCTTTTTAAAATAAAAAAACCAATAAACTAAAATAAGAGATTTCCAGTTAACACACATTTGAAAATAGTCTGTGTCTCTACGTCTGTTTCTTTTGGTTATTTTCTCAACATGCACTTGGCTTTCATAAAATAATTTTGTTGAAGTGAGTCTGGTCTGACGAAGTCGCAGTACTTTTGTCGGCTCTGGGGTTTTCACCACACATTTTCAAAGCTTTTAATAATTGCCAGTAATAGCAGCCAATTTGGATTTCTAATTTTGATTTGAAAACGAAAGGCAGTTCAAAAACTAAATAGAAAACGTGCAGTCATATTTTACTGTGATCTTTTGTAATATTTCTGTTCTGTACTTTCTCCTCAAGGCAACAGTTTGCAGCAGCCTCAGTGCCCCCCTCCCTCCCTCTGACAGACAGCCTAATTCATAGCGCTGGTATTGTTATAATCCCCTGGAGGATGTCTTAGTGTTCTCTTTGCCTTGTTTATTCCACTGACGTTGTCTCCATCCACTGCTAAAAAGAAAGCCTGTTGGTGTTGTTGGATCACTTTATACCTCTGAGGTTTCCCCACTGGGTTTCTGCAGTGTCTCTCAGTGTGAGGAAAAGTGTGGCTGCCTGTTATTCGTCTCTGCCGACGTCCTCCAGGACCCAAATTCCTTGTCATTCAAAGGTATAAAAGTAAACAATACCTCATAAAATTAAATTAAAATTCAGTGCGGGCTTCATTTACAGCTCTCAGGTCTCAGCTATAAAAGTTTGTAAATCAGAATACAGTGGTGTTATTTTTCAAATAAAATGCATAGGTGTTTGAACACCTCAGGATTTGAACACGTTGGTGTTTGTTCACCCTGTACCTAATTTAATCATTTTATTTCTATCTCAGTTGTGCACATTATTAACATTCTTGCCCTCTAAGGTGGTTTTCATTTCTGAACATTTTATCGCTGAGACGACTGATAATTTGAAGAAGGATTTACAGTATATCCAGAGAAAAAAGTAAATTATTAAAATATATTCTGTTGTTTGTGCATAGCTGGGGGAATGTGTGTGTATGCGTGCTCACATACATTTCCCCAAATGCATTCATTTAAAGGAATACATTGACCTTTCGCTAACAGAAGCCTGTGCTGCGTCTGAACAATGGAAAACACTTTACTATGGAATGCAGCTTTACATCATTGTTGACAGCACTGGGCTGCAGAAACTACTGAGCATGGAGTTCATATCACAGCCCACTATTTTCGAATACATCTGTGACCAGAGCCGGGGCTTTAAACATGCACTGAATTACAAGAGCAGTCATGTAATCCAGCTCTGTGCTCTGTCTGCATCAGCTGTGATTGATGTCTCCAACATCTTCAACATCTTATTAATTAAAGCTTAGAAGTGATGAAACCTCAATGGCATTTTGATCAACCTTTTTTTTAAAATTGAAAGTCTCTGTAGAGAAATCTTCACATTAGGTGTCTAGGAAGGTGTGACCATAACGACTCTACACACCCTGACATGTGACTCCTTTGTCAAGTGGACAAGGGAGTGGTCTAGAGAAGTATACCTTACTAGTGTTCCTTCTTACATCAACCAGAAACTGATGAAGTTCCTCAGTTGAAGAACAGAACGCCTTTCAAGCTCCAAGAAAAAGTCCAGTTGCTTTTAACTACAGTCACATTAGGTCTAGATCAGAGATGCTTTGCTTGATCTGACTGGCTGCCACATTTGTAGCAATTTTTTTCAAGTTATATTCGGGGTTATTTTTTGGAAGTGGTTGCTTTGATAAAAACATGAATCTGGAAACTTTTGAAATGTTAAAAATATTTTGGCAAATTTTTCCAAATTGCTGAACAGGTTCAGTCACCGTGGGTGTTAAAAAACCAAAAGGAAATCAGACAGATTCAAATAGCCAAATAAAGTCTTGTCAAGCATCAAAACAATTGATTTTGTATGCCAGTACTTGGTGGAAGTATATGTGGCTGTGTGTATTTATCTGAAGTGTGAAACGTAATATAATACAAGATGGAAGTGCAGATACTGGAAGATAATGCTTACGGTTTGTCATGAGATGCAGAGATACTGCTGCATCACGTCGATAGAACCCGGACACACACACACACACACACACACACACACACACACCATTTCAGATACTGTTCCACAAATGTTAATAAAAAGCGTGCTCTCTGCCTTTACCTCAGACAACACTCTGATCCAGGCTTATCTACAGTACATACAGTATATTTCTCCTGTCTGAGAGAGTTACTTCCAGATGGACACTTATACACTCCCTGGTTCGTTATATCGATCCTTGCTTACACGAGCATTAGCACTCACTTAGGAGGAGAGCAACGTCTTAAACCAAACTCAGTAGCAGAGAGAACATAGAGTCGGAGCAGGCCGTGCTAATGCACAAACGTCTCAAGATCAAAAATATAAAACACAAGCGTCGACTTTTGATTGCTCAGATTCTGCTATGGTGAATTGGAGGGCGCAGCAGCTGATGTGTTCATCCACTGTGCGGTGGTTAAACGAGGTTCACTTCATCCCGTCATAAATCATATTAATAATCCAAGCCATTGATTTAAAAAAACAGTTTCTTGTTATGCGACGTACGTATTATTCGATGTCTTTAGCCTTTGTTTCAGACTTATTGAACTTCCACAGACAGACACACACAGAAAAATAATCAAAACAGTTTTTCTTTTAAGTCTTTATTCTTCTGCATAGAAAAAAAGACGACAGACCGATAAATGGAATAGCATTTTCCCACCCATTTCTATGTTTATACATATGGGTGTTTTTCAGAATCACATCAGTAAGGGTGAGACTTGTAAAAAAAGGTGACTTCTTCAGAGAATGGAGCGGATCTTCCGTGCTCTTCAGGAAAAATGAACCAAAAGCTAAAGCAGGAGCGCCTCCATGTTACTGTGCACAGTCACACAGGCAGGGAAAGACAAAAAAGACAAAGAGAGCTACTGGAAAAAACACTAGGTTTCAACATGTACATGTTCTAGCTAATGACACCTCCCCATCCTCCCATCGACAGCCCCACTCGCCATGTTTCCTTCTCTACTCTCGTCTCGTCCTCTTCTAATCCCCGACTGTTAGCACTCTCCTTTGAAATGGCCCCTCTTTTATTAAGTATATTTGTGGGTCAGTGAAAGGCGGGCAGAGAGCGGGCGTCTCTGGGGTTCTTGTTGTGTGTTCCTGTCAACTTCACAGTGCACTGTTCAGACTGTGACCCTTAAATAAAAGTTTATCTTTGCTGTGCTCAGGTCTTTTTCATCCTTCTGAGTGCAGCAGGCATTTACTCACGTCTGACATTGTTAATGTTGGACCTTATTCTAACCTCGTAGGATTAACTTAATTGATTAAGATATTTAAACATATTTTTTGTAACAATTTCAAATCAAACACAGCAATAACTTCACTAAAGAAGTCACTGAATTCTATAAAAACATTTGCTGGGATGCTGCTCTCTCATTTTCATTTTCTCCTTTTTGCAGTTGGTTAAGATGCTAGCTGCCATTTAAACCCATTAGTAGAAGTAGTGGGTTAGGGTTAGGGGTCTTCCTTATTCTAATTAATTGTAATTGTGTGTTTTTCAAAACGTGGCAGTTGTAAGTGAATGTATTAAATGGTATTTTAAAATTTTGAGCTTGATGTTACTGTGATGACATCCTGTTTGAGTTGATTTGTTGTTACTGTTGTCCAGGTCTGCAGCCACTCTCCTTTTGTTTAGAAACAGCAGATGTTTCCCACTGATGTCCTCTGGAATTCTGACTGTTTTCATTCATTTCCAATTAAAGCAAATGAAAAAATGTAAATGATGAAATAACGCGTGACAATTTGAGCTTCCGAGCTGCAGAAGCTCTCGCTTCCACCAAAGCATTTTATTTACATTTGTATATTAAAAGGGGTGTGTTACAATTATAAACCTTTCTCCTGTGTTTCTGACATTGCAGTGTTGAGAACGCTCACAGAAATACCAGTCATTTTGGATATTTTTTTTCATTATGACAACCCCTGATTTCTCAAACAGTTTTTAACCCAAGCTCTGTATCTTCATTTCTTATCATCCTTCGCTCTTCTGTCTCTGCCTTAAGCCTAATCCCTGTCTATCTGTTCTAAGACGCCACTGTTTCGTGACTTTTTTTAAAAAATATTCTACCCCTCCTTCCCTCCATCTACAACCATCCTATTGGCTCTCCCTCCCATTGTTCTCCCTATGCTGTGGTTTGTTTCCTATGTTTGTCAGGACTGTTATCACTGCTGTCAGCTCCCTTGGTGAGAACAAAGTCATCCTGTGCTAACGGCACCACAAAAGACATGAGAGAAATAAAAGAAAAGAGCCTCATCCAAAAAAAAGAGGCGGAAAGAAAGAAAAACACACCAAAAAAGCAGGGGAGTAAACCAGGGGCTCTGAATGCATCTTTTCATGCCAATCATGATTCATTGTCATCTGTGGGTTATAATAACCATTGATTTCTTCCTCTGCCATCCCTTTATCTACACAGCACAGAGCTTACAGTCAGTAGGAAGATATGAGACCTATCTCTATACACATCAAGTGCCTTTTCCTCATATTATAAATATATCTCCTGCTAAATCATCTAAGCCTAGTATATCAACCTCAAATAAGTTACTGTGTTTTATGAGCAGAGAAGAACAGTAGCTTTCAAAGACACAAGTTATCAAAAGAGAAAACACAAGTCGAGCTGAAAGAAAGTCCTACTGTGGTGTGTAGTATACAGTAGCAGTAGAGTATAGTAGGACTCTTCCTTCTCCCACTCAATAGCAAAGTCCGGTCAACACAAGCAACAGGCTTTTCTACCTAATAAACCAATCAGAATTGAACCAGCAGAGGCACAGAGGGTACTTTGGAAACCATGGACAAAATGGCCACAAGCTCAAGGGTCGTTATATCAACTAACACCCCTGGTATTAGTGGCCTCGGGAGCATGTCCCTGTGTCATCACGTGTAAGCGTAATCTATGTCAGGGATGCCACCATCTCTGTAGCCACGGTTGGTACCATAAGTGACGTGATGGTGGCTGGTTTGGCTGAGGATGGTGCCGTTGAGGCTGCCAGCTACGTGGTTGCTCCGGTAGGTCCCATTGGCTTGGGAGGAAGAGGAAGAGGAAGGGAAAATAGTGTGGATATAGGTGACGTCCTCTAGCTTGGGCTGAAGTGGTTGATGGGTCATAGCTGTCATCTGAAACCCAGGGGGAGGAGCCCTGATTTCTAAAATGGAAGTGTCTTTCTTGGTGCCTGACTCGACATAGTCATCGTAATGTTTTCCACCCCGTCCCCTGTTGTATGAGCCCGAGTCCCCAGACATATAACCTGCCCTTTGTCCATACCAGCAGAAGATGCCAAATATTAACAGCAGGCTTACTAATGCAGTGGCACCCCCAATGATCCCTGCTAAAGGCAGGGCTGTTAGCTCTGAGTCCTGTCCGTCTTTTTCTGACCGGTCTCCGCCTGTGCTAACCTGAGCCTCTCCAGTCTCTATTTTAGCACAGGTAGGAACAGAGTCTTTATTGTCTATGTCCATTCCTATGCCCGAACTGCCTGTTCGAGATGTTCCCATACTGGGCCCTCCAAATGGGTGGTCCTGTCGTAGTGGCAGGAGGCAGATGAGGTAATGTGAGCGTGGGGTGAGCTGGTTAAGGAGGTACTGTGTCCTCTCTCCAGGAACCAAAGTTTCTGTAATTGAACCGAGAGCTGCACTGCTTCCCAGCCTTAGCCAGGACAAGCGAAAGGAGGGTGCTGGCTTTGGGCAGAGCCAACTGACCAGTACACTGTCCGAAGAGAGATGCTTTACAGTCAGCTCCAAAGCCTCTCCAGATACATGTCCTCCTTCACTGGGTGGAAGAGGCATCACAAGATCTGGCCACTTGGCTCGCAGGGTAAAGAGTGAACCTTGTGTAGGGATCAACAAAGAAGGGGTGGTGGTGATACCATGAGGGACGGAAGCCCCTGCTGAGCCCACTCTAACACTGTCCTCTCCTCCACCATCTTTTTCACCTGGGTTTATCCCAAGTCCAGTACTTGGACCAGCAGGGGGGCTTTCGCACTGTTCCATTAGGGAGGTGAGGTCTTTCAAGCTCTGACCCCTTACTGCCTCAGGCCCTTGACAGGTAAGACCTCTGACTGTCACCCCTGACCCCCTGCCATGAAGCCATGCATGAAGCCAGCGAAGGTTGCAGCCACAGTACCAGGGATTGCCTCGTAGAAGTAACATTTCCAGACTCTCTGTGTCTTTCAGGAGGCCTCGAGGGAGACTGGTCAGATTGTTCCCTGACAGGTCCAACTTTTGTAGCCGTCTCATACCATCCAGCGCTCCCCGTGGTATGTGGGTCAAACCGTTGTCTTGCAAATGTAGTCGTATCAGGTGAGCAGTGGGCAGTTTGACAGGAGGTGACTGCAGAGCATTCCTGACCAGTGATAGCTCAGTCAGATTGGAGAGACGTGAAAATGTGTCATCTGCTATGCGTGTGTTAGCCAACAGGTTCCCATCCAGAACTAGGCGTCTCAGTGAGGAGAGACCTCGGAAGGCATGCGTAGGAATAGTGCTTATTCTGTTGTCATCTAGTCGCAACTCTTCCAAGGAGGCTGGCAAACCTGCAGGGATGCTGGACAGATGGTTTCGAGACAGAAAAAGCAATCGAAGCCGTGGAGTTCCAGAAAAAGCTCTGTCCTGGATGCTAACCGTAGATATAGAGTTATCATCCAGGTGTAAGCGTTCTAGTAATGGTAATTTGGCCAATGCTGACCTCGGTAACGTTCGTATGTTATTATCCTGCAAGTGAAGCTCTCGTAATGAGGGCGGGAGGTGTATCGGAAATTCATCTAATTGGTTGGCGTACAGATAAATCACTCGTATAGAATTGCTGCGCTCTAGCGACGGTGGCAACCCAGCATTTGTCAGCCGGTTGCTCTGTAAGTAGAGGATGGCAGCCATTAGTGGTAATGGAGGAATTAAGCTGAGTCCACGGTCGTTGCAGTAGACAAAGCCTTCATCGCAGCGGCACACTGAGGGACAAACAATGCCATCATCTCCCTCGCCTGTCTCCATAGCGATTGCCGCTGCGGCTAGTTCCAGCACCTCAGCCAATAAGGTGAGGCACAGAAGAAGCAGAAAGAGCCAGTCACGGAGCTCGGCCAGACTCTCAGCAGCCATGTTGGAATAAAGTCCTGATTGAAAGAGAAGAAACCAAAAATTAGGTCCAAACCACTACAATAGCTGCAATTCACTGGTCATTCCTAGGTGGAGCAACTCATGGCAGCCGTGGGAAAGTAAATTGCTGTTGGTAAAGGAAGCACAGACTCTGACAAACACAGAGCTGAACAAACACACAGTTACTCCCTTTCTAAAATTGCTTCTCAACTCAAGTGCTTTTCAAACCAGTGTTGAAAGTAAGTTTTATTTCTCAAGTCTGGAAGATTTTTGGGTTGAAAAGTCAGAAGTCATTTTTCACGGCCTGTGAACCCTAATCTGGGCCAGTGTGACCAAGCAGGAGACAAACAGACATTTAGAGGCAGTGGGTGCAATTAGGGGTTGGAGTGAGTGCAGACGACAGACCACATGAAGAGAGACAGACAATTGGACAGAGACTAAATCTGACAGAGAGGCTTACATAAAGTAGAAATAAGTCTCATCTCATGAGAATCTCATCCTGCAAAGATGAGCAGAGTGAGTGACATCAAACTAAAAAGAAGAGGTGGCCTGGAATAAAATCAGGATAATAATGTATGATAATAATAATAATAAAAAATTGAACTTCATTGATCCCACACTTGGGGAATTCTTTTGTTAATTTGTGGTGATTAAACACAGGACTACCCGCTCTCTGCTGCCAAGGCAGGCGTGCTAACTGCTACACTGTGGAACCACGGATTGTGCTTTTGATGATTTTAAAGAAAACAAAGTGACTATATTTCTAGCTGAACCTCCGCTGTTGTGAGACCCTACAACTTTTGTAAAGCACTTAAGGCTTTAAATATGTCGTAATATTACGCATTAATCCATTAGGGTTATAATAAACTGAGTGAAAGTGTATTCACAGGCAGTAAGTAAACACACAGAGCGCCAATCCTTCACACACGGAACAGTCTCAGTACAAGCAGTGCATGTATAATGCATGTCTTCTCTTGGTTGATATTGTTCATGAAATTTCGATAAATTATTCAGGAAAGTGGTCCCAGAACCCCCGGAAATGCTTTAGCGAGATGTTTTACAGCGAAGCATTTTTCTGCAACATTAATATGTTCCTTGGTCTATGTTTTGTGACTTGTCTCCCAGCGAATGTCTGACACCGACATCAATAACATAAATTTACAATTCAGATAAAATGATTTTTGTGCACTCACATTCACTGCACATTATTTATAGAACATGAATAATATACAGTGGTGAAAGTTGTGGAAATTGCATTGTGGCTCACTCTTGTTTGAATCCTATCATTTGTGTAGCCCCAGGCAGGAAAATGTGCCCTGACATGAAATGCCTGACATGATTTGACAGCACATTTGATAAACAAATCCTCTAAAGGCAAGTATTTTTTCCCCCCCGTGCAGGCAGGCGTGTGTGTGTTTGGGGCTATATGTTAACTCTGTGCTGGATGCAAAATTGCCCCTTGGCTGCAGTCAAAATCCATGCAAAGCAGAAAACAGAGATGGCAACAATAGAAGAGAATNGAGAGCAGACAGATGGAGAGTTGGGCAGTCCGTCAGAGGAGGAGAGGGGGAAATGAGTTCCTGGCAATGTAGGCTGAAGTCATATCAGCTGAGTTTGCTCCAAAAAGAAGAATGGTTTCAAAGACTGGTTGGCTGTTATTATTTTTCCTGTGAGATAGGTGTAAAAATAGCTACATTTGTGTACCTGTACATGCTGCTGTGTGCAACTCTGTGTGTGTAAGGAGATCTGTATCAACAGCCACCGGCTCTGCCTCACACAGTATCAGATATGGGACGAACGAGTGTTGTGCAATTTGGCTCTGACCCAGAATATTTCTCTCTGTTCTTATTGCTTTTTTTCTTAATCTTAAATCAGAGTATTTTAAGAATTACCTGCGTTGAAGGGACAGAAAAATGAAGAGGGAGGAACATATGCACACACGAGGGAGTGACATCGTAGGAGCTGAAACCATATTGGGAAATGCTCCGTGAATATCAACCAGCATATGTTCACTGTGCCACACGCTCCCTGGAATCCTTTCATAAATTTCCTTTTGGCACAAAGCTTTATGTGTGTTTTTGCTCACATGCCAGGATTTCCTATTGACACATCGTCTTAATGATTCTGTTTTTTTTTGTTTTTTTGTCATCTCCCCTTCCGAGCTGCTTCCTCTTTTTTCAACTCTCTTCGTTGCTCTCCTTTCTGCACCTATATCTCTCCCAGCCTTATTTCCTGCCATCCACCCACTCTCACCTCTTTACCTTCATAATCTTTTATTATATTCACTCTTGACTCGTTTGCCTATAGAAAGTGTGTGCATGATTCCTGCCTCCTCCTCCTCCTCCTCCTCCTCGGTCTCCATTTCTCCTGTACCTTTACAGTTTTCTCTCAAGCAGTTTGTTGACTCCTACACACTGAGATTGGATCAATCTCAATTCTGACCACATCTCTCTCCTCCTCGTTCCTCTCCCTTCCAGCGTTCTCCCCCACTCCTCCCCGTCTCGGCCTCAGCTTCTCTTACCTCTGCATTCATTTCCTCTCCTCTTTTGTTCCTTTTTGCCATTAGAAAAATTCAATCATTTTCTAAAATTAAAGGCTTTGTTGGACCTGTAGCCTGTGTATTGCTGTGTATTTTAATAGAGTAACAGTAAAAAAAGTAAAATGAAGTGTGACTTTCGTCATTGCTTTGAATGTGTGTGTGTGTGTGTGTGTGTGATTGTGAAGAGCTTGCTAACCTGCTCACTCTTTGTGCCTTTTACGCCCACTGCAGCTTTTATCCTGAATCAAGGATTTCTGAAGAGTGGTATCACTGTGTGTGTGTGATTGAAGATGTCACTGCAGACCTCTGAGACTGTGTGTGTGTGTGTGTGAGTGTGTGTGTGTGTATGTATGTGTGCAAAGCTCCGTCTCCCAGTCTCCTTTGAATCGTTCAGAAGTGCAGACTCGTTCCTCTGGGCTGTTGAATCTCCTTTATCATGCGCAAATGATGATAGGGATGATGATAGCCAATACTCCAGGGCTCCAGTACCAGCATGGCTCAGAGACGCCTCGGCATGTTCATTTGTGTTTGTGTGTCCCGCTGCCAAGATCCCTCTTCTTCTCTGCTTATTTATTTATTTTTTTGGGTAAGGGGCTTTCAGGCCTGCCAACTTAAGTCATCATCTGTGAATGTCCAGAGGCCTAATTCTGATGCAACTCCTCCACAACCAAATGGTACGATGTGGCAGGCAGTCAGAAGGCGGTTGAAGTCTCAGGGAACCTTCTTGAAGTCAACAACAATCCTGGATGTTCATGCAAAGTGTTTCATGCAGGAACAAGAACAGCTCCCTTGGACTTTTCAGGTGTTTCTCCTAAATACAACTGGTTGGATCGGTGCTCACGTCTCAAGCAGATTGTAGGGAATGTAAATTGTTATTAATGAAATGTCACTGTTCAGTTCTGGCGAGAAGCATACGTGGAGGCTGTGATGGACAGGTCGACCTGTGATGTGATGAATACGGAGTCTGGTAGCTGTGAACTCTATCAGTTTCAGCCTCTCCTGGGTCTTTTGTTAAATGTTAGATTCCTTCCTTTTCAGCCGACACAGATCTTTTTTTTAGGCTGCAGAGTCAGATGAGAGTGTGTTCTGTATGTGCTCCACACTAAGGTTGCTGTGATCAGTGTGAAGAGTTCACCAACAGGTTGGGGAGACGGACTTCTGGCTGATTATCCTCACAGTAGTCTCAGTCTGACGCCTGCTTCAGTAGAAGAGCTGAGTGATGTTTACTGAGTCTGTGGAAAAAAAAGAAGAAAAACAGACAATTTATGGTTGAACTTTATTTAAAAAAAATAACCACAATAAGGCACAGTAAGATTACTTTTTATGCATTGTTTATGAAAATAATAAATCTGTCATGAAAATGACACGGTGCATCAAAAAGAAAGGACTGCTGTCGCCCTCTTTCAGCAGCTTCATTGTAATGCACACATTGTTTGTTAGAGATTTTGACAATAAATAAAAACACTTCTCAACAAAACAGCCACCATTTCAAAGACCTGCTTTTTTCCCCTGTGTATTAAAGCATCAGCCAATTTCACATTCTCTATGGTTAATTCAAACCCAAAATGTAGAAGTTTAATGGAAAAAAATATAAATGAATAATTCATGTGTAATATGCCTCGCTGCAAACCATATTTTAAGGTCGGCACGATTACAAATATGTGTTTGCTGCTAGACAAATAAAAGCTCTTCTTTTAAGAGTCTGCACAAATTAAACACTGCTCCTCCCTTAATGTTTTTTTTTTTTTTCTTAAATGGCACCAGAATGTAATGTTAGCCTACAACATTGGCACAATATGGAATACTAAAAGGCACTAGCTAAATAATTATCCCCATCAGAATAGTTATACCATTTAAAATTAAGTGCCTTGTGGAAATATTCCTGAAGGTCAGTGCGGCGGCTGCTGCTGCTGCACATGTGCACCACGGAGCTCCCAAAGGAAAAAAAGCTCCCATTAAGGTGACTTGATGTTTTATATCAGTGTTTTTTATTCACACTAAAGCTTTGGAGCGTTCATTAACCACCGCACGCTAAGTGCCTGCATCTTGTTGCAGAATCAAACCCCCCTGTGAACGCCGGCTTTAGAAATATAAGGTTTTCATCAGGCATCCTGAGTGCACACAGACTGATTCATCAAGGCCATTAACTGCTCGGCTGCTCACATTCGTCTGTTCTCTTCAGCCCAGAGTAAGTAGACTATATGGCCAACTGGGAAATTATCATGCAGTTTGCTTAAACGCAAATAGAGACAAATAAAGTCGTCCCCGTTTTCTTTCTCGGAGAGCACGTGGTGCGGCAGAGAAGAACTTGGTCAACAGGCTGGTGTCCGTGTGTGTGTGTGTTTTAACTGGTCCCACTGCGAAACTCCGTGGTAAATTAGGTGTGCAGTTTGACGTGTGAAGGGATGTAGTTGCTGTGGGAGGAAGTTGGAGACTGGAGAGATAAAATATCACATGAAAAAAAGAAAAAAACTAAAATCCCTACATTGGATCAGAGTCGACTGGTTTATATGAGCAGAGCATAGATAAATTGTGGAATAAATACTGCTGGAAACCAGGCAAATTGGTTAACGTGTCACATTTGTGAATTCTTCTGTGAAGATAAAGGAGTTGGTGAGGTTTAACTGTGGAGAAATGTTTCAAACTCTGATTTTTCTGTGAAGTTCATGAACTTAAAAAAAGTAATCAGAAACTCAAATAAGCTCTAAAGGAAAAGCATTAGAAGAAAGATTTGTGTGTTTTCACCCACTTAACACTAGCCACGTGCTAATCTTCATAAAAGAGACCAGACTCAGAGAGTACTCAACCTTGACACGCACAGTAGCCACAGGAAAGTTTTAAAAACGTCTAACTGTGATTGTAGTGTGGAATTCTACACAAATTACTCAGATTTACATCGCACATCTCTCCTCCAATCATATTCAGCCTTCTAATCCAAGGTTAAGGGAACTGACCTCAGCATTTGACCTTTGTTGCAAAGCTTTTCTGGACGTATTTAGTGTCCTTTAATTGGTCGGTCCTGTACACCTGGTATTTGTCACTCTAAAAAAAAGACTTGCTGACATTTTTATGCACGCCTCAATAATTTGTCGCAATATCTGACACAAAACTGCCTTTAGTCTCTGCACTAATCTTTGCTCACCGCAGACAGAGTGTCTGCCTCCGTAGTACAAGATTTGAATATTGAACATCAGCAGCATCTTCTCTGCTCGCTGTCTGCCTCTGTCCATTAGACATCAATATGTGAAGCTCAATCTGTATTGTGTCACGGCTGTCCTTAAATGTTTTTGTGATGGATTTTCAGAGGCAATCCTGGCTGGCAGGAGTGCGATGGGGAGGAGGAGAAGTGGGAGGAGGAGAAGGAAATAGAGAGCATTAGGGAGCAGGCATCAGAGCAGCTGAAAGCTGGAGCTCCAGCCACTTAGGTGAAGTTATTACCTGAAAATGATGTTTGTCATGGCTTCACAGATGGGTTAGAGACTGGCACACGCAGTTGCTGCCTTCTTTTAGTCACACCTGTGTTTTGATTCATTGTTGCAGCGTTTTCTGCCTCTTTTCAAAGGAAATCTATCCCATATTCATCCAGCATCCAAACGACTGCTGATGGAGATATTTAAATGTAAGATGTGATCCAGTAACGCTGAATAAATCCTTACAGGTTCACACCTGAGGTTTTGTAGTTTTTGAAGCAAACCTGTCATGTACTTTATTCAAAATAAACCAGTAGCATTCAAGGCTAACGCTTTAAGAAGCCATGTAAAAAATTCATATTCCACACCATCAATCGGAATTCTTTTCTTTAACTCGCACCATTTGCGACGAGCAGAAGCTGAAATAGCTCACAGTCCAGGTGACCCATTTAGTGCTGTGGTCAAGAACATTTCTGCCTGACCCTCTACTGTGCATCTTTTTTGTGTACTTGTTATTTTTCTCTACAGCAGAGAGCAGAGAGAACATGTCAACCCTCAAGGGGACAGAAATCACTCTGTTCTTGTGAGGCCGTCAATGACAACAGTCTATCCTGCAGGCAGATTACACTCTGTGACTTTCACTCAGGCTTCTGTGCTGTTAAAATGTTCCTCCTCATTTTTTTCCTACGTCTCTTGTGCAGTATCCAGACTGATAGTGATATTTGCTGTTTCCAGACAAGTCGTACGTTTAGCTTCAGTGGTTGACATCAGGCTGCCTTACTGCAGACCTGTTTATACTTCTACCAAGTGATCGTAATGGCACGTAAAAAAGTTAACTGTGGGCAAAGGCAACCAGGTGACTGCAAACTCGACTTACTTAGAATTCATTCTGTTGTTTGAATAACACTAAATGGACAACAAGTGTCCTTTGATTGACCAGTGCCTTGGTGTTTAAACCCATTATTATTATGGCCAGTGAATGTGCTTTTTACTGCACATAATTCCAGCAAAGCAATAGGAAAAACCAATAGTGCAGTTCTGCAGTGTTACAGATGAAATGACTGAGGAGCATTCCATTTGAAATGAGTCATAATAACAACTAATAATTGTTCAAGAAATTATTGATTTATTTTTTTTACAACTACAGTTGTCTCTCTGTCCTGGCTGTCGTGACCTCAGTGCATCGTGGGTTTTCAATATTTTAAATGTTTTCTTGTATTTTTCGCTCTGTTGTGGGTTTTAAATTTAATTTTTTTTAATTTAAATTTCCAATACCTTTGCAATTAAAAATGATTTTTAGCCAAAAAAAAAATAGTAAAAAAAATAAACTAAAAGACATTTGTAACAGACGTACAGGTCAGTGAAAGAAATGAAATTTGAAAGTTTTGTTTGTTTTTTTTGCCATATTTCACACCCTACGATGTCTCCTAAAGGGTTAATATATATATACGTGAATAATATAATAACCATCGCGTCTCTGACTTCTAAACAGATTTTACACAATGCAGAACTGAACAGTGAACAGATGGAAGAAATAAAGTGCAGTGATGAAGTAAAACGTGATCACAAAGGAAAAGTGTCAAATAATTTATGAACAAATCTGTAGTTGAACCACCTCCTCCTCTTCCTCCTCCTCCTCCTCCTCCTCCTCTCTGGAGCAGATTAAAAAAGTCTTCCTTCCATGGCACCTCTGTTTTCAATGTAAACAGTTGTCCGTTTTGTTTTCCCCAGATTCTCCTCCACATGACCTTTTATCTACATTATCGAAAATTTGAAACCCTACGGTGGGTGATGGCAGGGCGTTGACAAATTTCCACTTCCATCCACCCTTTTGCTCCACCAGGCTGTTCAGAATAATTCACAAAATGGAAAGCAAAGAAAAGTGACAGCTGTGATATTTGGCAGTGTGCTCACTCTGTAGGGAGCGAGGAGCGAGGAGTGAGGAGCGAGGAGCGAGGAGTGAGGAGCGAGGAGTGAGGAGCGAGGAGCTAGGAGTGAGGAGTGAGGAGCTAGGAGTGAGGAGTGAGGAGCTAGGAGCGAGGAGTGAGGAGTGAGGAGCGAGGAGCGAGGAGCGAGGGATTAATAGTTGGGGGAGTGGGGAGCAAAGTCAGGGCACTTTGTAATCATGTGGCTGCCTAACCCCAGTGTTAGTGAGGTTGATGAGCATGTGTCCCTGCTGACACACACACACACACACACACACACTCGGCATGCACTCTGCTGAATATTAATGTGAAGCAGAGTATTCCTCAGAGTCCTATTGTCAGACCGTCCTATTGTTCTCTGCTGGCCTCTGCCTGTGTGTGTGTGTGTGTGTGTGTGTGTGTGTTTGGTATTAATGCGCAGGTTGCTCTTCACTGTGTGCTTGTGCATATTATAGCCATGTCTTCTCTGCTTGTGCACGTTGGCTGCAGCAGAGCAGCAGTTAAAGCGGCAGTGAGGGAGCGGAGGGGTGTGTGTTCCAGTCCCACCATGGCCCATAAAGACAACTGTCCTGAGGACACTTGGACCGACCACCAGGGCCAAACACTGGCAGTTATTTCACCTAGAGGCACTATCTGTAAAATGAACACTCTCATTAAAATCCAGAAGAGCGTGCGTGAAGAAACGTGTGTGTGTGTGTGTGTGTGTGTGTGTGTGTGGAGCAGCTACTCTCACACTTGTTAGTTTAGAGTCGAGTCAAATAATGGCATCACAGACAGTTGTCTTATAATCACAACGTAATGTGCTGTTTATTACGTCTGACTGTGGAAAAGTGCCATGAACCGCATCTGTGTGTGTGTGTGTGTGTGTGTGTGTGTGTGTATTTACACATTCACAGTGTGGGCACAGCTGCGTCTGCGCATCTGTATTTATATGGGCGTGCATCAGCATCTGTATGGATTTATGTGTGTGTGTGTGTGTGTGTGTGTGTGTTTGGCTGTTTAACCACCCCACACACGTAACCTCCATCTCTGCCTCCCTGTTTCTCATTTACTCTGTCGGTGCCACGGAGAAGGAGTGGAGGGAAACGGAGACAGGAGGAGGAGGAGGAGGAGAGACGGTGAAGTAGAGGCAGGGATGGAGGGAGGACGATCGAGGTTTAGACAGGAAAAAAATGAAGTGAGGCTGGAATGAAAAGGGAGAGAGGAGGAAAAGATAGAGGAGCAGAGGCAGGAAGATGGGGGAGTAGGGGGAGAAGGAGGCGGAGGAGGAGGAGGCAGATTTATGAAGCCATTGGAATGTAATTTGGAGGCAGAAATTACTGTCAGACTGAGCAAGGTTTAAAGTCAGTGAAGCCTGAATCCACAGGCCTGCCTCTGTGTGCGTGTTTGGTGTCGCTGTGGCAAAGTATCACAGATAAATGGACGGTGAATGTGATGTGGGATTATTCCACCGGGGCTCGGCTCTGACTTGTCACACACACTAAACATCTGTGTGTAATGTGTTACGTTCTCGCACATTTTTACTACTCAGCAATGCATGAGTGACATGCGTACCTGGCAAAAGAACATAACCCAGCAATTATATTTAACTGCTCATATTTCATCTATGCTTCAGCACACACACACACACACACACACACATGCACACGCTGATATACACACACACACGGATGCAGCCACTGAATTCCTGTCAGGGTCTGAAGGCCACAACTCGATGGCGGGTGCAGAATCAGTCACGGTTGTTGGCATGGGCAGAGTGAAGGGTGGAGGGAGCAGAGTGGGGGGGGGATCAGCAAGGAGAAAAAAAAAGAGAGAGAGAGAGAGAGACAAGGATAGATGTAGAAAAAAATATAGAGGTGAGAAATGAAAAAGAGAGGGAGAGACTCTGAGAGTGGCTAAAAAGAGGAGAGAGGAGGATGTGACTGGTTTTCTAACACAGCAACACACAGCTTCCATTTAGAATGAGAGAGGGAGGCGCAGGGCAGGAGAGAGAGAGGAGGAGAACGACAGAGCAGGGATAATCAACAAAGATCTGAAGGGAGGGAGGGAGAGGCTCAAAAGTGTGTGCACCCCCCCCCCCCCCCCCCCAAACACTTCTTGCATCACTTTGACGCTCGGCTGTAGCGTATACACACTGGGGGCCGACTCCGCTGGTCATTTCTTCTCTAACTCCTCTGACATGATTGATGTTTTTTTTCTTCTTTTTTTACTTTTTATGGTCCATAAATTCCAAAAACTAAAACCAACAATCTGGTGTGTTAGAGATTTTCAATACTTTTCAACTTCATAACCCATCTGTGGCTCCCAAACTAGAGTCCATTTGTCAGTTTAATTAAAAAAAAGGGATGAAAAATGTCCGGAAACAGCTTGGCACTGTCTATATTAGCCAGTGTTATTCAAATATAACAAGTGGGATCTGGGTGGAATCTTTTCTCTGATGGATTAATTCAAATGTGTCGCACTGCTGAGGATTTATGCCAGCAGAATGTGCATGTGGCACTAATTCAAAAATAAACTACACCCTGTGTCTGTGTCCACTGTAATTAAAAAACATGTCATTCAGACATGGTCAGAAAATGAACACACGTCCAGAGAAAGCTTCATTTCCTTCTACTTAATAAATGGGCCTCCTCTCCTCTGACGTCTCAGAAACAAACAACAGCAGTTATTCAGAAGTCAAGTAGAGGAAGTGGTGAGGCTGAATTTGCACCGAATGCCGGCTCATAGGTCGAAAAATCCGTTTGATAAGGGCATGATTTCCTGAGGTCAAATCAAGGTGGCGCTCTCAGATTCTGATTCACCCAGAGCTGCTCAGAACAGCATCCAGATTTGCAGCCATCCCTTAAAAACCGGCAGAATAAGCCTTCGGTAAGTTGAACATTAATCTGTCCTCGACTCACTCATTCAATAATGGAACATATGTATTTATAGAGATGCAAATGCAGTGAATCAGCTCTGCGGCGATGCTGCTTTTTAATAGTGAGACACTAATGCTCTCATCACTTTTATTCCCATATGTGATCCATTAAGTGTTGAAAAAAGTTTTTTTATCTTTTATTCTGCTGGTTACATAGTGATTGTTGCATCAAAAAAACAAAACAAACGTAATAGCAGCGACGTTGAGGGATAAGAGCGACGTGCACATCAGACATGAAGATCGAAATGACTCACACAAGTTGACTGGACAAGTTGTTCTGATTGGGTCTAGGCATCACGACAGAGTCCAAGTGTAGCACTGGCTTTTGGACTGCAGCCAAAAGGAATATTTATAAAAATAAAATAAACAAAAACTGATTTGATTTAAAATCTCAATGGGTTGGAAACAAAAGACCAAAAAGGTAAATATTAGAATGTTTTGGTTAAGGTTGAGATTCATGGCTTGGTTATTGGGCAGATGTAAAATACTAATCCAGTTGTATATAATTTACACAGAATGTGTCAATAAATCTGAAAACTCTGTTTTCTGCCCATGGACTAATTCCATGCACCATGATTCCAGTGTTTTACTGCTGATTATACAACATCAGACCTGCAGCACACACACACACACACACACACACACACTCACTGTAGTGGTCACTGCAGTGGGCTGCTAGTTAAAAGCTGGTTTCTGGAGAATGAATGAGTTCTGATTTTACAGCAGGCGCCGGAGCGAGGGCCAGTGTTTGGTCCCATTACAACACCACCCGATTACAGCTATTAAGGCTCTCTAAACTACCGCAGGGGAAATTCCCTTATTACGACAGCCCTTTTGGTAATATCAGGTAACAACCAGCACGGTGCATGAGCAACGGTGCTACAGTATATTGTGAGGAAAATACAATGAATCTTCTGTCCAGTAAATTGGGCCTCCTGCATCCCTATTTTCTTTTTTAAATTTTCCATTATAACTTTCAGCATTTATGACAAAAGTTTTGAAGTCTGGGAGTGAGTGTGTTCTCCTGCTACAGTACAGTGTGTGTGTGTGTGTGTGTGTGTAGATCAGTGCAGTGTGTAACACAGAGGATGGCCATTAAGGTAAAAACCCTCCAGAGTCAAGTGAGGATGATGCAGGTGGCAGTGATGATGAATGGCTGCCAGGAAAAGAAGAATTAATAAATGGTACAAATAGTGACATTGAAGCAGAAGACACTGAGGCGGCTGAGGTTTCACAACCTGACAGCTCAAGGACGGAGAACAGAAATGTCTGGAAAGACAAAGACGACCAGTCTGAAGGAGACTACTGTCCTCTTTGGAGAGATTGGAAAGTGAGCGTTGGCTGAAGAATGAAAAAAGACAGAAAAAGAAGAACAGACAAAAAGCCCAATATGATGTTAGTGGAGTCTCTGTGTATGTGTATATATTTCTATATCTGTGAGGAATCTCAGTTAGTATCTCTGGCCAAATGTAGTGTTTGATTGTGTCTGACTCTCGTGTCCATTACGTCCTGCTGCTGTTTTACATGAAATGTAAATAGTGTGAGCGTCTGAGGGAGAGATGACGAGGACTGACACGGAGCAGTAACTGCATCTCTGATGATAAACATTTTTTCTCTTTCACTCCAAGACTATGATCACTAAATGTTTTTGCGACATGAACATTGAAACGTTACATTCGATGAACACGTTAACGCTCCGTCATCAAGAAAATTCATCTTGAAAATGAACAGACTGAACAGCATGATCTCTGTACACTGTTAGAATAATGTTTAAAATCCAAACGTTGTGTTTTGCAAATATATGGCCAATCCTTTAGGATACAAACTGCAACAGAGTGAAGTGAATGACAGGAAGACTCAACATCAATAAAATCCAAATTATGAATCAAATAATATTTATGTAACATTATTGGTTGGTTTGATCAAAAACTATTAACATTAAAAGTAGAGATGGTCTGATGATGGTCTCTTTGACAACAACAAATACAAGTTTAAAGGTTTATTGTGAGCTACTTCCTGTAGCCAGTGTCTTCACTGATTTGTGAAAAATGTGTTTCATAACTCAACCACTGATCTGACCTGATCATTTCCCAGAGGAAGAAAACAATAGGCGTCAAATCCTGTGTTGAGTTTTCACCGCAACTGGTGCGTGAAAGAGTTAACACATCAGTAACATTTTACGTAGATCTGTGCCTGAGTGCTTTGTGCTCCATCAGTCTCGATCAGCAGCTGCTCCCTAAAATGGATGCCTTTCTCTCTCTCTTTTTCTCTCTCTTACACACACACACACACACACAAACAAGCAAACTTCTTCAGATCATTTCCTCACAGAAACCAACACAACATTATACACGTCAGCCTCATCTTCCTCATCAGAGCGGCCACCGAAGTGCAGCACTTATGACCCGTGAACTGTCCCTGACTTTGACCCGTTCAGCCCATCTCATACACACACACACACACACACACACACAGACAGCAGCACTCTGTTCTTTTAGCCCCTGATAATGATAGCAACACCATTATGCACTGTGACAACACCACTCCCACACACCACGGTCCAATCTCTGCCTCTGTTTCTCCCGGCTCACTCTGAAAAGTGTTGAGGTCAATTATCTCTGAATTTACTTATACAGTCCGCCCTCACTATCTGACATGGTTTTCTCTGTTTGCTGATTTTTTCTTCTTCTTACTTTTTATAAATGAGATCCTTTTCCTCTGTGTCTTTGTTTTTCTTTTGTTCTTTGTTTCTTCTTTAAGTTTTAATCTCTGCTCGTTTTACTTTTTGCACCTACTCAGCAACATTGCCTTTTTTTAATATCTTCTAATGTGCACCACTACATAAAATGTTCAGGGTAAAATTATCAAATGATTCCCTAGAAATAATTAAAACACCTGAAGATTACTCTAAAATAAATACAGTCGACGCGCCGTGGTTCAGTGGGTGGAAGAAGAACCCTGTTTTTGAGGAGACTGTTAATGACGCTGTAGTGTTTGCATCAATTTGTTGGAGTTACGGTGTCAGATGTGAGGGCGTCGACAAAGGTCCTCTCTACAATGAGGGCGGGGGGGGGGGGGCCGGGGGGCACACAAAAAACCTAAACA
>NC_024321.1:8922348-8923219 GCF_000523025.1 Cynoglossus semilaevis
GGCGGCAGCAGAGAAACTATAACAACCACTGAGCTAGCAGTTGAAACAATGGAGCTGTCAGGGAAAGACTGAGTGTTGAGTCTGGTGAGTCCTGCTGGCCTCTGTCCATTTGTTATGTACAGTCTATGGTGGGTGGAGGCAGGGCTCCCTCTACATGTGGTGCAGAGTTGACAGCCTGGCGTCATGCCTTTACCCCAGGTGTGTACAACCAGACCACAGGTGGTGACGTTGTCTTGTCTGTGCAACTGTAGACTTGTAGAAGTTGCTGATGAGCTAAAGGTTGCCCCATTGCTCCCCATGACTGAACCACCACACCATTTTATTAATTATACCTGGGTCGACAGCTCGTTGGTGCCATCCTACAGCCCTGCTCACAGAAATAAATGTAAAACCTAATTTGGATTTAACTTGAAATATTCCAAATTCTCCTTGGCCGTATTTCACAGCCTGAGTTTCTGGGCTGGAATGACCACACTCACTTCATATCACCTTCACCTGCAGCTCATCTCTGTTGTATTTACACTTTACTGGAGAAGGTTTCAGCCTGTTTTTTGTTTCACACTTTAAGTGAAGTCAATTGAGCCAATTTTGGAAGTGCCTCGTCCACTTGAACATGTTTCAGTGTTGACAGGTTCTTATCCACAACAGTTCTGTACATGTTGGCTGTTGGAACTGTCACGTCTCGGCAGACCTCAGATGTTTTCATCAGAGGCAGAAATTGTCAAAAACACAATCTACTACTTGCTGATATTTGATCAAGACTGTTTGTTTCCAGCGTAAAACTATGAAGACCAGTTTTTAGCTCTCGGAGTTTAGAGCTTTTTTCAGCTTTTTTACTTTCAAGTCCCAGAGCTACTTCACTATTCACGCT
>NC_024321.1:8923260-8946412 GCF_000523025.1 Cynoglossus semilaevis
CACCAGTCCAAAACAACTGAGTACAGACCTAAAAATAGACTCTAAATACTCTGAGTGGGTCCATTTATTTCTTTTTTGTGAAAGCAGGAGAAGAGTAACCAATCAGTCAGTGATAATGGAGTGATTACTGTAAGTGATGATGAGAGGCTGAATCTATGATGCATTCAGATGACTCAGAAATTCACATTTAAACAGACACGCTGTAACGTGATTATGATAATCCAGCACCATGAAGCAGAAAACCAAATTCTACTCAAGGACATGGACTTTTTTTGTCTAAAAAGTAAAAGTTCTAAAAGTGTGGCTGCACGCCACTTTTTTGTTGCATGAAATTGCACCACCAACTGGACTGGAAACTGTTCTGCGGTAGAGAAGAGCTTGCAGAGACCGGCAGCAGTGCTTTCAGAAAATCATAGCGTGTTTGTGACAGAATGTTACTGTAGACGGGTTTGGATAATGACATTTGAGTCACCTGTTTGTGTGCAGCAGCATGAATGGCCTTAGGTTTTTTCACAACTGTTTTGGCTCAGTTTCCTCAGGGAGTTCTTGTATATTGAACAGGGAAACTTTGCAAAAGCAGAAAATCACAGATAAGCCGTTTCCATTGTCTGCGTGCGTTTGTGTTCTGGGATTGTTCCTTGCTGCGACTGCTTCCCTTTCTTTCCTTTCCCCTCTACATCCTCGGAGCAGTAAAGCCGGGGCAAACTCCAGCAGTGATAAGATGAGAGCAAGCAGTACAAATAAGAGGTTAGCAGTACAAATGGGAATTTTCTCCAGATGGGTCCTGAAACATATTGTCAGGGGGAAGGAGTAAAGATGAAAAAAGGGAAGTGAAAGGAATTAAAGGAGGAAGGATGAAGAAGAAGAGATGGATGTGTGAAGATGAAGGCGGACAGGGAAAACGGAGCGAGCTGCAGAGTTTCTGCCCTGGAGGAAGCCGCTTTACCAAAAAGGAGGGAACAGCAGAGAAGCCAGGGAGTAACGAGAATTTGAGAGAGAAAGAGAGAGAGACAGAGAGAGAGAGAGAGAGAGAGATGGAGAGGAGGAGGATGAATAAAAAGAGGTGAAGATGGAGGCAAGGATGGCTGAAGCAGTGATAGACGTACAGAAAAACAAACTCGACACCCGCCGTGCAGGTATATTGCAAAAGAGCTGTGCAAATAATGGAATTGCTGGCGGCTTTATTTTAACCGCAGCAGCTCATAATTAAAATAGTCAGATCGCACACAGCAGGCTTCACACAGACAGATTGTTTTTTTTTCCAGGCAGAAGCAGTAAATAAACTGTATTATCTCTGAGGACCGCTGACAATAAATCCACATTTACAGCTGAGTGTGTGTCTGAGTCCAGACCCAGAGACACCGGCTCCACCTCCAGGAGATGTGAAGTCACTGGACAAAAACATAATCCAGAATCATGAGAAACACAGCGTTTGTCTTTCAACTCTAGAACAACAGTTGACAAGATGTCCTTGAATTAAAAATTGATCAATTTTATCAATATATATCTATATATCTATATATAGATATATAGATATAGTTGCTGATTTTTCCCAGCTCAGAGTGGCAATTAGAGAGAGCGAAAAGCAAATGAGACTCTGACAGATCAAAGCCTTCTGCGTTGGTTTATCAGCTCCTAAAGGCAGAGTGACGCAGGTTTCACTGCAGGTTTAAAACACTGTCAACACAGACGCAAGGAGCAAAATCCATCCCAAATCCAAATCAAAACACCCTGCCCTTCTCTCTTTATGCCTGTTTTCTCACACAGAAGTAAAATTTCTTTTCACTGCTTTGCAGAAGACATGCACATGCACTTGTCATTGAAGACTCCATTAAAGCCTGGGAGGAAAATAAACTTATTTTAAGAGGGTGTTATTTTGCCCTCGTAGCATGTTTTTTGAAGGCATTCAAATCATTTATCACATTTAGTTTGATTTGTCTCGCTATCTCTTATCTTTCTGAGCTAACGTTAAGTAACTTGTTTACTCTTCAGACTAGATGTAGAATAATAGCTCCTGATGTTTTGACAATTTCCCTAACCATATGTTATTTTTTCACTTGAAATGCACTTAGCTTTTTCCTGCTATCATTTGTTTTTAATTGTATTTAGTTGTAATAAATGACATAGTTATATTAACCTAAATCTGCTACCTTGTTGTATTCAGTGAGGTAACTTTTTTAACCTATCTTTTAGCTTTTGCCATATTAGCTAACTGTAACTGCAGTTACTTATTGTCTTATTCCACAGTCCACATATATGAACGTCAGGCATCAGTAGCTGGTTTTAAAACATGCTTCATAGGTGTTACATATGATCCTCGCCCCTGACCTTGATCACACCAGCAGCTGCGGCTGCGACACAGCCACTGCTGATGAAATTATATTAATTATAATAAAAAGACCAAATAAGAGACACGAGAAAATGGTCACATCAGCAGACGATGCGAGCGAACAGATGGGAATCAAACAAAAACATCCTTGATATTACTGGGTCGTATTGGTCTAACACTACAGGAATTCATTAAATTTTTCTGCAAAAAAAAAAAAGGAACAGAAAGAAACACAATCATCTTCCTGCAATATTACGTGTCGGGAGATGCTCTGATACAGCCCATCCCTCGGAGCACAAAGCCCAGCGTGCATACACATTGTCTCATGACAGTATGTGGATAAATAATCCCATTAAATGTGATGGAGGGTTTTTACGGCTTAAAGCATTTGCAGTGTCTCTCTCTCTCTCTCTCTCCCTTTCTGTTTGTCTCTTCGTCTCTTTCCCCTCCGTCTCACTCAAATTGAGGTATACACAGGAAGTGTCGACAAATGGGCAATTTACAGGCCGACACCCTCGTATACACGTATTGGTACATGCACACACACACACACACACACACTGATTTTTGCCTTTTGTGAGCGCTACATATGGCTATAGTGCATTCCATTCCCTCCATACCTTTGATTCTGTATTAATTGTGCTGTTTTGATACCTATCCCTGCCTCTGCCTCTGGCCTTCCCTAAACTTAATCCTTACTTCAACTCTAGTCTGTCCCTAATTCCAACAGTAGTTCTAACCTAAATCCCAAACCTAAAAACACCATCAGCTTTTATCACGATAGTGTTGTTCCGAAAGAATGTCGCCACATGTTTAGTGAGATGGTGCACACAAACACACACACACACACACACACACGAAGAGGATACATAGGATGGAATAATTGGTCTCCGTGTCTGGTGTCCAGAACCATTTGCGGCTGCTGTGGCCTCCTGTGGGCCGACAGTGTTGACTTTAGAGAGAGTTTAAAAACAGAAGACAAGCTTTCAGCTTACATTTCAGTCAACAACTCTTCTGCTTCTTCTCAGTTTCCTCTTCCTGTCTGTTTGTTTATGATCAAAGGGAGAAACACGGAGGATTTTCACAGAGCTAAACGTTTAGGAAGGATCAAAATAAATGATATACAGAACTGAAGTGTGCCACGCAGCTTATTCAATGTTAATAGGTCTGGGTTCCTTTGATAAGGAATATTAAAAGGCTGGCCAGATTTCACAAAAGGCCAGCAGAGAATTTAAGAGAAGAAAAGTGGACAATATTTGTACAGACTAGATTTACTAAAGACATGTCCAACCTCAAGACTCAAATAAAGATCTAAAAAAAAAGGTGCCTGAATCATACAAAAAATGGATACAAAATATTAAAAAGCCAATACAAATACCATTACAGTCACTAGTTTGATAAAAAATGTTTGACTGTAATGTACAAAGGACATTATTTTTAACATTCATCCAGATTTTCATCCACAATTACAAATTATTTTTTCTTCTTCACTTGAATAAGTTGATTTTTTTTCTCTACTCTTCAGTTCTTGTAGTTGAATAAATCAACGTCAATCACTTGGTCCTGATGGTCTGTCGTCTATGGAAATGTGGCTGTGAATTTTATGGATGAAATAAATGACTTGACTTTGATTGAAGGAATAAAAACTGTAGCAGAAGTAACTCCGTGTTGTCAGTCAGTCTGGTGTTAACCTTTGTTCCTTTGTTCCTCCTTGCACACACACACACACACACACACACACACACACACACACACACACACACACACACACACGGTGAGTTTCCTGTGGAAGATGATTATCAGAGCTTATTCAGCCACACACTCACACACCTGACTGATCTACTGCAGTTCAATACTTCAGGTCAAACACATATTGGCCCCAGGTGCCCTCACAGTGAAGCGCCATCTTGTTATGTGTGAGTGAAGAGACTGTAGCGTTTCTCCAAACACGGCTGGATAATTGGCTTTTGCATGTTTGCTTCGTTCTTTGATCATCTCTGATCCCGAGGCTCAGTGGCAGCGTTTGCTTTTCCCGACGCGATGCTAAGCTAGTTTGTTCTAATTTGGCCTGTGCTCATACATAAATGTCTGTTTTGGTCCAAATTTGAGATTTATTTATTTTCACATTGATATTGTGGAACATGTGGGACATTAATCATCCAAACTGTTCCGCGTTCCGAGGCTTTATATGGTTCTGGAAAAAAAGGCCTGTTTTTCTCCCATTGTTGTTATTAATGTGGTTGTGTTGCCTCAGATCTGTAATGTTGGAGAGAAGACAAACTCGGTTTTTGTTTTTCAGAACAGACCAAAGTCAACTATAGACAAATGAAACCAAAGAGATAGGAGTTTGTTATTACGGTTGATTGGCTCTTTGATCCCAAAATAATCACTAACCTCTTTCTAAATCTTTGATCCAACCGGGATCAAACAGAAAACAAAACATGTTCCTGAAATGACTCCTCGTCTCGTACATCACTTTTATTCTGTTGATCACCGTGTAACTTCCTGTCCTTTTGTCTTTTTATTTTACACAGTTACAGAAATTATAGCTAAAAACCAGGAGTGCAAAACAAATTAATTAGCAACATAGTGGATGACTTCACCACTAGATGCCGCTAACTCCTACACAGGGTTAACAGATTTCTCCATAATTGTCCGTTGTCTCCAGGTTGGTCCATTATCTGGCCCAGGACCCACTTATAGCCCTTGATCTTGTTTTTTTCAGCCCTTGAATTGAATTTTCATTATTTATGTTTTGTTAAGAGGTTCAAATAGATCTAATAAATTATACAAGTCCAACTTTAAATCCTTTCTGAGGGTCTGCTACAGCCATTGAATGGCTTTCTTCTTTTGCCTTTGATGATTTTGAAATGCATCAACTTTCTTCAGTATAAAACTAAAAATGTTTTACACGGGGAGGGTGTTCTTTGGGTTATTTGCCCCTCCCTTGTTCTTAAGCACAACTTCATGTTTTTGCAAAACCCATTTTAGTCTTTTTTTTTTCCGATCTTCATGAGCCTTTTGTTTAGAATTCTTAACAGTGTTGTTACACACAAAAAACTAATTTATTGATGTACTATCAATAAAAATCTAATTTGGCAAATGCCGTCAGAGTGAGCTGTCACACTCTGTTGGATTTGTTAAAAACTGCAGCAACACTCACAGTTACGCCGCGTGTGTGCTCTTCTGTCACAAACTGTTTCTCGGGAAGACAGCGGCGTTCAGAGGGAGAGCGCGAACACAAAGTGACAGCAAGGTTTAATTTAGACGTGTCATCAAGTTAATTAGTTAAAGCTGATTCAACAAACCAGCGGCACATTTGTCATTTTAACTGACGACATTGACGCTCAGCGGCAGGTTAATAATGAGATCATTAGTAATCATTTCTCATTAACCTGCGGCATTAAAAGCTTAGTGTCACATTTGTTTTCTGTGTTGTGTTTCTACCACTGATTCTCGGAGACATCTGTATCGATCCTACAGGTGAGGTGGTTAGTTGGTCATAACTGGATTATCTCTAGCAGCAGCAGCAGCAGCAGCAGCAGCAGCAGCAGAGGACCTGCTGTACAGTGGGGGTTAATGGAAATGAAAAATGGGAAAAGTGTGAATTAGATGAACGTTGATTCTTCTGAGCAGATTTAATCATTGAAGGTTTTTGATCTTTTCAACATGAATATTTGCAGTGTAGAGCTGCTTCTCCTTTGATATTTAAGATTCTCACAGGTTCGATTAGAACTAAATTCCATATTGCATTTCCATGCTTTATTAATATTATAATTATTAAAACCCACGCCACCCACTGATTATTATATCACATTTAAGCTTTCGTTTTTACACAACAGAAGTACTGGCAGTTTAACTGACAAATATTTTCTTATTGATTAAAATTTAAAGAAAAAAAAATGGTTGTTGAAATTGGTTGAATAAATTCAAAGTCTAGCAAAAAAAGGTCATAAACCCTAGCAGCTAATTGTTATTTCAGAATCAGCTCAAAGAAGCAGAAATAAAAGACTAATTAAAAAAAAAATTCAAAACCACAAATTCTAAAAAAGAAAACAAAAACAGGATATTTGGTTGGCCTTAAGGTTAGAAAAATTAAAACTTATTTTTAAAATATTATTTATAATTATAATATTAAATAATATTTTTTTATTTACTTGGTAAATGTAATATTGTATAAATTGTACTGTGGTTCCTGTGCCTCTGCTGTAATTGTTCTAAAATCTCCTCATCTATCTGAAGTAAAACAAATCCATCGTCACACGTTGATCAGCTCATCACGGCTACATGTCATTTTTCTTTAAAAGTGCAGATATTTCTGTAAAGGCCGTGGCTTTTTGTCTAAAGTTAGGTAAGAAAGCAGAGAGAGTCCGTGCTGTTGGATCAGACACTAAGTGCCCGACTCTGCTACACTGACCCTCTGAGCCAACGAGATGCTGACACACAAGAATACTCACTAACAGAAGCACAATATGGTACTGACGCAAGGACACAGTGCTGCGGTTGTTACAGGCTCTTTGAGTTTTAATAGAGTGAAAAATGACTCTTTTATATTACTGTAAAAAAATCAACATATTCACGTTATTTACATCATGTTTTTATCTAGTATTTATGTGTAAAAAACATGCCGTCAAATGATAAACAATTCTGTATGCTATAGTTGTAGTAGTAGAAGGCTATAATAGTAATTATTGATTTTGTTGTCATGTGCACATTGACAGTGGTTTGTAGAGTGTATTTAGAGTTGCGTCAGTGAAGCTGTTTTCCTCAACATCATTAATTGTTCTACAGTCGCCCGCAAACCATTTGACAACTGTGTCAGTCAGTCAGCCTGTCAGGCACTAAGACTTATATTCTGCCCTGTGACCAGTGAGTCTGGTCTGACACGAGCGTCTTCTCTGAACATTAAGTCTCCTCAAACACATGCTGGGTGTTGAGATGGTGAAGGGAAACAAGTAAACTACATATATTTGTGTGTACATGTAAATGTGTTTATGTTCAACTTCTATACGCTGACCCTACCTCCCTGACACATTGGAGCTATTATTTTGAAACTCCACTGAACTTTTAAAAACTGCCATTCTTATTCAACAAAGGAAATAAAGTTACAAGTAAATAGAGTCCCCAACTCTGGTATAATTCAAGAAAATATTTGCTAAGCGTCTTTTATATTTCAAGCTGCTGCAAAAACATGTTTTCTTTTTTCACCTCAATAATTATCATTATTTTGAAATCAAGCTTTTTTGCCTCAGTCCAAAAACCTTTTTTTCTTCTTAAAATCCCTTTTTAAAAATAGAGAACACTAGCTGAATATATTTTGTTTTCAGTCTCTAACAACCCCTGAGGGAAACAACGTTTTCCACTGTGTTTAACCAGCTAGCTCTAGCCTTCCATTTGGTGCAGAGCAGATTGCACTGGGCTTTTATAACCACGATTTCCACATGGGCTGTAAAATTGAGCCAAAACAGAGTCATTTCCCTAACAGTTGCTGGAATCGTCATATCAGGCTTCATGAAGCTGATCAAGTAGTGGGGCTATTACTGTTTGTTTCTGCTAGCATTTTCCACTCCACAGCATCCTCCAAGGTTATGCTGTCTATATGTGTGTGTATGCAGTATGTGCAGTATTTATATACATGTATACGTGTATATGAATCCCACTATTGATTAGCTGATTCTGTCTGAGGCTGGATTTCTCTTTGTTGTGTTGTTTGCTGACGGGCTCATCAGCTCGGCTCAACAACACATTTCCATCCTAACAGGAAGCAGTGAGATAATGAGCACATGTATTAATACCAGCTGTGAATGCAAATACACGTGGGTGTCAGTATGTACCATACAGTGATGTGGGTCGCCTGACAGTAGCAGGTGTAAATTGAACCCCTGTCATTCAGAGAGTCTGTCTGATCTCTGGGTGCAGATGAACTTTTCTGTGACGTTCTTTTTTCTTCTATTTGCTCAAATAGATTTGGGGAAGAGAAACAGATCTGAGAATCAAAAAATGTTCAAATCCATCATATATTCCTGTCACCACAGGATACCTACAGCAGCTTCATGCTGGAGGCCCATCATTTATCATAGTGGCGTCTGATTTTCTATCATGTGTGTGGAGGATAGAGCTGTGTTTACTGAGCGTGGGACAGTGTGAGAAGTAATTTCACACATTTCTGGTGCGATAGAAACTGTGAATTTAAAAATACTGGGTCTACTCCAAAGTGATTTGCAGACAACAAATTGGGATTTTGCGTAGTGCGCCGGAGGTAGCACTGATTGGGCCGCAGCAACGTTCAGACTGTTCAATTCTCTAAAATCACGTCCCAAAAGGACGTCCCCACAATGAGATGTAAAGTTGATGGACATTTGTAGCGCCTTTAGTCACCACTGTGTGGGGATGTAGTGCCAGAACTATTGTTCCAAATAAAGGTTCATGCTTCTTCTTGTCTCACTTGCCTCCACCAGACTGAACTTGCCCTCAATATGTTAGAGGCAGGAAAGCCTTTGAGAACACGGTAAAGGACAAAACATGCAACTTCAACACTAAGTAATGTATTAGAGAACAGAAATAAAGTGTTGATTTATCTTGATGCTGCAAACATTCAAGTCATAGTACGAGTAGAGTATATCTATGTGAGTCAAAATGGGTTTTTTTTAGCTCCATTTGATTTTCATCTTTTGCCAAGAAATATAAGAAATTGGAATTTGAAACACAGAAGTGTTTAGACTTTCTCTTCAAACCTTTGGACTTACGCTCATACCGCTGCTACTCTGCAAAATGGTATTGTGGTATTTCATCCAGTTTATTTATTTATATTATGTAAATTATTTGAGTATCATCGTACATTTTTTTTTCTTTCACTGATAGAACGTCAAAATTCCCCTTCATTTACTTTCTTAATTAAACAACCCAGGGAAAACCACAAGTCAGTTCAGGAGAGCTCGGACTTCATCCAATTACTGTTACATATTGATCTGGGTGAATAACATTTCCAGTGTTGAATTATTAATGAGAGGAAATATTAAGAGCATGACAAAGATGACATGCACCGACATGCTCAGTAACAGTCCAGTCCAGGCTGATCAATTATTCAGGGTTCCAGTAAAATATTGATGGTGAATGTCATGGCTGCAGGCGTTAAAATAACGAAGGATTTTTGTTTTGTGATGATGTGAAGCTAATGTCAGTGTTTCTAATATAAAAAAGTAGATATAATCTGGAAAAAAAAGGCTGAAAGGATAAATAGAATTGATCATAGGAAACACACACGATATGGGACCTGCCTGAGGACATCAGACAGAGACAGAGAGTTGTCTCTTCCTCTTGACACCTGCTCCTTCTGCCACAGGGCACTGACCCAGAGTCTTCAACACGGCTCACCGCTAAACAAACCACCAACAGGGAAGACTGCCCTCACCACGGAGCAGTGAAAGCACACCAAAGGAAAATGATCACATGACTCTGCAGTTGCCCCACAGCTATACAGAGCAGTTTACGACCCAGCAGCAGTTTTCAGCAAAAAAACAACATTAAAAGCAGTGGCTCTCAACACAAAAAAACAAAAACAGTGTCGGTCCTGGATATATATGGACTTCATTCCTTTAGTTTAACATCAATTGATTTTAAAATTCATACCTAAAGTCATAAATTCTTTGTGTTGTTATGATTTTTTTCATTGAAACGTTTCTAGATGTCTTTAACCTACGGCTTTCAGAATCAACATAATAATTTATTTAATTTGTGAAATTGATTTGCACATGTAAACATAGAGTAAGAACGATGAGCCCTGTTTATCCAATAATTCAACCGTCCATCCATTTATCACTGCTCTGTTGTACAGTCAATACAAAGTGTCATTTACTTCACACATGCTGCGAGGAAAAGGTTTTCATTTCACCCAATCACCTCAAGCTTAGAATGCCTTCTCAATAACCAGCATGTGTTTGTGGAGACCTCACCTTCAGGTTACAGTATGTCAGTGCATGAAGGTAAATACATGTACGGCTGACGGTCTGACTGACAGCACGACCAAATGACTTCTCATTGTTGAGGACAGCTATAACTGTATTTAATGACATTTTTCTATATTAATAATTCAATCTTTTTGATTATTTATCCTTCTGTTCCAACAATATACTTTTTTTTCATTTTCTGTTATGGTTAGGAATATTGACTTATCTCTAGTAATCATGATTAATTGAAATAGATCCAGAGCAATACAGTGATTAATTATATGACTTTTTTTTCATTTCACAGCCCTGGTTTGGACTCAGAAAATATATTTAAGCTGGTCAGTAAAACACTACAAATCATTTGTCAGTTTGTCTGTTAAATGATTGTTCAGAGAACTTCACTCATCACTCCGACCTCGTGTTGCTGTGGCTGTAACTGTAGATGCACACATAAGCAGATGTTTAAACGGAGCTCATTAAATACGATCTGATGTAACATCAGCGTGATGGTGTTGCACCGACTCCATGTAGGCCAGGCTAAGGAGTTGTCAGGATATCAAGCAGCACAAAACAAATCTATTTTTATGTGGTGTTGAATGAAGTGGTTATCATCAGACTCATCCAACCATGCCACCTTTCAGTGTCAGCACTGATTCACACTGAGCTGCAGTAACAAAGTCGACACAACCGTTTCCTCCTCCTACGGAGCAGCAGCAGCAGCAGCAAGTGTAGCTGTTGCCTCAGAGGAGTGTACACAGAATACAGATCCAATGCCATATTTGACATGATATGAAAACCAAGTGTTCTTTAGCTCATGTTCTACCAGCCCGGCATTCTACGTCTCTATCCAAACACAACGTTGATAAAAGCTGATGGTCTGTCAGGAATCTTCAATTAGAGACCCGACTCCCGGGGTCTACGGGAGTTCACAGAGCACACATGCTGTGCCAACAACGCTGGCACAAAAATGTCACACGTGTTGTTAAAGTTAGCAGAAGCTCAGCTTCACACAGGTGCTGGGGATTTAAAACAACAACAACAACAACAACAACAACAGCCGTAGTTAAGGGATAAAAAGCACAAACGATGACTGTTACAGATCTGGGGACAGTTATAGGTTTTCTCCTGCAGGAGAATAATGGGACCCAAGTCAGCACCTTTGTCTGCAGTTTTTTTATGTGGTTTGTTTGGTAAATTGGACACTCTGTAAAGGTGTTTTTTTTCAACACCTTGGAATAATTGTGTTTACAATGAAGAGCTGTGTGAGCTGGGTGTTGGGTAAAAAGGAGGAGATGAAGATACAGAAAGTGAGTCTGCATTCTGCCTTTTTTTCCTCTCTTCCTTTTCTTTATTCTCGCCACATTCTGCCAATGTGCACTTCTGTCTAACTGCATGACTTGCCCTGGATTCATTCTTTTCTCTCTGCCTCTCTAGGACATTACACTTTAATCTCATCTTCTTTGCAGCTATCTCTCTCTCTCTCTCTCTCTCTCTCTCTCTCTCTCTCTCTCTCTCTTCTTGCTTCCTCTTTCGGTCTCTTCATCAGTCACTCGCTCTCTCCTCAGTCGCCATCCATCACTTCATCCATCCTTTTTTGCCATTCTTCTCTAATCCCCATGCTCTCTGCAGCTTTGACCCTGGGAATCTCATTCTAATCTGCTGTGTCAATATGGCCCTGTTTGACTGTTAATCCCGTTCTTCTATGCACAAGTCTGCGTGTGTGTGTGTGTGTGGGAGCTGTTAGCGGTTTTGTTGAGATGTGTGTGATGACGGGATGTTTTTGTCTTGTGTTCCGTGTGTTTTCACTGAGGTCTCTGACCTCAACTGTATGAAGCAGGAGAATAAACAAAGGCCATTCATTTCTCATAGGAGTGTGAGTTAAAGCACAGGGTGCAGACGTTGTCGTGAATAAAGGGCACGTCTACTGGGAGGTGCGTTAATCCCCTCTGACACATAACATGCACACACACACACACACACACACATGTAAAATACCACATTGTAGGAAAACACACACTCCTCGCATGAGAAATACAGCAGGGAGAAGAAAGATGGGAGAGAAGGGAGAAAGCATGCAAATGGGAATAGTCTCTCTTGACAAAGTCTAATCTCTCACTTTAATCTCCTTGTGCTCGTGACTCCATGCTGTTTACTTCTTAGAGTTCGTCTTCTTCTTCTTTTTTTTTCTCTATTTGACTGTGATGTAAAGTCAGGACCAACAGGAACATGCACAAAACACACACACACACATACTGCACACACAGATACTCCCACAGCCTCCTGGTGCACACCGAAATCTCATCATCATCATCATCATCATCATATTACCACAGTTTCATCAATTGTCCGCATATTAAAAAATTTAAAAAAAATTAAAATCAAACCCCGAACTTCTATGTTTGTGTCTGTACGGGTGAGTTCGGTCCCGGTCAGCAGCCTGGACCAGGGCTGGGACGAGCGGCACAGGGAGCGATAGGGAGGATGCACCCGGGATGTGTGTGTTGTATGTCACAAAATAGAGAAGAAGCGACTAACCTGCGATAGTGTTTTCTCTCTGTCCCTCTGTCCTCGACTCCTCCCGGCTCTGTCTGTCAGCCGTCAGTCGGCATCTTTCCCTCGGCAACTTCACTACTTCAACTCCACAATGTCTTTTCATGACGTGGAAGCGACAAGCACTCATCAACATATATCTACACACACACACACACACACAAACACAAATATACACTCACTCTCTTTCTCTCTTTCTTCTCTTCTTTCGCAGCTCCGCGTCTCCTAACTGTGAACTACAGCGCAGACACCGGGCTGCCAGTCTCCGTTAATCCCCGTGGATTCTGGGCGTTTGCGTATCAGGATTATTTTTGCTTAAATTAACCAAATGTTGTTTTAGTGACGATCTGACAGGTGTCGCCTCCAGTGGACGCTCACACTCCTCCTCCTCCTCCTTCTTCTTCTTCTCCCTTGTCTGTTCCGTATTTCTTTTCTTCGTGTAGGAGCGGGAGCTGCGCTCTGAGGCTCTGCACTCTCTCTGTTTCTCTGTTTCTCTCTCTCTCACTCCCTCTCCCTCTCTCTCTCTCCCCTTCTATATCTGCGTCTCTTCTTCCTCCGTCCTCTCTCCGCTCGTGTGTGTGTGTGTGTGTGTGTGTGTGTGTGTGTGGTAGGGGGTATCGCTCTAACATCGCTTCTTTGAGCTCTGTTACAAGGGTTCAGCCCGCGCGGGCCACCAATTACCCCCAACCCACCAAGAATTAGACTGACAGGTGCGCACTGACACACACACACACGCACGCTCTCACACACATAAAATCCACAGGCAGACACACACACACACACACAGTGGTGGCAGTGGTGGAGTCTGCTCTGAGGCCCTGCAGCTGGAGACTAAGTGGATTTAGCTTCTCCAGGGAAGACAGAGAACAGTTTCTTCATACTTGGCAGTGATGTATAGAAGGAATCCTGGTTGGAGTTTTTTACTCATTGTCAAAGTTGGTCTTAAGAGAATGTGCACTTTTGCAAGGTAGGCAAAAGGTGTGGAGGGGCACCGATATCCTGAATCTGCATGTGACCAGTTTGAAAAGCACTATCTAATCATCCAAACTGTGGGCTGGATCCCACATCCCTGGGAATGTTGTGAAAATCTGTCCTTTAGAGTCGTGCTGCTCACATACCCACAAACAGACCAGAGCTGAAAACAAAACCACACCTTTAGTCTCCCGCCACAGGCAGGTAATGAAAACTCACACACACACACTCACACACTCACACACACTCACACACTCTAACAGGTAGAGGCTGCAGCTAACACACTCTCCCTGCAGATTAATGCCTGGGACACGACTCTAGTTCAATTGTTATTGATGCATTTTAATTCCGACTTTGTGACCAATGATTTTTATTTCCCTTTGAGGCATTCCTCACAATTAATTTGCATTTATTAGCTGTGGGCTGCTCTGTCACAAAAGGCTGGCCTCAGTTCAACCCACAGACACAGGAAAACTCAGTGTTCTTTTCCAGTAGAACATGAACATGTGGCAGACCTGCAGAACCCAACATGCAACACAAAGCTGCTCCTCCACCACCAGCAGCTCCACCCTCTGGTGGTCGTCTAAACATTTTGTCATCTAGTCTAAATGATGTGACTTTACCTCCAGACTGAGACTTGTTCATTACTTCAGTTCTTAGATCGTTATAATAGTGTGAATTTCATATACACACTATATATGACTTTCATATATCCATATATCAGGACACCATGACAGGTGTAAACAGCTTTAGAGCTACACCATCTACAGTACAGCACCAGACCTAAACTGTAGATGTCACTACATTTGTACTATTTAATGCAGGATTTACTCATTTTCTTGGCTCTAAAAAGGGATTTAGTTAGCAAACCTGTGGCTAGTTAGGCTATGCAGGAAGTGAGTGAAACAATATGATATTTGTTATTAATGGTTTAACTAATTAAACACGTTGAAAAGAAATGGTATGAAATAGATTCATAATGTTGTTTTTGACATTTTCTATGTTACAAAAGGCACAATTCTGTCTCATGATAACCAGTTAATGTTGCATAGCATTTGTTATCATATTCTGAGCAGATTAAGCTCAAATTGTGCCCCAACCTTTTTTGGGTTTTGCTTTATAAACAGGAGAATTTAGTTATTGTTGAATGAAAATTAGATTGTTTAGTATGAAATGAAAAAATCTTATTCTGTCTTTCTGGTTTTCCCCAGGGTAATTTAAAGCAGATTTTTTTTATGTAATACTCAAATACAAAACATATTGAAATAAACAGCTTGAATACTGCTGTGCTGTATTTAATGGCCTAACATTGTAATCTGTTAGGTGTGAAGACACCCAAGGTGAAATGCAACACAGTACCGTATAAAACAATTCAAAATGATTAATGCTGTGACAAATGCTACCTACTGTAATCATACAGAACTTCCTGTGTATTAGGGAGATAAATACAGTGTCATTGTGTTGTTTTGCATATGATACATATTTTTATCACCGCTCAAGAACAAATGGTCTGGTTTTAAACAGGGAGATGATTATTTAACTGCACATATAATGTTTTCATTTTCTCTTCGTGCGTGAAAAATAGCCGTCACAGTCCTGCAGGAACTATTAACGCATATGCAGTAAATTACTGTAATTTATCGGCTGCTGTTCCTCATGGTATCAGTGTAGTAACTCTGCTCAGGCTGCTATTGTCTTAAGTAGGTTAAACTATTTTAGTTGTCCAATCTCTTTAAGTTACCAGCATTTTTTAAAATTATTTTTTATTTTAGAAAATTGTGTGTTGCTCGTTTAATGATAGTCATGAGTTAGAGTAGACACAGGCTACTTCCTGGGCAGAATCTCAGTGTAACACTGTGATTTGGACTCTGAGCATCAACACACCATTAAATATTAATTTTTATGTCTTCTGTGTGAATTCTCTGGGTTTATTATGGGCAGCATTTCTGTCTAATAAAAAAGTATTTGACGAAAAGAAGGTCAAAGTGTAAAATGCTTAATATTTTATTTCCACTACGTTAACGAGAGGCTCTGTCTCACTGTGGAAGCAGCAGAATGCAGTAATATAAGTCTTTCAGTTAAAACCTGGGATTCAAATGCAAATCACAGCATCTTTTAAAGTACCAGCAGGTTTATTGTTTACAGGTGAGGGGGCGGGGCTTTGTTAGGCTCAGGCAGTGACTCCGCCCCTTGGAGCAGTAGCAGATGCCTGTATTTTATGTTATAAAATCACTGAACAGAAAATCATCACTGACTTACTTTACTGATTGAAAAAAAACATGTCCTTACTGACTCAGCTCTTGAATGGCTGTAAAATAATAATATAATAATAATATTTTTAAAACAGAAAATGACAAAAATGAGAAAAAGAACCTATTTGTGCTTCTCCTGTGTTTTTTCTGAATCACAAAAGGATGTTTTTTATTTCAAACATACCACTGCAGCTTGACTTTAGTGACAGTGTTTTCAGCAGGCGACACAAAGAAAACACTGCTGCTCATTTGCATTGAAGTCAAACTCTGGTCGACTTTCTTCTAGTCCTCATTTGCGTGGCATCTCTCTGCCCTTGTTACTTTTTCCTGTAATGAGTGACTTCCACGAGCTCTGTGTTAATTTGTTCCTGCAGGTGTGAACACATGGGAAAGACGTACATATTTAGACAGTTATACGTGTTTGTTTTTAGTTTCTTATGTTGTCAATGCACTCTGCTCAGAATTTAATGAGGAAAAACAAAACAAAGCAATCTTTGCTGTGTGTATTATGCTAGATCCCACATTTCAGGAGAGCAACATTAAAAATTGAATTTGACAAGATGTGAAACAGTGAAATAAAGCAGCCACTGTGAGGTGAAATAGAGGTGTTTCAGATCAAGGTGTGAATAAGACTGCAGGAGACGGAGGCACACGTTCACACTGATGACAAATACAGATGCCATTAAAGCACAAAACCCAGCAAAGCTCTCAAGTATCATTTATTAATTTAACTTTCATTATGCAATATCTGTTCAACTCCACTGTTTTTGTGTACTGCACAGAATGGGGCAGGCATTAATGGATTCACGCACTGTGTTATTATGAACCTCATTTGTTACTAGATTATTTTAATCTGAACGCAAATTAGTTTCTTTGTGATGTTTTTTTATGGCATGTTTGGATCTTTGCCCCATCCTCTGGGTACAAAAAAAAATCTTACATTTAATTCATTTTCTTTTTTCAAGATTATATTTATTGTCAGATAAAGGTGTAGAAGCACTGGCTGCGTTTGTCTTATGTCTTATCAGCAGCTTTGTCTCATTTTCCACCAGGACAGTGTTCTCAAATGGACCAACTACATCATAGCAAGAAATTAAACGACCAGAGAGGTATAATGGTGGTTAGAAGCAGTGGGCAGGAGAGGAGGGGGGAGGGAGGCAGCAGAGGGAGGAGGGAGGGAGGGAGGAATACACAAACAGGTTGCACTGGGGCCTGGGGAGTAAGGGAGAGAGCGCTGAGAGAAGATGGAAAGAAAAAAAGGACGGAGAACCACAGAAAGGAAAAACAAAACAAAACAAAAGATGGTTTAAAAATCACAGCCTAACATAAAGGGACATAAACCCTGTTTGCATCATCGTCGTCATTATCATCATCATCATCATCATCATCATTACTTTTTACACAGCCGTACAAACACAGAGACAGTGTCTCAGTCAAACCGCAGTAGAATTAATGTCTGTTCTTCCTTCTGTCCATGTTTCTCTCTCCGTCACTGACAACTTCTTCACTCTCTTCCTTTTGGTCAGGTTTTAAGCCTTTTACACTTGTCCTTCACTGCTGCATCAATTTACCCAGACCCACCATGCGTCTCCCCATCATGTGTCCCACTCCCCCGTTCGTTTTTACCCCCTGGCTGTGATAACTTACCTCCAATAGAAGTACTAGTCCACTCCATCTTGTTGTTTTATGTTCCCGGCAAATTTAGTCCTGCGTCTCCCTTCTCCACCTCAACTCTCTTTCACTTGGTCTCTGTCTCTCACTCACTCACACACTCACTCGCCGTCACCCCTCCCTCCCCTTTTCCATCGCTCTCTCTCCCCCTCCCCGAGCCCTTCCCCTGTCCTACACCTAACACTCTCCTCCTCCTCCTCCTCCTCCTCCTCCTCCGTCTTCCTTCACTTCCTCCCTGTCAACTTACTCCTCACCCTCTCACCCTGAGTGTAGTTGTATAACTTATCACCCTGATCCCCTCTTCACTCTGATAATCGTGTCGGCAGCAGATGCTAGCTGGCTTTATTTAGCTGTTCAGGATTAGTGACTACAATTAGTGCAATTTAATGTCAGTGGATCCAGGAGACTGAGCTTCTGTCATGTTTGCAACGTCGGGGTGGTGTAGAGTTGCTCTGTGTGTGTGTGTGTGTGTGTGTGTTTCACCTCTGTGTGTGTCCAGTGCAGCAGTGTATTAAAAGAGCACAGTGTTACATTCAATTCACACTTGACCGAGTAGTAGATACACGTTGGTTTTAACAGATGGTGAAACATCTTCCCTTGAGTATCACCATTTCTGCCTCCTTCTCTCTGCCTCTCTCTAATTAACTATCTTTCAGTAACAAACCTTTGGGCCTTGCTGTTGCTATGGTAACCCAAACACCAAAAAACACCTCTAACTGCATTTGTACAAGTCTGTGTGTGTGTGTGTGTGTGTGTGTGTGTGTGTGTGTGTGAGTGACTGACTGACTACTGCAGCTCTGGTGTTTGTGGGTTGTGTACAAATTGTAGCGTTCATTTTGCCCCGGCTGTGTGTTGTGTGTGTGAGTGTGTGTGCATGTGTGTGTGCCCATGTCTTTGGCACTACGTGATAGTGCATACACATGAGTATTTTGGTTGCTTTGATGCCTTTGTTCCCCGCAGGGCTCACAGTCTGGTCTTGTCTCCAGCACCTTACACAGAGAAGAAAACAGTGGTACATGGAGTCAGTGACAATTTTGTCCCAGGTCTGCTGCTACTCAGAAAACAAATCCCTCAAAATACAGCAAAAGGAATTGGAAAGGAAACATAATCCTTCAACTGTAAAAAAAAAAAGAAAAGAAAGAGAAAAAAGAAAGAAGGAGAAAAATGAAGTTGAACTTGGCACATTTACTGAATGAAAAAAAAAACTGAGATGAAAATAGGATGTGAGATAACTGTGGAAGCCGACTGTGTTTATGATTGTTGCAGAAACACACAGATAAAAAAGAAGAGCTGTAATGATAGTGCTTGTTGTCTGACCTGCCCCTGAAGGCGGTTTACAACTGTATAAAACACAGACACACAGACGTGGCGTGCAGAGCCAGCTGAGTCCTGGCTGGATCCCACCGGTTTCTCTCCAAGAACAAAGTCTCTGCAGCCTGTCTTGTCTTGGATCATTAGATCATATGTGAGAGGACGCATAGGCTTTTTGTCCCCGGTGGCATCGTGTTGTTTACCAAGGGTATAAATGTGAAGACGGTGTTGGACACACACCTCCAGCTGATGTCAGACAGACTTGGAAAAACAGGCGTTCAGACTGTTGTTATAGTCTGCCATGAGAATAACTTTTTTTTTTACGGCTCTGACGAGAACATTTGAATGTGGTTCAACTTTTCAACTACGTCTAAAAAGATGCTGCGTTGGCACGGAGAGTACATTTATGTACGTCTTCCGTTGTAGCATCAACTCCATTTCTGCTGTTTACGTTCCCAGACTCACAATTAAAGATAAACTTATTGCTGTAGCGAGCAGTGAAATCTTTATTTTATACTTTTTTCTTTTTTGAAACAACCCTGTGTGTGTGTGTGTGTGTGTGTGTGCGTGTGTGTTTTGGCACAGACTCACTGCCAAAATGATTAATCCTTTATTCTAATGGGACTTCCTACACTCTCCACTGCTACCTGAAGCGTTATTGCCAAATCGACCCATCCCTCTCTCTCTCTCTCTCTCTCTCTCTCTCTCTCTCTCTCTCTCCCCCTCTCACTTAGTAACTTACTCAGCTTATACTTGTGTATTGTGCGTCAGTTAAATGTAATCATATTTTTTGAAATTGTAGCAAAGTAACATAGAAATATATTTAGAGAAAGTTACTATCTGTGAATAAATTACAAGATCTTTTTTTTGGGGGGGGGGTGGGGGGGGGTTGCCTTTGTGAGAATACAAATAATCCAGGCTCATACTGGTATAATGTACTGTATACTTGTACGGTGCAAGAACATCCACGTTTTGAAACATCGACTTGACGTTCATGTTTTAGAAGAAAGCAAAGAGACTTCTTTTAAACACTGCCTCTTCACAGCAGCCGACATTCATCAGTTTTAATGGGGAAAATGTGTCGCCCAAGATAAAAACTTCTGTTCTAACGTCAGCCTTAGAATCCAAAAGGTGATGTTGCTACTAAATGTGACTTGTAGGTAAAATAGATATGAGATCCTGTTTTTATTGTTTTGGCCAGAACATGTTTTCCTCACACTGTACAGTAGAGGCACGTGCTAGCTCCTTACTGCAACATCACATCACACTAGACAATGGACTACCATGGATGTAGACGTGGGAGGTGAGGCGGTAAAAGGAGGGGGAAAGTGTTTCATGACTGCATCAGTGCTTTAAAAAAGATCACATTCAGACACATACGTATGTAACAATAAGAGCTTTTTTATTTGATGTATGGTGAAGGAAAAACCTTTTCTGTTTCCTGTACAGCTCTGACAGCCCGCGGCTGCCTCTGTGTTCAAATGACATCTGTCAAATTATTCTATTACACAGTTAATACTGCTGTGTCTTTGTATTATTATGAAGCACAAATGTTGAGGGTGCAAATTGAAGTCACAGTGGCAATCATTTTTCATCTATGTATATCTGCTCATTCTTCACTTGTCAACGACAGTCACTGATCAAGATCAAACTCACAGTACAATTACAGCTGTTGTAGTCGACATTTGAAGCAATGTTTTGGCTGTGAACGCCATCATCTGGTCTGCTTTGTTTTGTATGTCTGTGCCAGGGCTCACGCAGCGAACGTTAGCTCTGGTTTCTGTACTTTCACACACACACAGCTTGTTTTTCATTTGAGTTTTTTTAATTAATCACATTTTAATCAATTAGCAATATTTCACCCAATAAGCATTTTGACTAATGACTTAATCAACCATTAGACACACACGTGAACTAACATCTGGATGAAACTTTGAGTTAGATTAAGACTCATTATATTATTTAGTTAAATTCTTGCAGACTTCAGTATTAGCCGGGCCATGATCAAATAAAATAAAGTTAGGAAAAACGTGCATCAAATTGATGGTAACTGCTGCATCACACATTTGAAGTTCAGTTCCTCAAAAAAAAAACCACATCTCAGTCTCCATTAGATTTGTGTTTCTTTCCACAATGTGTTGACAGTCGACTCAGTTTCTACATTTTACCTGTAACAGGTTTTTACAAACCGTCTAATTTCAGGCACTTTGCTCTGCTTTGCTCTGGATTGATGTGATGCTTCTGTCAAGGAAAACGGTGCTTTTTCTGTAACCCATTTTGTTTATCTGTAAAATACTGGCAGCGAAGTATCAATGTCAACAGCAGTTTAATATCGTACAAATCTCACTGTTCTTGTGATGAGTGTGAGGTCGTAAAAACATTAATACAGGTTAAATTCCACTTCACCTTCTGCCCACAGACTTTGTCCTTGTTTTCTCAAACGTGGGCTTCCTGTGAGTTTGTAATGTCTTTTCTAGTTAGTGTTGAAGTAGAGAGCTACTGTAATTAGCCTTTCACACTGAGGTTTTTCAGGTTTACACCTAAAACAGAGCTCTGTGTGATGTTTCCTCCACCTACTGTGAACATGTAAAGCTTCAGTGTGTAACTGTTATTAATTAGAATCCTCCCTGATCACTTCAGTGATGAAGGAAACAAACCTGACTGATGTCAGTGCAAAGGATTCATTTATAGCATGGTTCTGAACATCTGGCCTGCGGGCCTTTGAGGTATAACTTTTTTATATTTATTTATTATTAATCAAGTGCTTTAGTCGGTCATTTGGGAATTAGAAAAACATTTAACAGTATTTGCTGTTTGTACTGTTGTTTAATATCCATATTAAACAAAAAGATTATTTTTTATTATTTCTATTATTTTTCACATCTTTAGACAACGGCATGAAGAAAATGAGATGTGAGACATCCACTAAGATTGGGATTCAAACCAGGAAACTTCTTATCAGGAAGCTACAGTTCAAACTGGTAGATATCACTGGCTTTAGGATCATTACTTTCAAATGGGTTGGGGTTTAGCCAGAAGTGAAGCAGGGTTGTTGGAAGGTGACAAAAATGTAATAGCTTTATGAATAGATGCAATTAACGTCCTGGTGTTTCAGGCTGTCTTTCATAGGTCCCTCAAAGACCATTTGTTCTATAAATGTGAGGTTTGAATTTGGTGTCCTTTCTTTGAAAAGAAACCATCACTCGTGAGTTTGGATGTGTTTCATATGGCCTGAGGCCTGTTAATCAGCGCGGATGGGCCTTAACAAGGCCCAGCATTTGATATCACTAAATGTACAGCCTGCAGCTAATCAGCAGAGACTATATGCTACATGTAACATCACACAGACACTTTATTTTTTTTGTACTTTCACACCTGGAGAAGTTTTATTTCACTTCATCATAAGATCCATCAGCTCTCAAATAAGCTGCAGACCTGAACTAGTCTCAGATTGTCACATTAAATGATTTTTTTTTTCTCCGATTCACGCAGCACAGAGCGGCACAGAGCTGCACAGCTTACAAACCGGTGCGTGGAGATATTCACTTTGGGACATGTTAATGAAACTGCAGATACGTGTACGAGATGTATAGTGTCTGTAAAGGCTGGAATTAAGTGAGATTTACCATTAATGAGACAATGGGGGGCTGTGAAAGTGTCGAAGACTGGAAGATTGTTGTGGGAGAGACACGGAGACAGCTGTGCCGTTCAGTGTCTCTCTCTGTTAAACCAGCTTAAACAGTCCATGTAAGTCCCCCATTGGCAGGCTGCCTGCTGAATAGGAGGAACTAAAATAGTCGCCATTCCCTCAGTGTTCTGACGTAACTCTGTCACTGTCCCTCTCCATGAAATTACGTGTTCATCACATTTTCTCCTAACACAGTCTCAGCTGCATCACAATTGTCCAGAGATGGAGAGAGACCAAGGTCTTTTAAGAAATATGGTGAGGTTTCATTTTTCTGAACTGGCTGCCCATATCCTTGGGTCAGCACTGCCGAGTCCACGAGTTCATGGATATGGCCAGGGGAGGAAAAGCTCTTGGATGCTTCACATGTCATCCACAGCCAACCTTCTCATACAGCCAATATTTAACATTTTTAAGCATATTCAATGACTTGGTT
>NC_024321.1:8946450-8964453 GCF_000523025.1 Cynoglossus semilaevis
AATGAATTCATTACTTTTCTGCCTGGTGAGGATTTGATTAAAACTCGAGTCACCTGCTCATTATCAGGTTAGGAAATGATGGTGTGATTGGCTTTTTCCATAACCAGAAGACAAATTGATCAGAGTTGTTTGTTTTCCTTTGGGCTTGAGTCTACGCATGACTTCATTCATTAACTCTGCCTGGAGTGAAGCTGAATCTGTCCTTATTGTGCCCAGCTTATCATTCCCCAGTGAAGGGACTCGGAGGCTGCTGGTTCCAATTCTGTCCATCTAATCAGGGACTGACTTACACCTGCAATGCCAGGTGAATGCAATAAACTCAGTGGGTTGCGACACCAGCAGCGCTGCGATTCCCGAGGACTTGGATTGAGAACTGCTGTTGTCGAGAAATGCTGACACCAATAACAAATGATGTTGTCAAGGACAAATGTAGAGCATCTTTATCCCCACAGTAAATAAGAAGTGAGCCTGGAGTTATTTTCTGAGCTGCACACTCACACGACGAACACTAATGTAAATAAGAACATCGTCTGTTGACGAATGTAGCGCTGGTTTTTGTCCATCTGTGTTAGATGTTTTTGTTCAATTACAACCATAAATGTTCTGAGAGATATTTTATCATTTTCAATTTTCAACTAAAAATAACTAATTGTCAAAAACTGACAAAAATCAGGTTGATACATGCAAAATTCTGTAATGAAGTTTTTTTGTGCATCCTATTGTATAAAGCATTTATAAATTAATGCTGTATAAACAAAAATTCAAAACATTTTGGTAAAAAACACCTCATACAAGTAAGGTATTTTAAAAATATTTTATAAAGTTGTGCAAAATAATATACAGTTGTATTAATAAAATTATATAAAATAAAAAAGTATATTTACATTTATTATGAGGTATTTTTAATGTGATTTGCAGGCGTCGACTCTGTGTAACTGATACTTCAGACCTTCAGTGCTGCACTGGTAATGACATTGAACTCTACAGTGGTTAGAGATGGAAAAAGATTCCAAATGAAAATGTCATTAGTTTGTTTTCTTTGTTTTTCTGCCTTTTCAATTATTATCTGCTTTCATTCTTACATTTCATTCTAAATTGGTCTCAAATGTTTGGGTTGGGATTTTAATTTATGAACTTGTAATAAAAAAAAACAGGTTACACATGATTAAAAAAAAACTTGGCACCTGGCAAAAAAGCTGAGAGAAGAGAAATGAGAACAAAAAGGCAACATCTTGGATGTTGTTGTTGTTGACTAACAACATGTTGTGTCTTCAGATAAGGGGTAAAAGCAGCATCCACCAATGGATGGGTTTTTACAAGAAAGAATGTTTTTAACTAAAAAGCACCTGCCAATATTTTTCAGTATAAATGGTTAATATTCTGTGAAAGGTCAATGTAAAGGTCAAGGGAAGAAACAGCTGCTGAATGAACATGATGTTCAAACCCGTAGGCTTTATTGACTTACAAACCTCAAAGCTACCGTGGCAGACGTGGCCACGTCACCTCTGGTCTACTTTAGAAAATCACATTAGCTTAATACAGTCCACTGCTGCTTCAAACGTGCTTCTTGAGACGGTGTCAAGCTAAGAGGGAACCATATATCACCATTGTGTAGAGACGTTATTGAGTTTGCTGAGCCATCGCTCCGCTGAGAAGGTCATGGAAAACATTGCGGGCTCTGTTACGTTGTTGCCTGTTTTCTGTATAAATGATTGTTGGAATGTTAATGACACAGACTCTCAGACTTTTATCAATGAAAAGTGCAAATTCCAGCCCCTGTGGTAGTACAGCATGAGGTTCAGTCAGTAAAAGTACCGTTAATCCACAGGCTTGTACCGGACCTTTACTGGATCTCAGCTCAGAGTCCTTGGAAAGCCGGCTTTAATTTTTTTAATGTTTTGCAGTAATTAACAGTGTTTGTTAGTATTAGGACTCAGAATAGAAATAATTTTTTCGGAAGTGCTTATCACGATCTTTTTTGAATTGGTTGATAAAAGACTACTTAAATATGTTAGTATTTCAGTGTCATTCCTTGTTACAAATGTATTGTTATTTTATTTATTTTATATATTTACTCTTTTACTCTCTTTAACTAACTGTTTTGTTTGTCTGAAAATAAAATATATATTTTTTTTAAAAGGAAATGCAGAGTTTTTTTTGTCTGAAAATAAAATATATATATTTTTTAAAAGGAAATGCAGACTTTTTTTAAATGAAAGAGATAGTGAAAGGCAGAACATTTTAAAGGGAACAACTGAATGATGTAACCACTTGTAATACAAATGATTTCATGTTGGAGTGTTCTGTGTGTTTCGGAAGTCTGAAGCACAGTGTATTAGGAGTGCAAGACGTTTTTCATTTTCTTTACCCTTCACTGTTGACTGACTACTTTTAACATCTTCTGATATTTGAAATAAATTAATAAATAATGTGGAGCAAGTCCGGAAGCAGATTAAACTACAGTCAGAAGTACTGTGCTATATTTAATTTTGTTTTAGTATCATTTTCTTTTTTTAAATCTAAAAAAAAAGAAGGTTTATTTATTCATTCATTGTGTTTTGTTTTCTTTCAGCCAACAACACCCTGCTCGGTGGAGGAGGAGGTGAGTCACAATCTATGTATCTGAAAGTTCTATGCACCGTTCTATGTCATTTTTATGTACTCATGATGGTTCCAGGCCGTAGCTGTTGTTTCATCTCTGTGTCGCAGAAGTTGGACTTATGGAAACTACAAAAGCAGAAATGTTCTTTTTCATATATATAGATAGTGGAGCACAGCGTCTTTCTGTTTAGAAACAGACAGTTCTTTGTTGTGGCAGGTGTTCAAAGTGTGTTTGGATGCTGCTACTACTAAGAGCATTTGTCTGGCTGTGTGTTTGCAGGTGTAAAGTCGATAGTTTATAATTTATGGGCGTGGAGTGCTGTGGACATAAACAGTCATTTTTCAGTGTATTGTTGACTCAGTGCTTTGCTGCGTGCGCGTGATGTTGGACGTCCACGGCTAATCAATACCTGTAATAAATCTACACTACTAATGCGGCTGCCACATTTGCTGAAACACGCACGCACGTGCGCGCACACACACCTCAACTGGTGTTTGTTAATAGTTGCAAATCTAGGTGCTGCTGCTTTCGCCCAGGGCTGCTTTCTTCATTTGGCCCGAGACGATTGCTATTACTCTAAAGCCTGAACTCAGTTTTTTTATGCAGAGGTCTTATTGATTTGTGTGTGTATGAAATTGGTAAAAAAAAAAAAAATCAGAAACAGTCAGAAATCTTGTTGGGTTTAGACGAAGCTATGATGCTACAGCAACGGCTAAAGTGAGTACTTAAATTGTTAGCCCTTGACTTTAACATTATTTTCAGCGAGCATTAGTGTCATTTAAAGTGAACACCTGCACCTCATGATACAGTATAGTCAGAAGTTACACAACGCTTCTGGAGTGATGCTGCAATGCAAGGAGTACCTCAAAATTACTGCTAAGCTCAGCTAAGCTAAAGCTGCAGTTTTGACTTTCAGTTTGTGATGAATATAAAAAGCTAAAAAATAAACTGAAGCACTTTTTTTGGTGAGACCTGCTGCAGCCAGAGCAGGTAAGGTTATTATTAGCTAAAACCATTGTGTTGAGCTTGCACAAACCAATGTGGCAGGACAACAACTAAAACTGATGATGTTCTGCAGCACAAAGACACAAAGTGGTCGGTGCACTGGCCTTCACTCCACTTTTCAGCATTTTATAATGTAGTAAAGAGTAAGTGATATTAAGCAGCTGACATTACCCCTATAATTTAATAAAAATGTCACATCTTTACAAAGACAATGTATCTCCTGTTATAGTTTTTTTGTGCCTGTATTGTTAAGCCCTACACATTAAAACATTTTAGAGAAAGGTAAGAGCCATAATTTAATGATGCGGTTATGCTGTGAGCCTGTACGCACTCTGTTTAGTGTAGTGATTAAACTGAGAGAGTCATGTTTCAGCTGTGTTTGGGAGGACTGTGCAGGTGTGTGACATTATTGTGGCAGTCAAAATGTTGTGATCCAAATTTATCATCATGGCAAATACATGCAGCAGTAAAAAATGCAAAAAATAAATAAATAAAAAAAATTGGTAAAGGTAGACCATGCATTATTATTTCATTATCTCACTAACTGGCCACTTCATTAGGTACATCTGCAGCTCTGTTGAGATACGTACGTCTGTTATTATACACAACATCATACAAACCACTTCCAAACTTGAAAAAAAACCAGCTTGTATTTAATGTAGTCATCCTAATGTTATAAATTCATATTATTTTAGGTATGAATTTATATCAGCGTGCTAGAAAATTAAAGTAACAAAATAATTGTATAAAACAGAACAGTGAGCACTAACCAGTTGTCAAACCCTGTTCCTCTTTTAAATCTCTCACTCTTTTCGAGGCTGCCCTGTGTGGTTTCTCAGCCATTATTGAATTAACTAACTAAGGAGTAAAACTTTATTATATTTGATCAAGTAAAGATGAATATTTAAACCAGTTCTAGCACGATATTTCTTCCTCCATCCTTTAGGGTTTGATACGACGGAGCCTACAGTAGGTGTTAATTAGAGAAGGGCCGTGAAGCTAAACACAGCAGACGACTATAACAAGCAGTGAGGGGTAGTGACTGAGCGGAAGTACAAGAACGAGAAGGTCTATAGTCAAGAGGGTTCTGAATTCATCGGGTTTAAATTACATCACCTAAGTATCCAGCGTTCATTCAGTTAAAGTGTGTGCAGTTTTTTTTTTTTTTCATCAGGAAAGAGACGAGAGGCAACAAAAGCTCTTTACTCTGTTTTAATACTCAGTCTCGAGGGTTCCTGGATAAATGTCATTCAGTGAGATCAAACACACACCTGCCAACATTGTTTCCTCAATTCACTCCAGACGAGGCTCAGGCAGCACCTAAACAACAAATTCAAGGGCAAGCTTTTTTTTTTTAATTTCCACTGGCTGCGGTTGTTAATTTATTTACCGGCCTGTAGAGTGTTCCAGCTTTTCACTGCCTTGATTGAATTTTTTTTTTTCTAAATTGAAAGGATATGGCTGGTCATTAGAGGTCGGCCAGTTGGTTGGCTTTGAAACTGTCAAAAAAACATCGGCTTTGCTCTTTATTTATTTATTTTTTTCCAAATCTCTGTCATCCTGAGAATATCAAAACCTTTATGAATCTGTTTAAAGGGACAGTGTCTGTTTTTCTTTAATCTGAATGAATTGATGCTCACTCACACTGCACACACAGCTGTGGATGTTTTTTTGAGCAGCAGAAATAGGTTTTTATTTTATCCGTCATGTTGTGACGTCAGTAATACGAAAACAAATCATTTTATAAAAACAGACTGCACTATGGATTGTACTTATACCAAAATGGTAGAATAGAAAATGTGAGAAGGACAGCCAGAACATGTTTCTTTTTTGCTCTCATTCAACAGGTGGTATGAATGTTGATGTTTGTAACTGGATCAGAGGATTTTTGTCATTTTATTCTCCCAGGTCTGAGGTCCTTAAAAATGAGCTTCTTTTCACCATGGTTTCACTGAGGGAAGTATTTAACGTTAGAGGAATTAGGTTTTCTTTGCACTTTATCTTTTAGAGACATTTTAGGAAATTGTCGACGGTAACAAGGTGAAATTGTGGTAACATAAATCATAAGTTTGTAGATGAAATGTCAGACTCACCATTATATAATAATAGTCCATGTTATAACTATAGCTCAAAGATGTTTCATGGAGATACTGATGAGGGTGAACAATTTTCTCCTCAGCACAGATCACAGATGTTTTCAGTTACTTTTCAATTAAATTGTAACCTTCGTCACATCACTTTTGTCTTTTCCACAACAGAGATGCTTTGCACCTGATAATTAGTAGAGATGATCATCTCATCTGCTGTAAGCCCAGTTTTATCATAGTCATCTGGGGATTCACAGTTCATTAACTTGTCAAGTGGAGTTTGTCTGGCTCTGGTCTGGCTTCTCAAATTTAGGGCTGATCAAATATTACCTTAAGACCCAGCTACACACAGGTTGAACTCAATAGAGAATTTGTTACACCGGCAAACCAGTGATCTCCTTGTGTAAGGCATGGCTCGAACCTCTTATTTAACTAAATGGACCATAAACATAACACAACAACATCAACTTTTTTTAATTAATTGGACGTATTATCTATATGTAAAACTTAATGTCAATAATTTCTTATCATATTTTTATATATTTAAAAATGTCCTACATTTTTCATTATTTATTATTTAATAGTTACGCCCTGAATTTACTGTTTTACTTCTACTTTTAGTCTCTAAGTGCAAAGCTACTTTTAGACTGATGTTTTGTCATAAGAACACATCAAGGCTCCCGTTAGCATCAAAGAATCATCTATTCAGCAGCTCCTCTCACAGTCATGTGCTGCTGTTGTGTAGCAGCAGAGACACACACTCATAGTTCCAAAGAGAGCACAGGCTGCTGGTTTCAGACATGATGCTCTGAGTCTGTGGGAACAAAGTGCACTGGATGTAAACCAGCCACAGAAAACTGCAGACGTCAGAGTGGTTCAAATAGATGAGCACATTTACAATTAAAATTTCATGCACTTTTGCTTTTATATTTTTTTTTTTTTTTTTTGGAGGGAGGATTAATAAAGCAACGAAATCCTCTTGTACCGGAGTGTTGTTTTTTTTTTTTTTTTTCCTCTTTGTTGCACAGCTGAAAAGCCAGGGTGAATTTGTGCTTGCTGACATTTATAATCAACCCTCCAGAGCAGGGACAGGGTTTGATACCAGTACATTTTCTCTCAGTGTGCTGTAGTCCTGTTATGTCTGTACCTCTCACTGTCTCTGTACTTGTCTGCATGAAAGGAGGAAAACACAAGCACAAGATAGGCTTGTCTTCTTTCCTTTCAGACCAAATGAACACGAGCGCATGTATTGTGAATGAAGGCAGGAGGAAGATTGGTTTTGTTGGTAGAGTGCAACCATGAGATGAACAGCAGTGAGCACTTAGTGTGCCTTCTACTTTCAGACAGTCCTGCCGGTGGGTTGGCTGTATACATAAATTCACTTTTGCCATTGAAAGTAGCGAGAGTGTACGGTGTGTGAGTGTGTGTGAACAGTAATATTATTTTATATATACACACAAGGATACAGCAACATGTTGAAGTGTCGGTGCATATTAGATACTGTATCAGCGTGTGTGTGTGTGTGTGTGTGTGTGTGCGTGTGTGTGTGTGTGTGTGCCCATGCATGCATTCACAACCAGAGCCATCCTAAATGTTACCTTGGCAACAAGCTGACTGAAGTAAATGAGTGTCCTGGCTCTGCTGAGGGATTGTGGGAAAGCAATATGCCAACGTTCCGCCCCATTAGTTTGACGGACAGTCTGTTTGGCCTATAAGAGGTCAGCTGCCAAGGGCAGCCATATTAGCATTCTATGGGAGAGCCCTTGGCGTTGGTTTTACTCTAATGTTAATCTACCTGTGTGTGTGTGTGTGTGTGTGTGTGTGTGGCCGTGTTAGTGAGGAGTTAAAGCTTGTCCTAGCATGTGAGGTTGCGGACAGGCGTGTGCGTCAGGGTGTGTTTGTGTGGCCTGCTGGGGGTTGCAGGCTCCTCGCCAGGTAAGCATATCGCCAATTATCACCTCCCAGTCCCCCACCTCTCTGGCTCCCGTCCTCTCGCTCTCCCCCAGAGCCAGTCAATACAGAGCCGGTGAGAGAGTTGTGATAATACCTAAACTGGTCAGCTGCCTGCTATTGCTGGCGGGTGACTTGTCTAAAAGAGCCAAAACACTCATTTATACTCTGTGTCCTGCACCAATCCATCCATCCTGCATCCTCTTTTATCCTTGCTCCTCTCTGAAACCCTGCTTAACATTCATCTCATCCCTTTTGTCTTTAGCCTCCCCCCGCTCCTCTCTTCTTCAATCCCCCATCTCATTTTTCTCTTTCTGTTTTTATATGTCCCTTCTATCTTTGGGTCCTATCTCTCCATTTTGGAGGGTAATGAAGGCCATATAATTTATATATGTAAATGAGGTTGACCCTAAAATATTTTTAGTGTCCTTTAGTAACATAAATCAAGTCCATTTCTGCCTGTTGCAGTGTCACGGTGTCATTTAGTGTAATGTCATTTTGTGCCTAATTGATGAGCGGTTAGCGTTTGACAGATTCAGTGGTGTATGGACAACAAGTATCCTTTGACTGTCGAGTGAAGTTAATTTGGTTAGGTCTTCCCCTGTGTCCAGCCTCTGAATCAAGAAGATGCATCATCGTAGATTTATGGCACTGCAGGTGGAGCTGATGGATGAAGTGGAGTTTGACCTTAACAACATCCAAAGACACATTGTTTTGCACAGGTGCAGATGAAAAATAAGTTTTAATCGGGTTTTAAAGATTAACGTGTCAAACGTGTTGATGAATTTGTGAAAGTAATCCGATTGAAAAATGTTGACAAGGGCAGAATGACACGCTAATAACTCCTCCTTCCATTCATTTTGGTGCAGGAGTAGAAAAGTCGATACATGATTGTTTCCATTCCAAGTCCATGTCATCTCTATACCCAGCATGTTATTGCTGAGGTTTAACTCCAGGGTTGGTGTTGGTGTTAGGGTTCACATGTTGAATCTGTTCTTTCAACATGTTGAAAGAACATGATACAGTGATCACTGGCCTTAATGAATGCATGAACCTGTTAATGTGATTATGGCATTAATCTGCTCAGCCCTACTAGGTGTTGTAACCACTGTTTTGACTACACACACACAGTCACAGTCATGGCACGCTCACACCAGTGTCAGAGGAAAAAGGATTAACGTCGTCACTTTTACTGCACCCACAGTAGGAGTGACGCTGTAGCCATGAATGAGGGAAATTCTTAATTCTCCCTTTTAAAATATTTATCCCATGAAGATAAATATTGAATGAGGGATTAAAAATGCAGTCATTCTGCTCTTGGCAGCCTGACCAGATGGACTCTAATTCAGTTCAGCAGATGACATAATAGATAATATTGATACATTCAGTCGCAGGCTGCCCCAGAGCGCTAATATACAGGTGTGCTAAAGATGAACTGCTGCCACAGAGTTCCCTCAGATGAATCCTTCTTCTCTGCTCCACTGCTGCACATGAGGTCACACTCGATACTTTTGGTTCGCATTTATGTGATGAAAAGGTGTCTGAATCTAACTAGAAGTTGATGTTCCTGCTGGGTTTTTTACACCGACTCTGGCACATACTGAGGATTCCACGGTTTCTGAGAAAGCTAACACTGAGGCCGTCCACGCTGACTGTAGACAGAAAGACAGCTCTGAGTGAGAGTCAATGACGGGCTGAACGAGGCATCGGATATTTATTAGCCAAGCTCAGCGGGTTTAGGCCGCAGAACGAGAGAGTGATGGAGCCTAATGTCCTCCTCTAATCTCCATTTGACAAAGAGCAGTCCAACTCAAACATGAGAACATCAAAGGGCTTCTCATCTGAACGCACCACGAATGATTCAAGTGAAAGCGAATGCATCCTTGTGTGTTGTCAAAATGGCATTATTTGCAGTTGAAAGGACAGGCTGTGTTAGCTGGAGCCTGGGTTTGTTCACCGCCTCAAATGCATTATCTATAGAAAGGTATTAAGCATGGAGTTATGGGTATAAATCTGCAATTGGTTTGGGATGATTTGTCTTATTTTAGACACCATGTTTCCACCCCCTCTGGCCAGGACATACTGTATTTTTGTTTTAATGTTTATCTTAAGTTGCAACATTGTTGCACATTTGTTGCCTCTTTACACAACTTGGTTCAAATCTTTATCTTTTCTCTGTGGTTAATATTTTCTGATGAATTGTTATGACTTCATCCATGAGTCTCAAGGCTTGGTGGTCTATTCAGTAATCCATCTGTGATGCTAATAAGCCAACCAATTACCTTGGCACCAGAGGTGGCCCAGTCACTTTCTGGATCCCCACCGATGCCACAGTAAATTAGACAAACAACACATTAATCAGAGTAATGGCATCACATGAATTAGCGTTCAGACATTTTATGGTCATACGACTTTACTAGTTTTATTAACCTCCTAAGTGAATTTCCTGCTTTAATTTGCATGGAATCATTATTGGAGTGGTTTCTCTCGGCCCTGCTCTACGTGCTCACATGCATACGTACAGTAAATAATGCAGGTCCCTGGTGATGGGATCCTTTTTGTTTGTTTTTCAGCAGCACTTGCCAGCGGTCATTTTGTGTGGGACCGTCAGGTCAAAAGCATCGCTGTAGCTCAAGGCTGTGCTGTCCACTCATAAATAATGGGCAAAATGGCCAGTTTTTACCACTACACACTCGCACAAGGGTATAGACACATAGCACACTCGAATATGCAAGAAAAGCTGGACTGTTCTTGTTAGTACTCAGCACAGTGTTCCATTTATTTGGACAGCCTTTCTCGAACTGCATCCTTAACCTTCAATGAAGATGTTTTTTATTACCTAACACTGAGTTTTACCATGGCCATAATTCACATCATCACATTATTCTTCGATTAAATTTGTTTTGTTTTTTTCCATATTGAACCGGGTTTTAGAACCAAATATTTTTTCTTTCTTTCAAAGCTCAGCTCCATTTCTGCATTTCCAATTTTATTTCTCATGTACCTTCAGACTCTCCCCCCTCCTCTTCTCCCACACCTTCATTTCCCATCTCTGTCTTATCACTCTTATGTGTCTGCCTGTGTGCACTTTTAAGGGCCGGCATGAGTTATAAAATGGATGCACCACTCACAGACGGCAGAGGCGTCAACAGTGTCAGGCATGGCCACACTGCATTATGGATCTGTTCTTTGATTGGTAGTGTGTGGCAGAAGTTGAGAAATGTTCAATTTTCCAGGCGACAGAACAAGCCTGGCCAATCAAAGCACATTATGTCAATATTCGAGCTGAGGTAAAAGTCCAGTCACACTCGTGTGTTTAAAATCAAACACTATACTGATCAGACAGAACTCTTGAACAACTCTATTGTTAAGGTGCAGACACCATAACAACAACAACTTAACAATGTTGCTCCTCCTCAAGTGTCAAAATCAAGCGATTCTCAACACCAACATGAGCACAATTCAGGACACTTGGAGAGAGGGAGGGGGAGGGCGGGGGAGATCTAGCTTGGGTTTTGACTATAGAAGAAAGGTTCTTTTCTGAAGAAAATTAATCATTAGTTCTAGGCCTCACTTTTGGTGTTTTTCTAGAATGTTCATTGATTACAGTCAGAAGACTCAAACCTATATTTGTGGAATTGTCATTGAATCTTGATTAGGTTGTTAATAAATGTTAGGACAGTCACAGTATAAACCTCAAAGTGTTTGGGCTCAAAAAAGCAACATTCTCACACCAGACCAAAAGTTTTTAAACCACATGTTTTTGTTTGTTTTTTTACAAATACAGAAACTTTTCTGTCCTCAGAGAATGGGTTAGCACTTAGACTTCACCTTCACATTCTCACATTTTGTGCAAAACAGCCCAGCTCAACATTGCACAGCATGCCATGGCACAGTACATCTCAGCTCTGCATGTTATGCACCAACTTAACACAATAGCATACAGTCACAGCACAGCCCTGAGTTTGGCAAAGTGTGCTGCTGTAACATCTGGTCCACATACAGTCACAGATAAGAGCCAGAGGCCGACACGCTGAGCTGTGACATACGGATGGGTGTTGTTGTACTATTCCTACCAAGTGCTGACAAGTCTCTGAGCACTGTGGTAGAATCATGCCTGACAAAAGTGTTTTCAGTCAGGGACTGGTTTATTTATGAACTGTGTTCACCAGACTCATTAGACCTCAGTGTTCTTCTGGAACGAAGGCCTAGTTGGACGGGGTTATTTAAATCGACACAGTGTTTTACATTTCTCCCGGTGAAATGACATTTATATTCTAGTGCTATATGCTAATTAGTTTTGCCAATGACATTTAGGGAGGAAAACAAGTGTTGATCGGTAATGTTATATCAGAATATAGTGAACTATTTGCACATTATAAGAATATGCTGATGTACAACTGTGAATGTGCAGTACTCTGTTAGATATACAGCACATACATGTACTTGATATACAGTACAGTAAGAACAGGTGATGCATTCTCGCTTCAAGGTGACTTAGTTTGTATTGATAAACCACTCTAGTGTTAGATAAGTGTGTTTTACTCTTTACATATTTATAGCATATTATAAACATGACATGTTGCTGGTGACCCTACAGTCTCAGTCACCGGGTCAAGTTCAAGTTGTAACCGTAATCATTCCAGTAAAATGTTACCGTGTGCTTGGTAAACTAGAAACATCCATTTAAAAAATGTCAAACAAAAAGAAGAGACTCTGTTTTTAACCATCGTGGCTAAAGAAAATAGAAAGGACACAGGGTCGCGACCTGCACCTCCGTAACACCGCTGCAATAATTCCCTGGTTTAATTGGATTCTTCTTTTACTTAGAGTTGACCACAACACTGATCTGTCTCTGACATAAAAAAGAAACATTCAGGAGCTGAGTGTGTAAATGTTAGTGTGTTCAGTTCAATAGATCGCACTCTTTAATATACAGTTGTGAGTAAATACATTCTTCCTTACCTTTCCTAACGGATCCCCAGTGAAAAATATATCTCTCTCTCTGTCCTCTGCTCCTCTCTGTAGAGTATCTTTCTTTTTTGTTTCAAGGCAGATTTAGTTAGAGTCCAAATCCTTTCTCTTTGCTCTGCTACTCCCAGAGTCATCATATTAAAGCTGTTGAGATCAAGATTGTATGAATATTAGCTCTGAGGAAATGTGTCTGGCTGCTAGCGGGTAAATATTCTGACTGAAACTATATTTGGCACAGCTGAAAAATTGCTTTTCCTGCTTCACTGCCCTCCTGGAAATGAACTCTGTCACAGTTTATAGTTGTGGTGTGAATTAAAGATGATGCTCACATTTCTAAATAATATGTAGATTTATGAAAATGTTATTAATAAAGACTAATTGACCAAAAAGTCAGAGTCAGCTGAGTCCCTAATACATTAAATGGAGCAATTAACTTCTGCAGTAGCCTTAAACTGCATGAAAACGACTGTTGCACAGGAAACTGAGGCTTTGGGGGAACGTGATCTGGGGTAAAAACTTTGCAAAATAGCTAAGACAGAGAGGGTAGCTGTACAACACCAGACTAAAGTCTGAAGCACTAATCTTTGACACTTTTAAATATGTCGGCTTGACTTCAAACAACATTTCAACTCCCTGTAAGTAGTTAGAGAGCAGGGGATTCACACAAGTAGGCCAACACTCTGAATCTCCTGTCGTCTCTTCTCCAGTGGACGGAGCCATCCATCGTGCTGCAGGTCCTGTGCTAAAAAAGGAGTGTGCTTCCCTCCACGGGTGCGAGACTGGGGAGGCCAAGATCACCTGCGGCTATGGCCTGCCAGCAAAGTGTGAGTACCGAGTGTGTGTTTGCCTGACTTCCAGCTACCCCAGTGAGGTTTCTCTGTGTGGTTTTTACTGGCCTGCTTCCAGGTGTAAATGTGTCAGGAAAATGTGACAGCAATGTAAAGTGTTGCCGAAAGAGAGCAAAGCTGCCTGTTTAAGTTCCTCAGGAAAGAATCACAATTTTCCTTTTTTTTTTAATTCAGCAGCAGAAACTTCTCTTGGTGTCCACAATGCTGTTATATTATGCTTTCTGTTCATGGCGAATGAAAGTGCACCAATTGCACTTTACTTTGCCATGAACTGAAAGCATACAATAATGAAAAACCACGTGGCGTTCTCTGAGGATTTATTGACGCAGAGATTTTCATGGTTTAATTAAAAAATAAAACTCTTTTTTAGCTTTTATGAGGTCTGAAACACAGCATGAATGAGGTAGGTCAGAGCTTAAGGACTAGAGTTTTGGTTATCAGGACTCAACAAAGACATTAATGAGAGAAAGTGAGCAGCAATAACTACATTTTGATTCCGAAAGGTCGCAACTGACAGGAGGTCAAGCTTCAAATTCCAATTAAAGTCCTTTTTTTCTTCCTTGTCTAGACTCACTGAGGACAGGATGAGGACTTTAAGGGTTTGCTTTAGATGAACCCAACTATGTGTTTAATGTTTTTTGTTCACTTTAGGCTTTAACTGGAGTAGAAACAATAACATTGGAGCTTTCAAAAAGCTTCAAAGTTTCAAGTGGGAAAACAGGAACAAACAGACAGGTAATTCGGGACAAAGTTAAGATAACAAACAGAAAATCAAAAACATCAGTGTCGGATACAGGCGGCTGAGGGGATACAGTAAGAAATCATACAAAACCAACAATGAACCAGGGTCAAAGGGCATTTTTTGCTGTCACTCCTCCAGCAGTGACTAGGCAGGCGGAGACGTGGTTGACCTGTCAACATCAAAACACGTCAAGGTAAAACTATGGCTATTTGTCTGAATATAAGAAAAGAGACGAGGCGACCTCAGGGGAACTGGTGGTGGGTTAAAGCTAAGGCTCCCTGGATTTTCCTTGGCCTCTGATAACTGTGAAACATTACGTCAGTTTATCGTTGTGTTCCAACCAGGATGAGTCACAGTTCATATACTCTATCAATACATAGTATGAGCTACATACAGTTTCAGAATGAATGCAGTACTGTGTTCTATTCAACGGTTGTTGAATGTCAACCTTGTATTTACCTTTATAAAGAATCAGACATCATTTCTTTTCATCTTCGTTGTGAATATTTCACCCTTTTTACCAATACTGACTTAGTAAATGAGAGGGAAAAAAAGCCAATTTGGCTCAATTTTGTTTTGTTTTAATAACTTTGTTAATCTCACCAAGTTAAGGCTATTAACCTTATTAAATCACATGTTTTGCAAACCAAATGAGACCATTACCGAGTTAGTCTATGTGCTGCGTAGACACTGCTCCAGGTACATGGTTCACAAATGGACTCATATTTCACATTGTGGTTTTATTTACTAATTTCTTCATCAGTGCTGCTGCTGTAACTCCTAACACCCAGTACATCTGTGATATAAAAACATCACAACATTATCATCCTATTCATTTCCTGTTGTTTATTACGCAGCGGTCAGGAGGTTGATTTGTTCACATGTTCAACTTCTTTATTTTTAAACATGTATCACTGCACACACATTATTCATACAGCGTCTAGTTTTATTTTAGATTAAAATCTATCACATGCCATGGTTTGGTGAGACATACAGTGTATTAAAGAGGGAACAGAGTCTGCGATTTCATCCTGTGGTTCTATTGAGAGTTTAAGTTCACAGCGGGGGGAGGGGGTGTGGGGGGCAGAGCAGCAGTAATATTTAGTCGAGCTCAGGGCAGAATGGAGAGATGTAGAAAAGATGGATAACGAAGGTGTGGGAGACTAGTTAAAAAGAATAAAAATAAAACAAAGCAGTGTGGGGGAGGTGACAGATGCAGCGGGAGCAGAAGACCAGAGGGAGATGTTAGAAGAGGAGTTCTCACTGTGTTTGCTCTCCTTTGTTGCTTCGCTTGTTTCACTTCCAACAAACTGCTGTAGTTCTCCGCTGTGAGTGGACACTGTGGCCGGTCCGAGTCAGTGCCTTAACACAGCTTTAAAGACAGTAACATTAACTAAAACCAGACTTTTATTATACATGTAAATGAAACTGCAATGGACTAAAGGCAAATAAAATGTCAGTTATAGCCAGAACGTGAGCCCATAATTGGAAATGAAATGAAATCCTGTCCTGAAACGACTGAACACACGTGTGGAGAACAGCACTCTCTGTAACAGTCTGTAATTATTCTGTCTTTGGGCAGAAAGGAGAGAAAAGTTCTTTACCGAGTGAGGCCCTGAGTCGGCCCTGATTATTTTGGCCTGATTTATTTTGAAGGTATCCGTTTAAACTGTAGTTTTGAATTTGATTACCAGCTCATGATTGGACCACTTCTGGTATCTTGACCTGATCGCACCTGTTGTTTAGTGTGCGACACGTGTGCACCTTTGTTCTGTGTGTTCCTCAGCTGCTACTGTTCAAATGTTCTCTGTGCTGTGGTTACATGTGTTGCTCTGACTGAAGGCTATCACTGCCTGTCAGGTCTCATCAGCCTCTTACCTGTAACGATCTGTCACTGTTATATCTGTGGGACTGAGTGTCGTTCAGAGTCACTGACCGACTCTGTCTGGGTGTGCTTTGCACACACACACACACACACACGAGTGTTTGTTCGTTTGTGTGTCAGGCTTCAGCCTCTTGATTGGACACTATCTCTCTACTCCCCAAACAGAGCATTACCTCCAAATGCCAATTCGAAACTGTGTCTGTTGCAGTTAAACACACACAGGCTTCGCTCACAGGAGAAGAGTTAGAGACGCAGAGGATCGACAACCACAGATACAAGAAAGAAAATGTAGAAAAAACACTGGAAGAGACACAAACAAGTAAGAGTCCAAACATCTAGAAGCAGAGTGGCCCATGTCCAGCCCCTAAGCCAGTGCTTTGATCATGATTTGTGTGGACTTGCTACCAGATGTGGCATTTCAAGAGAGAGCCTGACTCACAAGATGCCAACCGGTCTGCAGGAGCTGCCGTCAGCCCTTCATACTGAGTGACCATCCATGATGCTGCAGACACTCCAGCCAGCAGCTTTCCACCATTGTTACCTAGCAACACGTGGAGCACAAAGCGCCGCCGCTGTTTAGCAGAAGTCACATGCAATTTGGAATGTTTGCAAATGACAGCTGGAAATGTTCAGGCAGCTTCTGCATAAATTCACATGTTGAGTGAACTTTAAAGGCAGTGAAATCGGCGGCCTGTCATCTGGCCTGTGTAATAAGGGCTGTTGCACTTTTAGACCAGACTCTTTGAGGCTGCTGCTCACTTCGGAGGCACACGCTTGTGTAGGTGTGTGTTTTGCAGTTGCCACACAGGGGAGCACAAGTCGAATATGTTGTCCAGACAACGCAGAGCCTCGGAGCTCACCTGTGTACCGATGAAGGCAGACGCACCTCTGCTAGCCTGGTCCCCAGTGAAAAACACTTACATACAACAGTGTGACACCAGGGGAGGATCAGGAGGTTCACCCTCAAAGTCCAATCAACAAAGAACGGAGCTGCAGTGACGTCAGTGGCCGCAGAAGAATCTTATTCTAACCAAGTGTCGACACCACATCTGTCCAAATCAACGCCTTCATTAGATCTGTTTTTAATCCTTGTGAATCCACTTGACGTTGCTCTAACACACTGTGGATTACCTAAATATCTGATATTAAGGAATGCTGATTATTCCCGTTTTACCAAAATGAATGATCCTAAGCCATGATGAATCCACAGTTAGCCTGTGATTAATCAGATGAAGAATAGGAAACATTTGGCCTGGATTGTTTTTCTTAATATGCTGTTAACATGTACAGAAGCCAAACTAAAACTAATTCAAAAATATTAGTCATTATCTTTGACCAAATAATTCTCTTTTTCCACTCATTCAGGAATCTGCCAGTTGTTGTCATTTAAGTGCACCATCTTTTCTGGTACCAGCATTGATGAATAGAACAGGAGAGTCTCAAACACACACACACACACACCGTGTGTTTATCTGTTCCCACGCGTTTCCAGAGCAGACAGGGATCGTTGTAGAGACCAGGCCTTATTTTCTATGACTAAGGTAGTGGATCATTTGGAAGAACTTCCAGGTTGATGTGATAATCTGACAGCTCCTGTTTGTTTGCACCACATCTATATTTAACAGCAGTGTTTGTGTTTGTAACAGAAAAGTTTTTTCAAACACTTGAGCTGATGGGAATTGTAGTGTCACATTTTTCACAGGTTTCTCTTCATAAATACCATTATGTGCACTGCAGAGGCAGAGAAACACGGTCTGTCTTTTTGCTCTAATGCCTTGAAAATGTCAGATGCTCCGTGATGTTCATCAGTAGCTGCACACCTAGTTTCTCTGCTGTTGGATGAAACCTTGCTGCTTTTTTGCTGCTTTATGTTTTGTCACTTGCCAAATTTGCTGTAGTTAATTTGCAGT
>NC_024321.1:8964490-8970656 GCF_000523025.1 Cynoglossus semilaevis
TGGCAGGGAGTGGGAGTAGCACAGTCAGAGGTGCAAAAACATGGAAGGGAAAACAAAATGGAAATAGAAAGGCTCATACAGCGAGAGACGTGTGGGGAGAAATAAAGAGGTACAAAGGAAGAGAGATATCACTCTTGTCAAACAGTGGCTGCTGTGCCCCCACTCTTCTCTCTGTCAGCCGCCTTTCTCCCAGTTTCATTTCCCTCTGTGGCCAATTACCACTAATTAAAATCTTCACTTCGCTCCCCTGGACTCCCCCTTTTTTATCGCCTCCAAAACCTCAATCTCTCTGCTTCTCTCGTCACCCTGACACTCTGTCTTGTCTGTATCTCCTTTGAAGACGTGATGTTTCTGCCTGTCACAATCAGCGAGGGTTTTTTTTTGTTTTTGTACCTGTTTCCTCGCGTTCATCTCATCATCATCTCTGCGCACCTTCTCTACCTTCTCACCTTTCTAATTTTCCGTCTGCACACACACACACACACACAAACACATTTTCTTCCTCATCTCTCTTTCACTCCTCTGTTCTTATTAACAGTGTGGTTTCCTCAGTAATGCCATGAGACTTGACAATTGGCTCCTGGTTAAAGACCGCCGTGCTCAGGCTGGGATACATTGTTAGATGCATTTTTTTTTCTTCCTGACAAGCTTGTCGGCATATTTGCTTCTTCCTGTCTCAGCGTCAGCAGTGCGATTCCTGCTAGGTGTTAAAAAGCTTCATCAAAGCTGCTGCTGCTGATGAGGAGGAGCGTGATGATGATGATCATAGCACCATCAGCTCTGGTGTTAATTCGTTCAGTTAATTTATTTGCCTTGAAGGAGAAAATGGGATTAAAGGGGAAAGGCACACCAGTGCCGAGTAAGAGTGAGTAAGGAACGTCGTTGCTGGGATGAAAAATGATGCTGGCTCCTTTTCCTTTCCCCCGCTGTTGTCCTGTTCAGAATAACTGCCCTCTGTCTTTTTTAGAGAAAGGTGGGAAGAGATAGTGGCAGCCACCGAGGCCTTTACAAGACCCCAGCATTCCTTTGTGCCAAAGCCCAGGCCTGGATTTAAGACCTGTGTCTGCTTGGCTGAACATAAACTGAGCCTGAGCACACAAAGGACCCGCTCGGCTTTTTCCTGCCTTCTGCTTTAAAGGCAGATAAAGGAAAGCGAGGGACAGATGGAAGTATGAAGAGAGGAGTAGAAAAAAAATGGGAGGGTTGAGTTCTGACGGGCAGACGGAGAGCCGTTGAGTATGGAAAGCGGGAGCAGTGACTCGTGGCCTTCCAGGTAAGAATGGTTAGAAACCGAGAAGAAAGAGAGGCCGCGCAGAAAAGAGTGGTAATGTCAACGAGCAGGGAAGAAAGCTGCAGCGGCAGACAATGGGAATAAAGACTGGGCGGGTGTCACCGGATGGCGCTCTGTCAAGTTCTCTTAAGGCTTATGCCAGCGTGACGCCTACTCATGAAGGAGACCACTCACACACACACACTCACACACACACACACACACACACAAATACATCATGGTCACGCCTGAATTGATTAGATCTTGAGGAGAATTTAGAAAAGAAAACAACAAAAGTCTAAACCTTCAGGCAGCGCTGATCAGGTCTGAGCGCCTCCTTGTGGATGTGAAGGCATGATGCAACTTTAACTTTGTACCAACCTAATCGACACATGCAGTGTTTTACCTGGGAATTAGTTTTTCCAAAACTAAGGCAAAGAAAAAACACGTTGGAGATAATAATTTGGATTAGGAATTTATGGATTACCATCCAAGACTTTTAGTCTTTACTCAGGTTCACAACATGTGAGTCATCTGTAGAGATCTAAAGGAATGGGTGACCACTGGTGTTATTAACTCTTAGACTAAAATTTAGAAATATCATTAGTAATATTTTTTTTAAAAAACAAAACATTTTTATTTGTTTAATTCCTATAGTAATACAATCTTAGATTGAATGAATGTTGATGTTGCATAAAAACCTTGTAATCAATGACTCTTCTCTGAACTCTCTCAGGATTTTCATTGGCCTGGTCTTTGACTGACGTCTCCACTCTCTCTCCTCGGTCTGTCTCGTCCTGGTCTGTCTAAAAGGACGTCTGTTCTCTGACCTTTTCACTTCTAACTCTGTCCATCCTTGTCACGCTCTTTCATAGTCTCTCACTGAGGCTTCTGTCCTGCAGACATGTCTGTTGTCCTCAGAGCAGGTGACGTCAGTTCCTTTGATTGTGTTGTTTTCTTTTTTTCAACTTGGTTAGTAATCTTTGAATTTTGTTATTTCCATAAAGTCGCACATACAGTAAGGTTAACAACAGCAACGCTTTCATTGATGTAACATATGGCAAAACTGTTTTGTGCTTGCAGTGTGAAATGTAGTTTGGTAGAAATATCTGTCTTACGTCAACAACCTGCTGTCAACAATCGTATAAACAGGTTTTTTGAGCGTTGTCGCTGACATCGAACATGTTCGTACACAAACTGAGGAATGTGACAAAGGTGTGAATCAAGTTTTCTCACTGATGTGAAGTGATGAAACGCAGATGCTCAGATTCCAAAACATCTCATATCTGCTCTGGACGCCTTTAGTAACTTGGGTCACGAGGTTTTTTCTTATCACCTGTCAGACGCTCTCTTTTCACAGCCTAAAGTTAGCCTTCGTAAAGTCGACAACAGGGCTGACATACATCCTCATCATCGAGACGTTCTTTTTCAGCTATTGTTGCGGTGATTGTCTGTCTCCAAGAGCTTCCACTTTAAAAGTGTTTTTTTTTTAAATATTTCTGTATTTGACTACTTTCTTATGTTTGTGTGTTGTTGTTTTTTCAGAAGCATTCATTGGAAAATTAGGGTTTTTTTTTTACTCATTGTCTTGATTGCCTTGCTGATTGGCCCTCATACTGACCAGAGATCAAACAGTTTGGAACAGATAGTGGTCAGCAGTGATCAGTGACCCATTGATTGAAGCAGCCATACTTCTTTAGGTTCCATCTGTTACAGCCTCTTTCTTGTAATTAGGAGTGTAATCAGATGGATGTGGCTTTTTTTTTACATTGTGATGAAAGTGCTCCAATCAATCTGATTAGCACATCGGTGTTCGCAGATTTAAAGTGGATAAAACCAGGGAGGATATGAATAGTGTGTGATGACAGAACTTTTTCTATCTATCATCGAGACAAAATAAAAACAGAAATAATCTGGTTGCATCAGTGTTGTGATGCAACTCATTCATACCTGTTCATATCTGCCATGAATTGTTTTGACTAACTACCAATGGGATCCATTTGTTCTGCTAAGGTTGTCTTTCCTTCCCTGTGTAACTTTATGCTACAAAAACCACAATCCATAAAAAAGAGACGTCAATGGGATGTCAGTGCTGATTTGTATTTGTCAGAAAACATAAATATAAAGAGCTGCGATTCCCAAAATGAGAGGCGAGGAGCTGTGCACAAATGATGTTCAATTTAATTATTTTCTTTGTTTGTGCTGCAGTGATGGAATTACAGTTTGTTTGTTTGCTTTTCAGTAAGTTACATGCTTTTAAATACAGAGTTAGTGGTAGAACTGAAAGGTCTCTCAAATCTCAAATAAGTTACAGTAGGGAAACTGCAGGAAGGTACGGAGGTGCTATTTGTCATCTCCAATATTCTTCATAGATGCAGTAAATTATTTTGATATCCTAAAAGCATAATTTAAACGGAATGAAAACATTTTTTGTAATAATTCTGAATAATGGGTTGGCAAGATGATGATTCATGGCTTTTTCAAAGGGAAAGGAATTAGGAATTGTTATTTTTGGCATGAATTTTTGTGGAAGTCTAATCTGAGCCTGTGCAGGACTGTGCTGTGTTGAACTAGCACCAAAATGATTACTATTTAGTGTAGAGTTTACAGACAGGAGCCCCTGGTGGCCAACTCTACTACTGCATTTGTATTTGAATTTCCTGGCCTTTTCATGCAATGCTGTGCAAAAGATGACTTTTAATTAACCTTTGATTATTTTTAAAACTGTAATAATACTTAAGTACTTCATACTTCATACATACAATACACATATACAAAACCAGACATGTTGGATTCAGGGACAGCAGCTCACAACCAGATATCAGTGTTTCACAATCACTTCTTTGTACTCTATTTGTAGCGAGAGAGAGAGAGAGAGAGAGAGAGAGAGAAAGAGAAAATGTCTGAAGGGTACAAACTAAATGTCTTTACACCTATTTAACCGTAGGACACGGTTCCCACCTGTGTCTGAATGTTTGACTTCTTCTGCCCCACGGAGGCAGAGGCACCGTGAGTCACGGAAACGCAGTCACAGGATAATAGCAGCCATTAATTCATATTGCATGCTAATGTGCATCTGCAGGCAGTTTCAAGCATCTTTTCTGCATATCATAAAACTAATGTGTTCAACATGTGCACATGTTAATGTAATGACAATTTGCAAATATTTAACCTCCGGCAGGATGATAAAATGTGGCCATTACATGCATATTTTTGCACCGTATGCAAGTACCACAACAGTAACTGCTGTTAGGTGGAAAACGGCTTGTGCAAAATCAGCATGAACGTGATGGTCTGTTAAGTTTCTCCCTCATTAATCAACACCGGCAGAAAGTGAAAAACACTTAAAGAACAGGATACCTCAATGATCTCGCTCATTAAATATGATTTGAAGAGATGTAGTTTGATGTCTGCATGGGAGTTCATCAGATCTAACTGATGGTTTTTGTACGACTCTATCTCCAAATGTTAGTAACAAAGACCAATAAATCAGAATGCTTTAAAAATAACCATGAGACTGTGCACGTAAATCAAATGAACATTAGCATCAGGTGATACTCCCCCTGTTGGTTTAAATCAGCATTTCAATAAATATCTGTTTCATGCAGAATGTTTTTTTTAATGAGAATGAATCCATTCTTTTGCAGAGAATGGATAAATGGAGGCAGAACATTTATTTTGAAGGGCCAATCATGAAGCCTCTGTTAAATTCAGAGACTGCCAGGGACTTGATGCCCGTTGTCTATGACACTTATGAAACAAATATTCACATCCAGCAGAGTACGTTCTTCCTGGATCATCTCCACCTCATCCTCACACACACGACAGCCATGAGTATTGGATTGAGTTTTTTTTTTTTTAGTTGTGGAAGTTCAGATCAGGCATCAAACGAATGTAAAACATCATTCAAAGATGCCACTGAAATTGTAACTAATGAGAAACACTCCTTTTCACTCTGTAGCCGATCGTAGCCGGAGCCAATACAAGCTGTGGGAATCTGAGGCTCTAACTCAGATGTGAAGCTCATTAAAAACAGTCTGAAAACAGTTCAAATCAATGTGTTTGGAGTTCTTTCAATGAGCTTTGAGATAAAATTGACCGTTTCCATTGGACTCAGGGTGATCATTCTGCTAATCTTCTTTTTAATCAACTGCCAAACTAAAACTAAGACTGAGATTCAAGACGAAAGGGAGGATCGTTGTTCAGGGTCGTTCAGTTTTCGGTCATGTGACGTGCTGTTTCAGTGCCTCTGGGCCAGTGGTTCCCAAACTTTTTTGCTGCAGTGTTCCTCAGAAGGGCCAAGTCATTTCAACAGAAATTCCACCACAGTATAAATAGACCAAAATTCAGACATAAAATACTTAATACTTGGAGGTTAGAGCTGTGATCCATGTGTTAGTAACTACATGTCGACAGACCTATGAACAGTAATGTGTTGTTGCCAGGGATGGAGAGGGAATAAAGGGAGTGCAGTTTATCTGTTTGCCCTGCAGGATGTGCCAGTAGCATTAAGTTATAGATTGTAGATTAAGCTCATAATGTGTCTTTGGAATGTCCTGTGCAAAAAGCCACGTCCAGGACGTGTGGAATAATGACGTCCAGGTCTAATGGATCCACACACTGTTCAGCTGTTGTTCACTCGGTGTATCCAAACACAGGCTGGTGTAATCTCTGGAGGTTAACGTCAATCCTTTCAGCTTTTCAAACAACATAAGCACATTTTTACCATCAGTCACACAAACACTTCCATTTTCTCCCTTTAACACTTCTGCTCACACACGCTCTACAACACATTATCCACCACACACTCCTTCTCACATAAATCCCTCATATATCCTTACATACTCCACCAGCTCTCCATCCAGTCCCACCACCACCAACACACCAACGTCCTCC
>NC_024321.1:8970702-8999303 GCF_000523025.1 Cynoglossus semilaevis
TGTTGATGTATGGTGGAACTAAAGCAACCCTGCCGATCGATAATGTAAACAGGGGCAAAGAGACGCGGTAAATAAGGCCGACTCCTGACAGAACTGTCTACCTCAGGTGACGGAGAAAGAGAGGAAGAGAGAGGGAGAGAGAGGGGGGAGGAGGGGGAGGAAAACATCTAGTAGTGGGAAGGAGGGAGAGAGGGAGAGGATGCAGGAGTGAGATAATGGAGGTATGGGAGAGACAACGTAGTAGACAGAGAGAGACAAATGGGACGGAGGATAAAGATGATGAAGAACGAGAGGGAGAGAGAGGGGGAGGGAGGGAGGGGTAAGGGGATGGAGAGAAGGTGATGGAGGGAGGGAGGAGAGGGTAATGGGGTGAGAGGAGAGGTGGAATGACTGGATGAGGTAATGGGATGGAGGGATGGAGGAGAGTGACGACAAAGGACAGAGCCAAATATGGAGGAAGAGGAGGAAAGATGGAGGAACAGAGAGGAGAGGAGGAAGAGGGAAAGGAGGTGAGGAAGAGGGAGAAGGCTTTGGCAAACAGAGGGAGTTTGAAAAAATAAAAACAGGGGATAAGATTAGACATTTTTAAAAAATCCCGACGGCAATTTTAGATTACAATTTATTTTTGGCAGAAAGGCGTGTGTGTTTGTGTGGCGCTGACATTTAGCAGAAGACATGTAGATGAAAACACACACACACACACTCACCCAAGAGTTGTGAACCTGTCTACCACGGCTCTGCCAACAATTTATCACGGCTGAAGACTTTCTTTAAGGCACACGTTCACTCTGGGTTTTTTTTACTGTTAAGTGAGTGAAGGCTGAAAACACAAACAAGACAAACAAAAAAAAACAACACGCGGAGACAAACATAATTAATCCAATATTAATTATTGGATTAATATTGGACCACGCCGCTGTCCTCTGTCCACTCTCTTTTCTTTCTTTCACACATGGCTGCGTGTTTGACTGTGGTAATTAAACCCTGGTGTCTCTGGTGTTTGTTTCCGTTCACTAGCTCACATGTTCCTAAACATGGCGTCCGACACGAGGCTGATGGAGCAGTAATTCAATTGGTTTATACTGTGAGTATCGATGGTTTTCTCCAGGTACTCGGCTTTTCTCTCACAGTCCAAACATGCAGCATCAGATTGATTGTAGACTGACCACAGCTGTGACAGTGGGACAGTTACTGTGACGGTCGTTGTCTCTATATGCTGCCCAGTAATGGACAGGGGAGCTGTCCGTGGTGCTGACCTGATGGCTGCTGTGATGGTGTTGTCTTACAAATGAATGGCCGTGTGAGCAATAAATGAACAGAATATGAAAACTTCACCACTAGATGTTGCTAAGGGCATTGTTTTTCTACCTGAATCTAAAAACTACATTTACCCGAGATGCTTTGGAGTTTTAAGCTTTAAGTTTCATGAAATGTATTTGATTAGTTTTAAATGTCTTGTGTAATCTGCATGTGCTGTACTGCAGTATTACAAACCACAGCATTGTTTTACTGAAGTATTTGAGGTAGACTTATATAATGCTCTCAAACTCATCTGAAAGATCAATATTGTAAATATTTTATTCTTAAACTTAATATTATTTTTTCAAAGGCCCAGTAGTCACTGTTATTTTTTGACTTTCTGCCAAAAATATTTTCTAAATATTCCACAGTTCTCTGCAGTCCAAATATATTCTGTATAACTTGCCAAGTGAATTGAAGCCGTTTCTGTTCTATGAAAAGAAACAATGGGGAATTTGCATTTGATAATCCATGCAACAGGACATCATTATTGTCTAATATCAATGTCAAAGTCCGTTCGACATCGACTGGAACTCTTATTATTCTTTGTGTGTGGGTTTGTGCACTCAGACAAAGTGATTTCTCAGAGTCTTCAGGGACTCTGCAAACATCTCAGTGATGGATGATCACGTTGTTGTTCAGACAAAAGTTTCTTCTCTATGCCTCTTGTTTCCTGTAAACCTGTGGTGCCAAACATCTGGTCACAGCACAACACAGTTTTTGTCTTGAGTAGTGATATTTTCGTACTTTCAGAAATAAAAGCCGTCTAAATTAACACGTTAACCTCATTTGTTAATTTGTGAAATTAATACGATTAAAATGTTTAATTATTTTTTTTCGGCAGAACATAACGGCGCTGTTTACCCAATAATTCAACCGTCCATCCACCAGTTGTTCCTGTAGTACACAGTCAGAACAGCCTCAACATATTTATCTTTTTTATTTTAAGAAATTCCATTTGAGTTTAAAGCACAAACACAGCTTCCTGCTGTTATTTGTCTTTCTGATTTGACACGGTACAGAAAAAAAGTTTTTTTGTTATGGAAGGCAATCATGATTATTCTAAATAAATTATTATTTAAATTAATTGACAGTTGATAGAGGCTAAATACGGTGCAGTATTTTCAGCAGAATCTTCTTATTTCCTTCAACTCGACCTCAGTCCCCTGATGTATCTGTTGTCCTACGCTGAGAGTTTGCACATTTGTCTTGTGAGTCACTCAGATCTCTGAGCAGTTTTTTTTTCTGGTCAATATTCCTTCCTTCAAGTCAGTATTGTTTCGTAATATCTGTACTGAATACAACACACATATATCAACAAACCCGTATTTTCTGGCAGACTAAGTGTAGTACAGATTCTATTTGGCAAAGAAGGAATGAACAAATAGTTTAATAACTGGTTTGACCACTGACACCAGAACCTTGACTTTTCTTCTCTTTGATGGTATTTGAAATACACGCTGACTTATTTAAAAAAAAAAAAAGCTCTGGTTCACTGCTTGTGTATTTTAAACAGAAAAAATATAAAAAAAAAATATTTCCATTGATTGTGGTTCCCTGGCATCATTTTGCCAACTTTTAGAGGTGACTGCAGGATTGCTTTTCATGTTGTGTTTTTTTAAATAATTCTTTGAAATGTTTTTAAAATGGGACCCAATTTTCAAAAGCAGTTACATCTTTGAGCTGAGCGATCTGAGGCCCTTTGTGGCTCAGGTCAAAGATCTGCTGTTGCACGTTGTAAGGAATCTGTTAAAAAGCCAGATTCATTCTGAGTGTGTGTGTTAATAGTTGTTTAAACTAATTAGAGGCATCAGTGTAGAAACAGTTTGAAGAGAAATCCATGCACAAAGTCAACAGATCAAGTAAATGTTCAAATGTGTCAGTTTGGTTGGATTTGGGCTCACTGAAACTGAAACATCATGAGAGGCTGCTGCTCTGGAAACGGCCATCAGAGAAGTGGAACAGTGAGAATGACAGCGCAGGAAGATGACAGAGAGGCTGGTTGCATCACTGCAGCAGACAACCAGCTCAAGTCCTGACAGTTTTTACCAGCTCTTGGATCCGTGGCATGTCTTGCCTTCTGGTTAGTCTGGAGACGTCTTCTTACCTCAGCTGTAGAACGACAGCGGCGACAGCAGACAGAGTGTGGGTAAAAGGCTGATGTGACGGCTGTTGGTGTTACACTCAGGGCTCAGAGGTTTGCAGTAGGTCACTATCGACCTCTCTGTTCACCGGATGGAATCTTCTATGTAAAGTCAACACTGGTTAATACTGTATTTTACTGGAACGGAGCCACAGGTTATAGTGCGATTTTACAAACCTTGATCAAGAGTTACCCACATTATATTCATCACAATCCACATTACTGACTATAGTACAGATATGAGTTTTATTTTTTTTTCTTCTGTATATTGCTGGTACAGAAAGACAAATAACAGGAAGTTGATGAATGTGTTTCACACCTGTTTTTATGTTTTTGTGTCTAATTCAAATCATTATTCTTAATATATATTGTTATATTATTATATAAGAAAAAATGCATGCTGTAACTCAAACGTTAGCTGCCTAAGGTCAGAGGGTTTTATTTATTACTGTGCATCTCGACAAATCTCAATTTTAATCCACAGTCTTTAACGATTCTTCTGACGATTGTGTCAGTCAACCTGTCAGATGTAGACTTCCTGTCAGTTGTGGACTTCCTGTCAGTTGTGGACTTCCTGTCAGTTGTGGACTTCCTGTCACTTGTGGCCTTCCTGTCAGTTGTGGACTTCCTGTCAGTTGTGGACTTCCTGTCCGTTGTGGACTTCCTTACTCTCCTTCACTCGGTGATGTTGGTCTGATGAAAGTTGACCGTCTGACATGATGAGATGAAGCTCCAGTTGCTTCCGTGAACTAAAACTTTTTCCCAGCAGTGTGTACAAATAACAGTGTGTGACACAGTAAGTGTGTGGACGGTGGAATTATTGGCTATTTAGCGCTGTAATTAGCTAAATGCATATATTAATTTTGACAGCCCTAATATATCAACTATTTCTAAAAAGTGTGGGAGTGTGGTGGGTTTAATCTGTGCAAATTTATTTTCATGAAATACTTAAAATAAAAAGTATTGTATAAATTCCGGTTCTGTCATGAACCCAGTGTAGACAGTTGGCAGGGCTCAGGTTTAAATTACAGTCTGATGAGCGCTACAGCAGCCGAGACAGAAGAATTGTTGCTGGGTTTTTATTGCAACTCTATTAACAGCTGAAGATAAATTTAAAGTCAACAGCAGATCGCATATCTGTAACGTATTCCACGTCTCCTGTTCACCATATGGACTGTTTCCAAGTGAATGACGACAGACTGTCAAAGACCTGATTGTAAAATGTCGACATGTTTTTCTTCTCACTTTCTTCATTGTCTACATTCTTACATTGTCTAAAAATGATGTCACTGTGGATAAAGTCTCATAAACAACTGTGATGAGTCGTGTTGGTGTCGAACCATTTAATTTCAGTGACAATTCAAGTGTGACAGTTCTTTGGATCCGTCTGGTTCTGATGTGTCCAGATTGTTCTACGGAGGTTTTCACACCGTGGAATCCGTTTGTGAACAGAGGCTTTAACAGCAGATTAAATGTATCGGTGGAATTTTTCTGTGTGAACACAGGCAGCGTTCCAACTAGGTCTTATTGCAGCTTTGGGATTCACGCTGTGAGCAGCATGCTGGGACTCATCAGAATGTGTGTTAGTGTTGCCTTGTAGAGGTTGGTTAAAATCAACGCCAGCACTCTCTTCCTTTTTCACTTTTTTTCCTTTTGTCCTCGTTCTCCTTGTGCGTCGAAATCGACAAATCAATCCGTCACTTAGTCCAGTGGAAAAATGGTTGTCAACCTAAGAAAGCCGTAGAGTATGAAACTGCAGTGTTTGTACTGGAGGACAGAAAAGAATAACGATGAGACAGCGATCAGAGCAGGAGACAAGTAACATTTTCTTAGGGTTTTAAATGTTAATTCTTTATGTTAACTGCTCTGATGGTCCTGAGGATGGTGGTGACACAACCTGACAGTCGTACACATCACTCATCAGTCTTATTGACCAGTAGCATCAAACCTAGTTTGATTCATAGGCCTTTAACAGCAAACGTGTTGAATCAACTAACTAATAACTTTGGTCTTTTAGAAAGAACAGTTCTTCAGTCGGTCATGTTGGACTTTGGGAGGAAACCTGGAAAAAGTGAGGGTCAACTCAATTACTGGTTTTGTGATTATTAATTTTTTTTTTAAATTAACTATTATTAAAATTAAACAGATGTTAAAAAGTCAATATCAATTCTATTCTTCTTTTACTGTTGCTGATGTACATTGGGGTCTGAAGGCCAAAATTAGCAGCGTCGTTCAGCTGACGTCACACTTGAGCAATGGAAACCAGAACTGGTAAAACCCATTTGTATCTGTCTGTCTGTCTGTCCTCTGTCCGTCCGTCCATCTGTCCCTCTTCAGTTCAAACCAGGACACAGTGAGTCTGTCATAAATCAATGAGACCACAGCTGTCACAGCGAAACCACCGCTGCGACCCAACGTTAAAGGAAGAGATGCTTAAAGTTAATGGAAGTCTCCCTGCAGCTTACTGCTGTCGTGGGGTTGAGGTGTAAATCTTAGAGTGAATTTGTGTGAGGTACTCCAGTCATAATCCTGACAGCGGTTAACAAATCTGCAGATTATCTTAAGTCGTGCACCCCCCAGCCCCCGCCCCTCCTTTTGAGAATGTCGTCCACATCTGAGCCCCTCTAAGTGTTGTGCACATGTTTCAGTTTGCACACTGCATTTTAAAGGATCACGAGGATTAAAGGGAAGATCCTCTGTGTGTGTGATCTGATTGAAACTCAACTGTTTGGACAGAGATCACTGCTAATGTGCTGCCTATCACCTTAAGCTGATAACAAACCTAGACATGAAATGGAAAGTCCAGGTTTCAGCTGTTTACCAAGCACGTGTGTGGCTGAATAACTGGGAGCCTCTTCTTGAGTGGTCCAGTGGACACGAACCAGAGACCAGGGGAGGGTCGTCCAGGCAGTTCCATTCACTGTGACAGCGCGTGTGAGGATCTGACGGATAGAATGGGATGAACTTTCCAAATCCAGGCACAAAGCCTGTCGAGACTTACCCGAGAAGACCCCGCGCTGCGTCTGCTGCTAAAGAGGCTTTTAATAAGTCTGTGAGTCAAAGCGCTGAAGTCTTTGTGGAAAGGACACATTTCACATCCAAGGTCCAACAAAATGTTACGCTGCCCCCAGAAATATCTCATGTAATTCTACCTGATTGTTGAAAGTCATTACACGTTCTCATCCTTTTCACTTTTGCAGATGTGATCCACACCGTGGGGCCGATTGCTCATGGAGGAGTCGGTGAGAAGGAGAGCAAAGCTCTGAGAGCGTGCTACTACAACAGCCTGAGGATAGCAGCTGACAATGCTGCGCGATCTGTGGTGAGAAACCAGGTTGATTCATGGACTTCTAATATTGTTCAAAGTCAACAAGAAAAAAAAACAACAGGATTTTATTGTTCATGTAAACAAAACTAACAATAATAATTTTAAAAAGCTTAACTGATCATGGTTAAATCAAAACAAAAGGTTGAGAGTTTGAATCAGGAAAAAACTGAAACCAGAGGCAGGCGCAGAATTCAGTCAGAAAAAAAGAAGTGTGGGCTGAAAGAGAAGATCGAGGTTTTATCAAAGACAGCAGCATTCAAACAGACGGAGGACAGAAAATAGATGCTGCAGGTTGGAGTGTTGACTTGAAAGAAGGCTGTGTGAAAAACACCAGGCTGGAGATTCTACAACAGGCTGAGGTGTCGAGAAAAAAAAACAAAAAACACCAACATAATGTGACACGTCAGGTGTAAAGAAAAAGAATCATTGAAGTTAGGTGATGAGGCGGAACATTTAAGTTGTTCTTTATTTAAACAGACACTGATTGAAAACATTCTTATGCATTTAAACCATATATGTTTAACACATATTTTTCTCCACATTGTTTTTATTTTCTGTTTATCGTAATACACGCTGCATACTTGGCACTGACGCCACTGTGATACTGGGAAATTACTGAATGACAATGAAGACAGATGTTGCTGCAAATTGACTGCAGACATTTGCTGGAGCAGAACTGCAGCTGTAGGACAAAATATAATTTCATCGTTGCGATGCTTGGATGTAGACCTGTCGGCTTTAGCCAAATTATAGTTTGTTTCAAGAACCTTTTTTTGTTGTTGTGGCTGCTGCTTTACTTCCATCTGTTTATACGTTCACCTTTCATCCCGTGGAACATATGAGTCATGTCAGCTCTCCCTCGGACTCGGCAGCTCCATAATCAGGTTAAATGAGCAGTTCTGAAGGTGCAGGCTTCACCCTGGCAGCTGCTCACACTTCTGTGTTCGACAGCAGGAAACTGCCTGATTTGACCTATTTTGAAGTTTGTTGGCAGCTCAACTAAACACAAAAGCATGAATGTGCCATCATTCTGATGGTCATTGATTGGACGGACTTGATAATGACCTCAGAAGGATCCAGAAAACTGGAACTTATCTTTAGATCTTTCCCAGTACGTACCTCCTTTCTTGGAGACTTTTAACTGTAAATGTCAATCATTTCAAAAGGTCATCTTAAGCACCTTGTGGCCAGTCAAGGACGAGGTGTCACATGACCTCTTAAATGTCAGGTGGCATGGTGATCACACAGATGGGCTCCAGGTCCTCCACCTTGGTGTAAGACCTGTAGGACAACTATTGTATTTGACCAGATACTGCATTTAACCATAGACAGTAAATAAGAAATGGACAGACTCATCCCTCTGCCTCTTGTCACAGTACCTGAATATATGTTTATATTTACTGTATATGTAAATGTACTGACAACTGGTCCCATCTTATTCTAATTCTCTAAACTAAATAACCAGAATTCTCCAAACTCTTCATTTTCAAATCATTATTTTTAAGTCTCTTTTGTACCTTCGATGTGAGAGGACCGAGTGTGAGAATAACAGGTTCAACATCCAGCAGGAGCGCGGCGGCAAAGTAACAGTATTAATTGGATGTCAGCTGTAGCCGGTCTCCAGTTGGATAATCGTCTGTTTTCCCTCCTAATTGGATCATGACATTTAAAAGTGACATTATGTTCAATAAAGGAAGAACAGAATACTTTGGAATGGGACCAAAAACCTTGACATTCTTAACTGGGTGTTCAGAAGTCTTGTTATTAGAATTGTTATGTAAGTTCCATCCAGAACCAGCTGCCAGAGTCAGTTTTATTTTTCAACCAGTGTCTCTAACTGCTGTCCGTGCTCATCTGTGTCTGTAGATTCAAACTCCTAACCCTGTGTGTGGGTAATGAGCTAGCTACGCATTGAGCTCCATTTGTAATTATTTTCAGTAAACGTGATTATTTGGATGATGGTCGTTGCCCTCTGTTAAAATAACTGTAATAAATCCTGATCATTGCTGCCGTTACCGCAGTGATACAGGCATCAAAGTTTTCAATTGAAGCTGGGAGGAAATTAAAACCCGTTCATCGGGACATTAGGAATCTACATTGTCATTCCTGTGTTTGTGTGTGTGTGTGTGTGTGCAGATGTGTTACTGTGTGTGTGATCAGGACTCTAACCTCTGTGTCTTCTCTCTTCTCTCTGCAGGCTTTTCCCTGTATCTCCACCGGAGTCTACGGTCAGTGTGGGTGTGCATGTGCTTGGGTGTGTGCGTGTGTGTGTGTGTGTGTGTCTTCTCTCGTTTTAATTCCAATGTTTATTGGTAGCTCAGGGCTTTAAACTCCAACTGAAGTGTTTTTTAGCCAAAGAGAAAATCTATTTTTATCCACCAACAGTATATCTGTCTTTATGTGCTGTACACAGGGGCTTGTTCACAGCATCACTCTTTTTCTGTTTATATGAGAACTGAGCCACACTACATTATCTCCAGCAGCCCAGAGGTGGCTCTTTGATTAAGGCCTGGGATTAAAAACTGGCAGCTTAGAGTAGATTAGACCGTAGATAGTGTCAGATTGACTGTAATCTAGAGGCCGCGACGTGGACACAGCTGTCCTTGAAAGTGTCTGGAGATTCTTGAGCCACGGAAAAGTCTATCAGACTGGATCTGGAGGATGAATGAGGTCCTGGAGGCCTTTACCTGAAACTGGTTCTACTGACAAATGCAGAGGTGTGACGACAAAAAGTGGGAAATACCTACAGCAGATTCCGATCCTGTGTTGATGTTGGCACCATTCATACTTTAGCCTTCGCTACGTATAATTACATTCCGATGACTCAGGGAGTCTGGCTGATATAACGACTGCCTCAGTTTGCAAATGTTGATAATTACAGAGCTATTTCAGACAGATAGATCTGGATTTGTCATTTTGGTGGCATGGTAAAAATACACTTTGAAAAAAAGAGTTGTTTTCTCTATCTGCAGAGCACCGCAAAGATACAATACAACAAATGAACAGAAGGAAAAACACAGACGACAGTAACAGCAGTAAAACAGCAATAATCATATTGGTAGGAGCAGGTTGTAGACACACCTCTAACAGCTGAGTTTCTGTAGAGGAACAGTTTTAACTTTGTCATTAACAGAGAGTTAATGCAAACAAACTGAGGCCTGATATGGAATCAGAATCAGGAATGGAATTCCCACTCCTACATTGCTGACATCACTCCTTTCCCCTCATACCAGTGAAGACCTGTGGTGAGCAGGTACAGTACTGTAGTGTTGACTTGGTTATCCACGTGTTCCTGTCTCTGCTGTCTGTGTCTGTGGACTTTTCTCATTCCTCTGGAGTTCCACTGCAGCAGAAGATGTCGGAGAGTTACAAAGTTATCTAATTTCACCGTCTATAAACAACTCTGTTTGAAAAGAAAGAAAACGTTTTCCCAAGAATGGATTAAGACAACACCTAAATAATAGATGTTTTTAAGAAATCCAACCGTGTCTTGTTTCTGTCATCTTGACTCAGTGTGAAAAAGCAAAGGAAGGAGTTTTTCTTTTGGTTTGAACTGTTTGAACTGAGTTTTCAGGTGGATCTGTACCTTGAACTGCGGTTTGGATGTGATGTTCCTCCTCACATTCTACTGTTCTGGTACTGGGTTCATGCTGAACCTTCCCCTGACTTAAACTCTGGAACCAGAATATCGTCCGTTCGTCAGGGGAGAGCTTCCTGAGCAGGTCTGACTCTCCAGGTGGTCAGGTCCTGACATACTGGCCAAACCAAACAGGTGCACATGTTGGGTCTCACACCAGGTCGACCCAAGTCCGACCTTCTCCTGGTGTGACTCCCTGACACCCACTGATTCAAGGGACCTGATTCTTCAAATTAACCTTCAACACCTCTGGACAAACCTGCAGCCGACGGTTTGGTCAGTTTGTTGTTTTAATGAGGCATGTGTAAAAATGGTAGATGGGGTTTGTTACTGGAGGACTGCAGGTTCAAATCCTGACCAAAATGTCCCTTCAGCCTTGGGATGGATTTCTAGCAGAGACCCAAATGTGTTTGTCTTGTTGTCTTCGTCTTCCTCTGCTCCTGCTTCATCTTTTCTTCTTCTTAATATCAGAAATCAATTAAAATCAAATTAACACTAGATCATTAACAAAACAAATTATCTCTGGCCCGTTTGTGCTCCCACTGTGAATTCCAAATGCCTCACGTTTTGATTGGATTTTTCAAATTAACCATGAACACCTCTGGACAAACCTGCAGCCGGCGGTTTGGTCGGTTCGTTCTCCTGTTGAACTCTTCCTGATGAACTCTCCATAAATACTTCACAGTCGCACGTCTGTGTTTGTTTAACCAGGACAGTTTGGAAACCTGATGAATAATCACTTCTGCTGTGCTGCAGTGTCACCAGGAGAGTAGAATTTGACTTTCAGCAGCTGAATGAAGAAACACTCAGTTTTTCTCTATCTGTCAGTTCGTAGCCAACAAGTGTGTTATCTTTGTATCTCACCTGGGTTCGGCGACTCAGCAGGAGAGGAAGTGAGAAAACACAGTGTTAGAATATTTTAAGGGAAAATCTGTGGTGGCTAAAAATACGGGTGCATAAGAGTGAGAGCAAATCTGTCACTGCATCACTTTCTGTAAATTGTGTGTCAGATTTTGATGTTGTCTGTGTGTTTGTGCAGGATATCCACCTGAAAAGGCTGTACACGAGGCGCTGGCAACTGTAAGAGAGTTTCTGGATGAACATCACGACAAGGTGTGTGTACTTATGTGTGTGTGAGAGATGTGCATTTTTCCGACTCTTTCCTCTAGGTATTATTCCTTTCACAGCTGTTGTTTTTGTTTTCTGAAGAGAGTGAGGAGAGGGCTGAATTGAGAAAACAAATACACACACACATACACACACCTGCCTGGACACAAACACGTGTTTAAACTCACACACACATCCAAGTCCTGGCCACGGTGCTCATGGCGAAGTCTGTGTTTTAATTAGCTCCTTGCGGGACTAAACCCGCCGAACACAAACATGCGCACATTTTCTCTCCGGAGAAACAGCGAGCCGAGAAAAGACAAAATGATGGAATAGATGACCGGAGGGGAGGGGCGGGGCGGGGCGGGGGAGGAAGGAGGCTGATGGGAGTTTGGTACAAAGAAGAAACTTTCCAATCAGTCGTTTCCACGCTCCAAACTCTCCAGCCTTCTTCCTGAGTCGCAGCAGAGGTCACCTCCCACTCCTCCTCTGACTCCCTGTAACCACCGTGCTGCTGCGGCTCCCACTGAGGCTGTTGATGCTGTTATTGTTAGCGTCGGTGTCTCCAGAGCCTCCGCAGCGAGGCCAGTCGGCTGACGCAATAAGCTGCACGGCGCTCTGTAAACAAACATTAAACATTAGGAGATTTACCGTTGAAGACAACAGTCAACAAGCCTCAGAGGCAAAAATAGGAGGGAAAATCCGAATCAATGAGATTTTTATTCACATTCTGCTCAGATATAGCTCCACTGTGAGCCTCTTTATGGGGGGAGGGGGGGACTTTTAATTGTAAACAAATGAGGTCGAGAGACCAAGTTCATTTGCATAGATATAAAGTGAGAATGATTACCAGAGGAAATTGAGTTTACCCTCAAATCAAAGTACTTCAATTTAAAAAAAAGAAAAATGACAGTGAGTTTTGTTGGGCCTGTTCTGGCTTGGAGAGCTGTAATGTAGAAAATGAAATAGAAAATTGCAGGCAGATTGATGGAAAATGGATTCGAGGAGGGGCAACATGCCAACATGCTGCATCCAGCCCAGTGATAAAACCCTAATGATTTTTTGTTTTTTTTCCATACAGTCCAAACAAAGCTGTAGAAAGATGCTATTAAAATGGAATAGAAAACACGACACACGCGTTTCAAAGTTAGATTATTTGTAATGGAGTCATCTTCTACCAAACAGATTTATCTGAAACAACAGTTGCAACAACGACTGTGTCTCATGAGGATTTTATCCATCCTCCGTGTCTTCAACCGTCTTATTATAGTGAGATGCTCCCAGGCATGAAAACTATTTCAACTTGGGTTCACACCTCTGAGTATTTTCGTCTGGATTTATTTAACTTTAATGCATGCAGATTTTAATCGGCTGAAATTCTTCACTCACCTGCTTCATTTTCGGAGTAATTGTGCATCGCGGCTCTGTTCTTCCATTTTCTGCTCATTGCCACTTAGACATGTACAGCTTTTTTAATCAAAACATACATTTTACAACTTCTGGGAGTTTTATGAGGAACGTTTGAAATTTCTCTTTCTCACTCTCCTAACGGGAAGTACTGGTGGGAGTTGCATGTGTTTCTTTTATTATAATTATAGAGGAGAACAAGGCCACTGGAGCACTAAGAATGTAGGACAAAAATTAGCAGCGTGGTTGATCTCTGCTCCAAAACCGCCGTCTGGTCGAGTCCCCTCTGTTGTATATAAATGATGAAGTGAATGCTTGTCGCCTCTGTTTATGACTTCTCACACTCCAGCTCATTTCTTTTATGGGTTCCATCCGTCTTTGTTCAAGTAGCACCTTGGAGTGTCTCCGTTCAGTTTATGGAGAGACCAGAGTGAAGATACTAAACAGCAACCGATGCATTTGCTGTGCTGTTTGCTGGCACCATCACACCGGCTGGTGCAGGAGTAAACACTGACAGTTTATCAGGTTCTTTTAAGAGGGAACGCTGGTCAAAAGGCAAAATAAAAACAATTACAGTTTCACTGTGTAATTCTAGCTGCGGAAGTCAGGGTTGAATGGAAGCAGGGATTTGGCGGCGCATTCCTTCTTTCAGCCCACGTTTTCTATCACATTAACACCTTGTTGTGTTGAACACAGTCTATTTATTGCTCCTTTCTTTCTGTGTGGTAGTTTATAAAAACAAAACCACTGACACTGTGATTGGCTCATCCTTCTTCAGGGGCGGAGTGAAATGGTGGCTGATTGACATTTCTGGCTCCATCATGTTGACTGATGTCCTGAGGACATGTGATGTCAACCTGGTTCATATGGGACAGATAACTGTCCTGTATTCAGTTGTTTAAGAAAAAGTTCCAAACATTAAAACATTTTTGGGTTATTGAAACTCTTTGGAACATTAAATAAAGACATCAGGGTTGTTATTTGTCTGACTGCTAATGGGCTCTGAGACGTTTGCTTACATAAGACCTCACACACAGCATGTCTGTGAGTACAAAGTTTAACAAAAAATAAATAAATACTGCTGCAGACAGACTTTCTAAAGAAACTATATTTATAGGATTCATGCTGCTTTTCAATGAGAAACCAGACAGTTTCCTCAAAGAGCACGTTGCGTTCTCCAAATGTTCGGCATCTCCAGAGTCTGTGTTCTAATCATATCAGGGTGAGCTCTGCACTGGATGACATTTTGCATTTCCCTTTATTTGAATGAAGGGATGCTGCGAAATGGCACAAGTGGATGCAACATGGTGTGGAGGTTAAAGATTTCCTCCACTGGGGCCCAGGGGATGTAGCTACTTACCACACATTTCCATATCTTCCTCTTTTAGCCTCTGTATATCCAGGCAAGTGAGAGTCAGTAAGAGCAACAAGCTGAGGATAAAAACCGCAAGCTGCAGGCGAGTAAGTCGCTGGAATGACTGGAAAAGCGATGAGTCTTAAGCTCCCACACAAGACTGAAAATACAGAAAGGTTCTGGCTGTAAAGTGAACCACACAGTCCAAAAAAAGAGCAAAATATTAATATATTTAGGCAGGGTCCTAATTTCCTGTTTTGGTTATTTGTGGTATTGTAGCTACAGCATCAGATGTCCAGTACTGTGTGGTACTGTGAGGTGTTAAAGGTAAAGTCGAGTACGACACTCACCAAGCAAAGATCCTGTAACTCTCCATGCCTTACTTTCGTACCTTGGGCTAATGTAGAGAACACTGCAGTCAGTTGTTCCATCAGCTCGTAGCTGAAGTCACTTTTTTTATCTCTTGGCTTCGTGTCAGTTTCAGCCTCCAGGAACGACTGATCAGAGAATTCGTGATTTTCCTTCCCAGCACCTGTAGCCGATGATGGACGGCTTGGTTGTGTTCTCGTGTGAATGTTCCTTTTGAGTATTATTACTGCCCATTTCATGTAGTCATTATGACAACCGGTCGCTGTTAAAATATCACTAAACGCCAATTAGCTGTAAAGAGTGTGTTGGCACACACACGGGAAAAACACACTTTTGACTTTTCGACTCCTCCCACGGGACGTTGGCCTGTGGTTTTAGATCGATGAATCAGTTTTCCTGTCAGTGCCCAACGCTGTAGTGTACCGTGGTGTACTGTAGTGTACCGTGGTGTAGCGTGGTGTACCGTGGTGTACCGTGGGGTACCGTGGTGTACCGTGGTGTACTGTAGTGTACTGTAGTGTACCGTGGTGTACTGTAGTGTACCATGGTGTACTGTAGTGTACCGTGGTGTACTGTAGTGTACCATGGTGTACTGTAGTGTACCGTGGTGTACTGTAGTGTACTGTAGTGTACCGTGGTGTACTGTAGTGTGTTGTGGTCCAGGTCCAGATATACAGTCCACTGCGCAGAGTAAATAGAACAGACAACAGAGGCAGGATCTGAGAGCAGGAGAGCACAGAACATAAAAATGTTTTATTGTCATTAAAGTAACTGCACTCACTCCAACAGTGTCTCAACATTATCTGAAAGTTATTATGTGCACGACTCACACTCTCACACTGTGTGTGTGTGTGTGTGTATCACATTATTTTGTGTTACGGCCCAGGACTGTGTGGACTGCTGTTTGTTTCACAAACACTAATGAGAGAAACTGAAGACCTATTGCCAAGTATATATACATACAGAGAGAGAGAGAGAGAGAGAGAGAGTACTGCACCTGCATCCGAGCACGTTCCACTGTGTTCAGACACACACTCCACATCAGTAGGTACTCATGGATTTACACTGAACTCTGTTTGTTTTATTCTCCCTCCTTTTTATCTCTTTGTCTCTCACAGCCTCACACACAGGCGTACACACACAAACACACACATACACATAAACACAGGCGTACACACACACACACACACTGTATGCAGCATGATTATAGTAAGTAGATAATGGTCCAGTAATAGTCCTGAGCAGCATCGTCCTAATGTCAACGGAGGACAATGTCACACACTTTTACACTGTTGTTTTCCTGTGGTAAAGGTCACTGCGTGTGTGTGTGTGTGTGTGTGTGTGTGTGTTGTCGCAGTATAGCTATACTTTTAAGGACTTTAGTTTTTTGTTAAAATGCTCTGTTGTTTGGAACCTGTGTCCCTGTCAGGACAGAGGGAAAGATCCTGTTATAATTATGGTAAGAATTAGGATTGTCTGAGTGAAGTACTCACACTTCATCACAACCTGTGTGTGTGTGTGTGTGTGTGTGTGTGTGTGTTTCAGATGGACAGAGTCATCTTCTGTGTGTTTCTGCCCACGGACAAGGAGCTGTATCTACAGAATCTTCCACTCTACTTCCCTGCTGGTGAGTTCTCTCTCTCTCTCTCTCTCTCCCTCTCTCTCCCACTTTCTTACTCCCACTCGTACACACAATATATAAACTGTCCGTGTCTGTATTAACAACTGGGCTCTGGCTCAATTGAACTAGCAGCAGTAATGGAGACAAAGACAGTGAAGTGATAGACAATCGTCCACTGACTGCTGTTTGTTCATGCACCAGTAGCCAAGGCCGCCGGATAGACCATGTGTGTGTACTTCATACAGTACTCACACAAACCGAGTATTTTCTTTGCTGTTTAAATTCTTAAAATCCGATTTGTTTGAATCTCAGGACTCCTCCTGTGTCAGTCTCACCGTGGGCCTGTAATCTTACAGCCGTGACACTGAAGAACGCTGTGTTTAAATATGTGAACCTGAATGAGCTGCAGTCAGTGAACTCAGACTCAGGTTGAAAATCTATAGTACACCAGCCTCCAGCTCATTAATTAACTCAGTGTTTCTCATTTATCTTTAATGTGTTTACAACACTGCCAGTCACTTGTGTTTTGCCTTCATTCCTGTGTCCTTCTCCTCAGCCTGACCAGCGACAGCAGCTTTTTGTTCAGGTAACAAACACACAGTGTGTGTGTGACATCAACTAATATCTGTTTAAAACACACAGTCAGTGTGAGAGGTCAATGACTTGTCACTGAGGAGAAAACTGACATTTACATCAAGTCAACAGCTGGAGTTTTATTGTTCATCTTGGTTATTTTAAAAATACGCTGTTGACCTGAAGACGGCTTCTGTTGCTGCTGAAAGGATTTCTTTTTTTCCCTCAGTTTTTCAAAAAGTCAAGTGGTCAGTTGTTCAGAGTGGTTCTGTGAGTCACAGCTGGACCACCTTCAGCTGTGACTCACAGAGACAACACGCTGCTGAGCCGTAATCGCAGAGTGATCCGTGTGAATGAAGTTTGGTAAATACGTAAATTTTAATATTGGCTGGAGCCGTGACGTGATGACTTTACCCATTTGTTTTGATTACATCAGTGATTGATAGTCTTATAACGCTGTGCAGTCTGGGCTGCAACATGATCAGTCATTCACTCAATTATTCAAATTAACCATCGCTATTACAACTGCAGCCATAACCTCTAATGTCTGCTTTTTACCGCCGCCATAAATCAAAATCGTCCCTCATCTCACAAACATTTTGAGACAGAGGTCTTCATTATAACAGCATCTGATTTTATTGGTCGTTTTAATTTGAATCCAAGTGGAGTCTCACACTTCCAACATCCATGCAGCAAAATAACACTTCCATTTACTTACACTGTTACACTGTTGTTTGTGTTGTTGTTTTTAACCTGAGTTTGAACATTTGAACCAGGCTACATGTTAACATGTGAAATAATAAAAAAATAAAACTTAACTTAAAGTTAGTGGCACAAAAACATTTTCTACTGTCTGCCATCCTATTTTAAATTCTATATTTTAATCCAGTAAGAAATCCATGATTTTAGGCAGTGATATTGTGCGTCACTGCACTGTTAGTAATAAGGTTATTGTAAAATAACAATAAGACATTCTGACTGGCAGTTGAAGATGAATTAGGTTTGTAAAGAGATTGCATACATTTTTATAACTTTACCTTATTAAACTAAGAGTCCTGTGATGGGACTTGAACCAAAGTAGTTGTGTTTAATATTGAATGAGGAGAGGAGGATGTTGAGGTCTGGGTTGCAGTAAAGTCCACGCAACATAGAACCAACCCCCGGGGTTTGGATAGATCACTCAGTACTACATTAATATGCATGCTGTATATTATAACAGCAGCATGCAGTTTCTCATACGAACGAACACACAGGACAAGATGAAACAAACTGGAAACAAAGGAGTTGAATGGGTTTTTTTCTACATCATGTGACACATGAGGAGTTAGAGACGAGAACCCCGGCAGGAAAGTGTCATCTTTATCAAAATAACAACAGATTCTATCTCTCCGTAAAGAAAACAACAGACACGTTCTTCCATCTTTTCGGAGACTAATTTGACAGTTACATATTTTTAATGCAGACTGTGGGAAAATCAATTGTAAAAAGAAAATGCTCGAGGCTTTAAACAAACAATATAAATATGGTCTATTTTCTGGAGATAGAGCTGCCAGCCGCAGGACAGGGGGAGCCATAGAGGAGATTCATGGACATGGTGAAGGAAGACATGATGGTTGGTGTAACTGTGGTGGAGAGAGATGGAGTGAGGTGGAGACAGAGGATTCACTGAGGTGACTCCTGAAGACAGCACGGAAGAAAGAGGATCAAACACAAACCTGTCAAACTGACACAAATACAGGGTTTAACCCGCTCTATATTATTGTGGCAGGCGAAAAGTACAAAAGAAACTAGGACTACCTTTTTTTTGAAATTTGAGTTGTCACACGGCAGTTTGTGTTTATTCCAGATTATTATTCTGATTATTTCACAGTAATAAATCAGGAGTCAATAAGAGAACACCATGTTCCTAAGTATGCTTTGGTGAAACAAAAACAAAAAGGTTTTCCCACAGTGTGTGTAAATAACACAGTGTGTATTGACTGTGTATTAGCGCAGTGGTACACAAATGGAAGTTGGAATTATTAGATACAAGATGTCGCATGTATTCTACAAAAATGTTAGAACTGATTCATATCAGGCACGAATTTACTTGATAAACGTGTCATTTTATCAACTGTCAGAGGAAACTCGCTGAGTACATTTGTGAAGAATTATAAACGATGACTATTAACCCCTCACAACAGGTATTGACCTTTGAAAACTCCATCAGTGTCACTCATTACTGATTCACTGCATTCTCGTATTCACAGCCGATCACGTGAGTTTGTTTAATGTTAAAGGTGTCAATTGTAGAGACGAGCGCAATTATCACCTGCTCACACAGTGTTTAATCGTCTTACAGCTCGGAGATATTTTTACAGGTGGTCGCTTTCAAAATAAAACACTGCGTGACATCGGGATTTTTTTTGTTTTCATTTCTGAAGTCTGATTTGTACCAACACGTGTTCATACTGCAGTGACTTTGACTGAGTACGACAGCAAATCAGTTTGTTTGCATCATGATCCTCTGCTCTAGGCTCACCTGGATGATCATTAACAGGTTACCAAAATTATGCGTAAGGACTTTGTTTGTTTTTTTAAAGATATAATGATGAGACTCAGCTGCTCCATCCAGGTGTCGTCAGACTCCGGCCTGGCAGCTCCAGCCTTTGTCCACTTTATCAACTCCATGTCCAAACCGTTTTAATCTCACCTCTAACTTTATCTGTGTTCAACCTGAGCTGTTTATCTAAACTGTTCATTTCTTATCATATCCGTCCTGGTCACTCACACTGTAAATCTCAGCCTCTCTGACACCTGCGTGTCTTTAAGACGCAGCCACTGTCTCCACATTGGACCAGGTCTCACTGCTATCTGCTAAACCTGTCCTTTTCACTCTGTCACACACCAGCCCTGTCTTAGCATCAGGTTGTTAAAAAACACCTATAGTTCTGTTATTTGGTACAGCTGGTATATTTGGGCTGTTGTTCGTAATAAACTGCCTAAAAACGTTGACTCATCCAGTTCTGACTGGAATATATTTTTACCAAAATTTTAGATGGCAGCCTTTAATTCTGTCCTTAAAACTCAACATTTGGTAAAAAGAAAAAAAAAGAAACAAGTCAAAGGTTAAAAACAGTGTCTACCTTATCTTATTTTTCTCTGAGGCCTCTGTCATTGTTTGAGGAAAACAAAGGGAAAAGTGAACAGTTCCTTCCTCTGGGTTTGATGTCACGCACCCACAAGCAGGAACATTTGAAAGTCAAGGTCTCTTTAAATCAGTGATTTGACAGTGTCACACCGGGTCACCTGAGCAAACAGGTTATTTTTCAAACCTGCAGGTGTAGACTTAAAAAAAAAGTCTTTGTTGGCCGTTGGTGTGTTTCTCCTCTAATGAATGTGCAGCAGATTTCGAAGCAGCAGTGAGCGAGCAGTAGCGGTGCTTGGCTGGTAGATGGACCGGAACTGTCTGTCTGTGTGACAGAGCTGCTGCTGCAGGCAGACCTCCAAGTCTTCACTATAAACATTATGTGTCTCCAACACCTGGCACAACCCACACTGGCTGTCTGTTTGATGTGTGTGTGTGTCAGGCTGCACGCTTTGAACGTGTCTGCGGCCATGTTGGACTGTCGATGACTAATCCCCACTAACAGATCCCAGGTGCTCCAATAGCCAGACTGCGGTTCCCCGCTGCATGACCAAGTGAAAATGCCTTTCCTTATTTTACCTCTCTGTGTGTCTGTCTCTCTGCTGCCACAGACGATGGCAGCGTCAGGAGTAAACTGTGAGAGTGGATCTGTCAGAGTGTGTTGCCGTAGCTACACTCTGCCTGCTGTGCTCAACGTCCCGATTCCTCCTCCACCTCCTCCACCTCCTCCTCATTGTTGAAGCACATCCAGACCTTCTCCTGCTGGAAGATACAGTGTGATTGCTCCTTTTGAAGGTTAAAGTAGCTGGGTTCCTCCTCTGCAGATTTAGATTACCCTCTCTGCTTCTTCTTCTTCTTCTTCTTCTTCTCTTAATGTTTCAGGATTTAAAAAAAGAAGGTGTCAGAATCACAGTGTGTGAGATTGTTAGGAGTTGAGAAAACATTTCGTTTCTGTGATCACTGGTTGATTTGCATTAGATATAAGTCTGCAGTTTGCACTCTGTGAAATCTGAAATTCTATTGTGTGAGTGTGTGTGTGTGAGTGAGAGCAAGTGAGCGTATGCATGTGTGCCAGACAATGACAAAAGCTTATTAAAATGAATTGCACAGGCCCGTGCTATCTGGGAATTGATTATTTCTCAAGATGCAATATGAGTCGGTGAGCTGAGGCACCACAAGAGAACACTTGACATGAATATTTCCTTCCTTGTTTTCTCCAGTCTGCAAGTGACAGAGAATTACTCAAGTACTTTTCTACCAGTATTTGCGTATTTCTGTGTAAATGTACTCCTAATTCTACTCATCGCAGCTCCGGCTGACATCAGAGTTTGTCAGAGGAAACTCCACCTCAGTATTCCATACAGTTTGCATTGAGTATATATATATAGAACACACTGCACTGGCGGTAGTGCTGCGGTGTCAATATCGATGTGATATATTTTCATTGTTAATGTTTTTTCCAATACAGTGTCAGACTCCGACAAATGTCAGGTAATAAGGACGTCAGATAAAAAACCCCTCGGTGCGTTTGAATGTACGAGTCCAGCTGCTAAGTTTCATCATCTGTAATTAAAGTTAGGATCTGTAGGAATGATAACAACATCTGTTTGCATTATTACAGTTCCACTCAAAGTACACCGAGCAATAATACAGTATTGAATTATCACTCAGCCCTTGGCATCACAACTGCCAAAATATAAAGCGACAGAAAAAAAAGACATCCAGTAATAATGAATGCAACGTGACGCCTTCAAGTGCTGCTCCAGGCTCGTCATCTGTTATTGCTGCTTGTCAGCGCTGCAATAACAGTTTGGATGCAAAAACCTGTAGGCAGCGGGAGAAAGTTGAAAAAGGTGAGTTGATGAATTATCATTTTCACTGATAACTTCGTGTTAACGTGAACTCACTGGAGAAAAGTGAACTACGTCTATTCCTGTGAACTACCTGTAGCTGTGACTTCAATTTACCACAAATGTCAGGCTTTGTTGAATGATAGAAGCTGTAAAGGTTTATTAAGCTTCAGGCCACATTATACATATAATTATCTTTTATTATTGTTGTTATGTTTTACTATTATTATTCATTATAATGTGACCTTAGGTTGAGTTGTGATATGAGGTCGATTGTAATTGTTATAATGCCGATATTTGCAGCACGCAAAAAACATGTTAAAGGAAGTTTGATCCAATAAGAATTACAGTGAGATGCCAGGTTGACATCTTCACACTGCTGTGTGTTTTAATCTAGGCTGGAGACAGTCAACAAACTGGACAAAGCCATCTGGATGCTGGAGGTGACAGGAAGTGATTGTCTGTGGGTAAGTCATGTGACTTTTATCTCATTCATAATTCAAAACAAACTAAAAGGCAAACCCTGGTAAAACATACCATATAAAAATAAAAACTAGTATCATCTGAACACAGGATCCTATTGGTCTGTCACTTGTACAACCATCTGTGACAATTCATTTATTCATTTCCACTAAACAGGATCAGAAAATAACTGAAAAACCAAAACTCAAACTGAGTTCCAAAGACCTAAAACTGGTGATTAATACAGTGAAGTTATCGGGATGTTGTGTTGTTACGGATCCAAGACACTGATGTTGATTGATTTATTGGTAACATTTATTCTAATGTTGACTTTCTTCTATTCCTACTTCAGTGTTTAGATGTTTACATTTCTACCTCAATGCTGATATACGTTGTATTTATTTATATTTGTAAAATATTTCCGTCTTCATTGCGTACTAGGTACACTGTGCTGCACAGAAAATCTTTCTTCAGAAGTATAACTCAAAATATAACTTTAGAAGATATATTTTGTCCTGTAGTCCTGCACAATCGACCTGGAGCTCTTCACACGGGAAAATGTCTCGATACTTGACCTGTTGGTTTTTTCCACGTTTGTCAAGTAACATGTAGTCAAGTCAGGTCGTATCAGGTGCAGAGTCGAGGAGTCAGCAGATCCATGCAGCTGAGCACTTACTGTACGGGGACGGAAAATGACTGTAACAATTTATTGTACTTTTTTTACGGTCAATGATGAAGTGATGAAGTGTTTTGATTTTTCCCTGTAACCCTGCTCTGGACACATTATTAGGACCATAATGGTATGTGGCACAGCAGCATCAGTTGTTCAATAATCCTTCTATTTTTGTCCTTAAACCCTTGAGGGAAATATTTGGCTCTTAAGCTGCTAAATGCTGCAGTATGTTCACCAGCTGGTCACTGTCTGTCTGCTGCTTGGTCCTGGGCAGGTTGTGTGTGTATGCTGTGTGTATGTGTGTGTGTTTTTAGAGCCTCCTGTGGCTGAGACTAAATATAATGAGAGTGAACCAACACGGTAAATCAGAGGCGCGACAGGATGAGATTGAAACTCGCTGTAATTACTCTTCTAAAAACAGGGGGAGCTGCAGATTCTGCTGATAATTTTCTACCGTCTGTCAGTACATGTGACCTTTTTCACAAAGGGATTTAACCCATCTCTGTTAGTGTTATTTTTCGCCTGTTGGGCTTTTGTTTGGCTTTTTTTCGAATGCAGGATTTATGTGGCTTGATGTTAGCTCCCTCTGCGTTGGTCTTGTAGCAGCACTTTATACTTTTTCCCCCTCAGAGCTTCACTTTCTCTTGGTGCAACTGCAGCACCTGTTCAATTTTAACAGCTATCATCAATCCTCACCTCATCTCTGCTTTTCTCTTTATATCTTTTTTTTTAAACCTTTCCTTTTTTTTGTCTCCCCCCCCCTGCCCAAAACCCCCACCCCCCCCCCCCCCCCCCCCCCCTCCTCTCCCCCCCGCCACACACCTCATGTGTATTGATGCAGGTTCCACATCACGTTCATACATCTGTATGACTTTTTAATTGTTTGTTGCAGGATGTAGCCGTCACGTGTGACGGTGGACGAGGTGCAGGCGGTGATTTGTGTGAAGTGAAATGAGTGTTTAGCGAGTCACCGTCCCGCCCCATGACTTTCGTCTGCCAAACACCGTCTTTATTGATTCCAAACAGTCTGCCGCTCCAGTCCTAATGCACAGAGAGAGGCGGAGGTGGAGGGTTGGGCTGCAGAAAGCAGAGGAATTGTTGGGGAAAATGAGAGAGAAGTCCAAATTGCATTTCTTTCCTGTGCACCTTGGTTCTGAGGCCTCGTCTGTTTCCTTCCTCGCGTTCTGTGTCCTCCCCTCACATCTCCTTCTCACTGCTTTCCCCAATAGGACGGGGGAAGAATAAGCAGATGGAAGAGGCAGGGATAAAGAGACAAAGGGGGGAAGAATGTTGGAGTTCAAACTGAGAGGGGAAGGGAAATAAGGTGGAGATGAGAGGATGCAGACTTGGCAGGAGGATGAGGGGGACGGGGGAGTGATGAACTCATCTAAAGCCACTCTGCATTGTTAATAAGCAGCAGACTGTGGAGCTACTCACCAGCTAGTCACTCCAAATAACGAGAGAGAACGAGACGAAGGATGAGGGGATGAAAAGACAACCAGACTCATTATCCTGCGACCGGTTTTCATCACTGTCCCGTCAGTAATCTCCCATCCTCCCCCCTTCTTTCCTTTGCCTCCCCTCCGTCCTCAAACAGTCCGCAGCTCTGTTTGAGGTGACAGATGAAGACCAATTAGGCTAAATGTTTCGTTAACTTGAAGGTTGATTCCCTGCCATCTTCCTGAGCCTACACTGATAATCCTGTTGGCCGTGGAAATTACTCACCGCTCACAGGCAGCCAGCACACACACGTGTGTGTGTGTGTGTGTGTGGATTTGTGTGCACCTTCAGTTTGTAATGGGAAAAGTGAAAATGTGTGTGCAAAAGGCTGTAAAAGTGCGAGAGAGAGAGAGAGAGAGAGAGAACGAGCCGGAGAGGCAACAGACGTGTGCGTGAGGAAAAATGAAAAAATGAGGACGGCAGAGTCTTGATGAAAAATTGATGTCAGGCTGATGAACGTTGTCTTTGTTAAGCAGTCAGAGAAAAGGTTTCTTGGAGCTGTTGTTCCAAGAAGGTCAGTCGTTTTCTAAAAAAAAAAAAAGTGAAGGTAGGAAGATAAAGATATAAAGATTTTTAAAAGAAAAAATATATATATTACAGCTTTAATTATTATTATTATAGCTTTAATTAGGTACATACGTATTGGGTATATGTGTGTGTATAAGTATATGTATATAAATGTATACATATATATATATATATATGCAGTATATGCATCTGAATATATCTGTGTCTTTGTGTGTGTGTGTGTGTGCTGTCATTGAACATTTGTTTTTATAATTTTATTCAATTGAAAAGTTGAGTTCCAACCCTGCAGCAGCCAGTGGAACGACTCCGTTTTCCCTCTCTTATCTCCTGTTGTTTCACAGCCATCGGTCTCAGTCAGTTCTTTCTCTGAAGATTGATGTTTTGCTGTATTTTAGCCACTGTGTTCTTTTATTTACTGTAGTTATTGATTCACTGAGCTGAAAACTAAATGAAACGGTGTGTTTGACATGTCCCAAACCCTGTGCTAACAACCCCGCAGCACAAACCTCACACAGGTCACGTGACCTCGTGGTTGTCAGCCCTGATGATGGAGGGAGAAATGTGTGGGAGAACAGATTGTAGATTTCAAAAAGTCTGGTAGCGTTCGCCTTCATTTCCTTTATTTGTTGCAAGGAAAAAAAAACTGTTCCACCCAGGAGCAGTTTTAAAAATATGTGTAGACAGGAGTCAAATGGGACGAGGAGACTTTTTTTAATATCTAACTACGTGAACTTACTGTCCTTTTAGCGGCCGAGCCGCCTCAGCAGTTTCGTCACTGACTGTCAGCAGCTTTGTTCGCTGTGACAGGTTTGTTGTCCCTCTTCAATAATGTCGCAGTGATGAGTAAATATCATCCTGTGCAGTAACAGCCCCCGCAAGGGGAAAACATACACACACACACACACACACATCCATAGGCTTTGAACATTTAAAGGTTTGTGTGGGGGGGGGAGGGTGTGTGTGTGCAAAGTTCTGCAAATCAACATGTGGGTCGATCTAATGAAAACACCTGGCTCCAAACACTGATTCAAAATGTTGTTATTATTATCTTAAAACAGTAGAATTTTTAAATATTCATGCTTATAAATTCACTATGCTTATAAAATACTAAAAAACTGTTTGCCTGAAATGTCGCTGAGAGTTAAATTTAATATTGAGTTAAACTTCTAAAATATATATATGAAATATGAATACTAGTCCTACAGTATGTGTTCATGTATATATATAAACACATATATTGTTATATTGGCTGCAGGCTGGGTCCACATGAATGTAAATCAAATATTAATAATCAACTGTTAAACTGCTCATCGTGTCACATTCTCACGTCTCAGTCACTTTATTTTGAAACTTTTCAAACTGCCCCAGGGTCAGCAGGAGAGCCCTGAGTCGCTGCAGTTTTACCCCCTCCTTGTTCAGCTCCTCTAGGGGACAGAGTTCTGGACGTGTGTAAGATGGAAATGTGACATTTTTGTTGTACTGGTCCCAGGATGGTGAAAAGACACTGGTGTCAATTACTGAGTTATTTTAAATCCAGCATCATCAGGACATTCTGACTGTCAGGGAGTCCACAGACGGCCGTTACTACGTGTGGATCCAAACTGATGCTAATACCAATACCATTGTACCTGGATTAACAGCTCCAGATCTAGTTCAGGTTCTTTTTTTTGCTCCAACAACCCTGGTGAACCTGTGAAGACGAAGGTTCTGGAGATGACTGCTGTGATCGCAGCTTATGGCTGATAAAGTCAAAGGTTTCACTCAGTTTTAGGGCAAAGTTTCTTTGCAAGTTCAAGGCAAATAAAATGTTTTGTGGAGGAAGAGCAGAGGAGACGGTTGTTGTTGTCAGAACTGATATTACAGATTTGGAATTGGAATTTCAGACACCAGTGGGTTACATTTATAAAGTTGAAGTTCAGTCAAATGCAAACATCTATGCATAAAAAGCTGCTGTCTGGTTGAATGTTGTTTTTTTTTCTTTTGCCAGCATTTGGGAGATTAAAATACATGTTTTTGTATCAGCAAACCTGACCCAGTGTTACCTCAGGAAGTGTCGACTCACCACTTCTAAAATAAGCCTCGGTAAACAAACAGCACGTTCCCACACCAGTGGACGTCTCACAGTTGACTCTTCTTCACCCCAGTGAATCTGAGTCTTAACTTCTGACTCTAAGGGTTTTACATTCACATAGAGAGTCACAGTTTGCTGTGTAAACATCGCAGCAGCTGCAGCTCAGTCGTTCTGACTCCCTCTCTGGACTTTTTTTATTTTAATTTATTATTCTGCAGCTTTATATCCATCAAACAAACGTTTTTCTGGATATTCTGAGATCACGTTAAAATCCTGGCAGAGTTCAACATAAATAAAATTCAAGTTATTTACAATTCATTTTAGTCTAATATATATTTATATATTTCACTCTGCGACGCCAAAGTAAAAAACCTGGCAGAGCAAACCTCCATCCATTTCCTGTTATTGAAACTTTACGAAGCGTGTGTTTCTCACACTGTAAAGTCGGTGCAGCAGTGATCCAGAAAAACAAAGCTAATATAAAGTAAGAGACTTCAGACATAACGGAACTACAGGCTGTGTTTTAGTTGTCTCTAAATTTACTGCTGTTCAGTCAATTATTACTCTGTTTACACTGGGTTTCTACTGGATCTGTAAGGTGTGAATGTGAACTGGTGTGAATGAATGCATGTGTGAATGGAAGACTTTGAGTTTTGGATAAAAAAGCAACTCTACATGGATAAGAGATATTAAAGCTGTTTTGGTTTTTTACAGTTCATTTTGTAGTGACTCACATGTGACCTGATCATAATTAGAGAGAATGATTTTTTATTTGAAGTCTAACTGTAATTAGTTAAAATAAGAGTACTCACATTCAGATCAGGTAAAGTTACCACCTTAGCACCACTGCTAATCTGCAAATGTGTTCTGGAGTCAGAGATCATCTGTTGAAAACACAAAAAAGTAATAATTCCCATCAACCCTGAAGACAGACTGACGTTAAAGTGTTGGAAATTAAATGACGTGAATCATTATGCACTTTCTGTTTCCGTTTGTCTTTTCCCCCCAGAGATTCAGTTCAGTTAGATTTCAGGTTGATTAAATGATTTCTCAAAGGGATTAAAGAAAAAAAACCAAATGTTTTCTTGCCTTTGGCAAAATACTCTACTATTTTACAATTCTAAACTCTTTTTTCTTCTCTCTCGCTCTTATTAAATGCTGGATTATTTTAAAAAATACTTTAGAGCGATTTCCTTCAATTAAGTTTTTCGGTGGTTTTCTTTATTTAGATAAAAACGACCATCACCTGCAGCCGCAGTGAAGATTGAAATATTACGACAATTTTTTCTTTCTCCTCCCGGTGCTGTTGGGGCGTGTCTACTCTGCACAAGGCACTACTCAAATCATCCGTCCATGTTAAAGGTACTGCCGTACGGTGGAATGTACATTAACATGGGTGTCTGTGTGTAATCAGCAGTTTCTCTGCCCAATTGATGTTCGACAGCAAGAAAAGCGGTAAGAAAATAGTAGGCAGCACTCAGGGAAGATGAGGCTGTGGCAGTTAGGTGAGATGGCTGATGCGTATGGATGAGGCCCTGATGGAAGGAGCGAG
>NC_024321.1:8999312-9047727 GCF_000523025.1 Cynoglossus semilaevis
TTGGGAGGGCAGCTGGGCCAGTAAACTGCTTGTGAAATGAAAATGGCTCTTTAGCAGAATCCAGGACACTTGTGCTCTGCACTGGATCAATGTCCCTGATTTACTGTCTGAAAGCCTGTCAGTGGGAAAGAGAGATAGAGGGGGTGTGGGGGAGGTAGGAGACGGGGGGCCAGAAGGGGAGAGGGAAGTTGGAGCGTGGACGTAGAGGAGTCCTTTAATGCAAGGAGAAAGAGGAGAGTCAAAGATGAAGAGGGAAATTGTCGGTCAGAGTGACAGTGTGAGGAGGAATCAGAGGGATTACCCCTCAAGTCCTCACAGCTCAGATACAAAATCAATTTGTCAAGGCAGCGGTGGAGGGCATTCTTGTTTTTTAGGGGTGGGGGGTTGTTGTTTTTTTTTTCAGAGAACTTGACTAAATATTTTGGGCAAAATCAATAGGGCTCACATGATACTGTCCCACAGAGGCTCACTGACAAACAGTAAAATCTAATAGAGACGTGAGATGAAAATATTAGAAGAAGAATCAGCTTCATTGTTAGAAACGAGAACCAACAAAATTTGTCCTTTGCGTTCAACCCGTCCCAGGGGGCGTTGCGCCCTTTCAGCCTGTGATTCTCTGATAACGAGCCCAATCCTCTTACTGGGAGTTATTTTTATTACCATGTGTCTTCTCCATCCTCACCCCTTTATCCTTTCTCACCCTCTCACCCTCCTCCCTCACTTTTTTTCGAAACTTCTGACTCGTCGTGATTTCTGCCTTCATAAGGCACTGAAAAAGTCTATTTTTTTGCTGATCCTTTCGACTTGCGGTGCTGTTTATTCACTGTTTACAAACTCTCTGTGACTTCTCGTATACTGACGGTGTTTTTATGATGTTTATCCTGCACGTCCGCACAAATGTGTGCACAAAGGCAAAAGTGTGTTCCTGTGACTTTCTCTGTGACACACGTCATAACAGGAGTAGGACAACAGTCTGGGCGTCTCCTCCAGGGAGTGTTTTCCCTGGACCCTGAGGACACAGGGAGTCTGGGAGGGCGGGGGTTATTTTATTTTTATTTTGAGTGTTTAATGTATTAAAAGGGGCTGGGGTAATGAATTATAATCTTTAATGCAGAAACCGATCGATAGCACCCAGAGAATAAATCAGCTTTTACTGAGAGCGTCAAAGCCGCCGTAATACACTTGGGGAGGGAAAGGGAGTGCACGAGGGGGGAGGAGGAGGAGGAGGAGGAGGAGGTGGTGGGACGGGAGCTGCAGGGACAAACTGTTATGAGAAGACTGATCCTGAACGGAGCAGGGAGAGAAGAGTGATGAAGCAGAGGAGGGGTGGAGGGGGTGGGGGGTAAAGAGGAAAAGGAAAGAGAGATGGGTGGAGGCTGAGGAGTGAGGTTATGGATGAACTATAGAACTCACCTTTGGGCTTAACCTCATCGAGTAAAAGCCCGGTGGAGGCACAGGGATTCTGACAGTTTTGCGAGGAGGAGAGGTTGCAGGGTCAGCTGGTCGACACACAAACACGCACACACACCGACATATTGCACTTGTTATTTTCCTACCCCGTCCCCTCCCTGATTCTGTGGCCTGGAGCAAAATATAATTAATTGAATTACAGCAGCACTTCTGGATCAGCGATCACCTCCCTGTCCCGCTGCCACACCAGGGAACTCTGCTGTGGGTGGAATGACCAACAACAGCCCTCATATTACAACTTTTCATTAAACCAAAAATAAAGTTTCAGTGAAGTACAGGGTTTAATGGTAAATCTCATTTCACCTCCTGACCCTCGGAGCACCAGCCTACATTTCGCAGCGTCCCAATAAGAAGGAAGTTATTCCAGTCGTAGACTGTAGGAGCTCATACCAAATACAAATGGACAGTATTACTTTATGCTTCATAATGTTCGATTCTGTTGGCAGCACAGAGCAACATTGTATAACATTTGACTTAGGTGTGCTGTCCACGTGGGCCGTGACAAACCTGAACGTCTTTGGTGAAATTAAAACACTTCCCTCACACTCTGTGATGATGAGTGGATGGAAGGTGGAAGTTAAAATGCATTTTATATTTTAGTCCATTTTTTCTTCTTGTTCTTTCCTCTGAAACAAATCCACAGCAGTGTTTATAAAAGTGTTTACTTGCAGGTGGAGTTAACGTTGCTCTGCGAACATGCCTTTCTTTCCAAGGTAAATCTCTGAAATCCCTCCAAGGTGCGACTCCCTCCAACCTGTACAAAGCTACAGTTGCAGCTGGAAAAAAAAACCCCTCCAGCCCTAAAGCATGATGCTGCCACCACCAGGCTTCACAGTGCAGCTGTATCTTTTCAATACTAGTCCAAAAAAAAGTCAACCCTGCCTTTTTAAAACCATAACAATTTTCCTGAAATTCCTCTGGGAGACAATGATGTAACATTTTGCAAAGTTGAGGCAGAGGCTGCGAGGTTGGCTTTCATTACAACAATCATCTGTTTCACAACACATTCTCTCCGACAGACAAGTGTCTTCTTCATATATATATGTGTGTGTGTGTGTGTGTAATTTAATTTAAAAAAAATCTAGTTCTTTATAATGACTGATGTCTGCCGTGCTCCATATTCTACACTGTTATAATAATGTGGTTTCTTTAATGCCAAATGGCAAAAGATCCTACAACTCCGGCCAAACCTGGTCTGGAACGTCAACACTGGTGCTTTCTTTTATGGAATTGATTTGATTTCTTTACAAAAAAAACCTTTTTAATATTTTTATGGCTAATTGAAGGGACATTTATTATCACACGTCTGTTTGAGAACGTTTTGATATTTTGATTATCTTAAATACATGCAGCAGATAAAGAACTGGTGTACAGTACTCCTCAGTATTTGGGTTGTCCATCCTGTTCAGTCGGTGGACTAATTGGTTTAAATGAGCTTTTTGGGCACAGGGGGCTCTTTAAGGAGACACTCATTAAAATTTGATAGCCCAGGAAAGAAGTGGAGGTAACCGGTCTGAGTGGATGATGAGGAGAGATTTACACAAAGCCAAAGTGGTAAAGAGAGGGTTTTTGAATCGGCAGTTCAGGCAGAAATACCTCCATGGAGGAACCAAGAGAGTAGACTATGGAGAGAGAGATGAATGTACCCTGGCCAGGACGTAGATGACCCAAAATGTTCCAAAGTAGGTTTTTTTTTTAGGGATTCCACCTGTAATCAATAACTAAGCAGCTCAGCAGGCTTGATACGTCCCAGCAGTGATGTCGGCCGAGGCAGCCATCCATCATTCATTGCTCCTGGAATCAGGCGACCATGTGGCACTTAATCACTCAGTTTGTGCCAAGACTTTTCTCTCATTTTTCCCTCCCAGGTCTTTTTTTTTTTGACTCATTTTATGCTCACAGGGACAACGTCATCTTTTAAAATACAGAGACAACAAAGTCTTTGCTAAATAAACAAGAATCATTTCGCAAATAATCTCCATTCCTGATCATTTTCATTCAGACCTCTTCTGAAGCAGTGATGGTATAAAGCAGGTTAAACTGACCTGGTGAACAAGTCACTGTGTTTGACCGTGAGGGTCCTCCTGCTGAGAAGTTAAGGCCTTTACCTCTGCCCTCTGCCCTCTGGCTGCCTGTCTGTCTGTCTGCCTGTCTGTCTGTCTGTCTGTCTGCCTGTCTGCCTGCCTGTCTGCCTGCCTGTCTGTCTGTCTGTCTGTCTGCCTGCCTGTCTGCCTGCCTGTCTGCCTGTCTGTCTGTCTGTCTGGCTGCCTGTCTGTCTGACTACCTGTCTGTCTGCCTGTCTGTCTGTCTGACTGCCTGTCTGTCTGTCTGTCTGTCTGCCTGTCTGCCTGTTTGTCTGCCTGCCTGTCTGTCTGTCTGTCTGTCTGTCTGCCTGTCTGCCTGTCTGTCTGCCTGCCTGTCTGCCTGTCTGTCTGTCTGTCTGCCTGTCTGCCTGTCTGCCTGCCTGTCTGCCTGTTTGTCTGCCTGCCTGTCTGTCTGTCTGCCTGTCTGTCTGTCTGCCTGTCTGCCTGCCTGTCTGCCTGTCTGTCTGACTACCTGTCTGTCTGCCTGTCTGTCTGTCTGCCTGTCTATCTGCCTGTCTGTCTGTCTGCCTGTCTGTCTGTCTGTCTGCCTGCCTGTCTGTCTGTCTGCCTGTCTGTCTGCCTGTCTGTCCGTCCGTCTGTCCGTCCGTCTGTCCGTCCGCCTGTCTGAGGACCTGTGATTGTTGCATTGCACTCATAATAAGCCCCTGAGTGACTGGCAGGACCAATATCTTGCTTTCACTTTGCCGTGTGCTCACTCAGGCGGCTCTACGGCAGCCTCCATCGTGCATCTCAATTCAGCAAACACAATGTTCGGAGCCCAGAGAAGAGGCCCTCGGTTTTTGATTAATGTCACCATGACAACTACATAATTCATGAATTGTATTAGAGATCCATTTGTCTTGCAAATCATAATTTAGGATATGTGTTTGGGGATGGCTGGCTACAGGCAGAGAGCCGCGGTCTGTGATTATCCTCGGTGTTGTCTTCAAACTCTTAGGGGGAAAAAAAACAGGCTGAACGGGAAACAGTGATGTATCCTCCTCAAATTTTAAACAGAAACCCTTCGGAAGCAGCCTGTCTCCTGAGAGAGCCTCTTTGCTTCACTCTGAACTCTCAGGTCTGCTCTTTGGGGAAGCTGCATGCTAATAAGCTCCTCTCCGTCCATCTGTCTGTCTGTCTGTTGACAGGGGTCTGGTTGGTGGTACAAGAGTTAAGAGTTAAGTAGGATCCTCATTTAAGCAACAGCTCATTGGCCATTATATCAATGACTGGATTTTCACAGGATCCTAAAAATGAACTGGGTTTTTTCAGCCATATGTGAGGCAGATGGCTGGCCTCCTCTGTGCTTATCCCTGATCAGATCTGTGGGCTTTTGTATGAACCTCGTCTGCATCTTTTTGTTGTGATGAAAGAACATTCACATTTTGGTTGACGAAGTTTTGACCTTATTCTTAAAATGTGCATCTTTTGTATCATAACAATATTTAAAGACACCCAAGCAGAAAACTGAGTCCTGAGGCAAACACAGAAGCAAGAGTGATCATTTATGCATTCATTCGTTTATTTAAAAAATAATAATAAGATTTCATCATCTACATAAAAATTGTGGCATCAAAACAACACAATATAACACTTTTTTCCATCTTGTTTTTGTTTGTACGTCTTGATCAGTCCGTCACGCTGTCATCCCTCAACTCATGGTTTTCTGAAACAACAAAGGGAAATACTGATTAGTAGGTTATATTGCAGTATTCATTATCATACTGTAGATAGTACATATATGGATTCACAGCACAGACACACACACACTGACAAACAATTGCTCTTGATAAGTCATTTACAAGCAGAGTTATCAGGAGATGACATCACCTACAGGCAACTCCAGAAAAATAAAGTTCAGATCTTTTGTTGTTCTTCCTAAACGTGTCTCGTAACGATAAAGAAGAGTCGATACCAAACCACAAAAATCTAATCTGATGGAACCAGCTTCCACGATTTCAGCAGACAGCTAGAGAAATAATCGTTATTGTACTTTTCTTTTTCCTCACCTTCCTTTTCCTCCTCCTCCTCAACACTTTCCTGATTGGTCAGCTCTGCTTCTGCTTCCTGACACTCGTTGGCCGCTCCTTTCTCCTTCTCCCAGAGGACAGTGGAGTTGTTTTGGCTGGAGCGCAGCCTTTGGCGAGGATGTGTTTTGTTGTCTCCAGGACTGAAGGATTGGGAGACTCCGCTGCCTCCTCTGGACAAGCCCAGCCCCCACCCGTGACGAGATCCCAACTTCCGACGGCCCCCAGAGGCAGAAGGCAAAGCTGGAGTTCCTGGTGCTGAAATGACTGGTTCAGTCTGTGAGCGAGCTTTTCTTAGGGGACTTGGAGAAACTGGAGCACTGCGAGGATCTGAGGCCATGTTAATGGAATTAAATTATCGTTAGTTAATTATCGTGTTAGAAACAGAAACAACAGCTGTATTTCTGCTTTCTTCAGATCATACTGACATTAGACCTCAGGTTGATGGTACGAGTCTGATCTGCCTGAGATTTTCCTCCGCAGCAGAACATACACAACATAACTAAGACCTTCTCTTCCTGTGCAAACACAGTTTCACTTCCAGCGAGTCTCACAGCGGCAGGTGCAGAAATTAATTAAGGAAATGTGCATGGCTGTGCCTCAGATGGTGGAGCTCCTTCACCATTAATCATGGGGTTAGTGGTTTGAATCCTGGCTCCTCCTGACCACATGTCAAACAACCTTGAGCAGCACATTATTCCCTGAAAATGGCTCATGATGGTGTGTGTGTGTGTGTGTGTGTGTGTGTGTGTGTGCTCATACCTATACTGGTGAATGAGAAGCATTTTTAAGCAACTAAATCCTACACATGAACCTGCCTTCACTGCTGTGTCCCACTGTCCAGTGTTCGGAGTAGAATTCAGCTGAGATGTGCAGTCAGTCGTAGATCAATGTTTTCTTGTTTTATTGACAGTTATTCTCTCAACTGCTATGCAAACAAAAAGTTAATCAGTAATATTGTGTTCTACTGCAGGGAGGTCACCCACTGAGGCACTGACAGTGATGGAAGGCCAAAGAGAACCAGAACCAAAAAGAAAAGATGAAGAAGACGCAGGAGTGGGCTGAGGGGTGGCACTGGTTGGAGGAGATAAATGTAAGTTTTCAGTTTCTTTTTCCTGTGTCCCTTCATGACATTTTCATTTTAAAACATTGGTGGTTCACCAGCATTGCATATTCACGTTCTTTATCAGAGGCGTACGGCTTCACAGTTCATCGCTGTGGTACTGCTATAACCCAGGGTACAGCCTTAGCTCTGCTGCGGTTTGACCTTTGACTCAGACCTGACTGTCATGATGTCATGACCTTCTTAAAGAAACATTTGTCTCTGAAATATTACACGTCCTATGTATCTACAGGATTAGTTTTATTTTTGATGGAAATTGTTGTTACGTAATGGAATAGGGCATTTGAAATACCGTTGATAGCTCCCCCAGCAGGGGAAGCAGGGGAACTACATACTCTTCGTTTGCCAAGAGCAGTATTTTCAGTAGATTCTGAATACAACAGGATCTGATGACAATTATTCTACAATTTAAACACGTCTCTCAGATTATACCACCATATGGCCAAGAGGCTTCATTAATATATGTCATCATGCCATTATATCAATTCCATGGCCATATTCTGTTGTCTGTGGGAGAATAATTATTGTATTAACCTTCCATTGTTTGTGTTGCTCAGGTTGTCCACTATGTTCGTCTACTCTGAGAAAATGGTTTAGTTTATCAAGTGAAGCCTAATATTGCAATGCACAACCTTGAAAACTGAGCATGCATAAAAAACATTTTCCGTAACTGCCTTTCACAAGATCCTCTCATTTCAATGTGAAAGACAAGAAAAAGCAGAGAGAACCAGGCGTTGTGGTTCTGTGAGCTCTAAACCCAGGGAGCAGACTGTGGTATCACTGCTGACCACACTTAGCAGTCATGACATGATTTGTATCTGTGGCTCCAGCCTTGCTTTATGCTAAACATGTGAGCCCGTCTCTGTGAGAATCCTGCGTGTGTGTTCAAGTGCGTGCCTGTGTGGAAGAGGCTGGGGGTCATCGAGGGCTGATGTGGATCTGCGCACTCACCGGTCTGAGGTGTGTGTGTGTCTGATGAAAATTCACTGCTGTCGGCCAGGTTTTCCACGCTGCCCGCAGCAATGAAGAGGGCTCGTCCGTCTCTTGCTCCTCCGCGAGGTTTCATTAGTTTCTTCATCCTGTCTGCAATCCAGTTAGATTTCCTGTGAGAACAGAGAGAACGGGGACCGTTTATGAAGAGGAATGAGATGAGTGTGAGTGTGATAATCAGTGTGTGTGTGAGCCTTTATTTTCGACAGGACATCATAACCCACTGTGTACAGTCTAATGTTTTACATTACTATAAAAATTATCAATCAATTTATTGATTGATAAATAAATTATCTTCAGTTTATGTTTATTTTGAGACAAAATGTTAACCTTTTTTACATCGACAGCCTTTAGTCCATACACCTTCTGTAAAAAAAAAGATAAGACTAATTGACTGATCCATTAGTCAGTTATTTTTAACTTATTGATTGAGATTGACTTCTACACAGTATCAGTTACTATTTTAGTATTTGAACTAATTTAGTTTTGCAGGTGGAATTTCATCCGTGCTTGCAGTAAAAAACAGACATTTCTCCAAATTGATAAAACAATCTATGGAAAAACCTATTAGCATAAATGCTAGTCCACCGTACCATCCCACATACAAACATACGTGTTTGCCCATATGTAGCAATTTGGATCTGAAATATATATAATGTTTATCTTTCAAACCAAGTTGAACATTAACTCTTAGCCCCAGGTGGATTTGTTTTTTAAATAGCTGGACGTACAAAGTCCCCCCTCCCCCTCCCGCTCCTGTCTCTCTCCTTTTCCTTCTCTCTCTTTGGTCCTTTTCTTCTGTCTGTTTATTTAAAGGATTTCAGTTGTATTTCATAAAAAAAACTTTCTCAGTATTGTTAAATAAAATCAAACTATTCTTGGTCAGACGGCAGACTGCCAGCCTCCTCTCAGCTTTAGCGACAGCAGCCTCTCAGCAGGTGAGAGGATTTTTCAGAGAAACACAACAATTTATTTTCAGTCTGATTTTTTCCTTACAGAGTTTTCAAGTGTCCTAATATCGCAGGCTGATGCAGGAGAAAATCCTCCGCTTTAGGTTTTATATTAGACCTCACCGCTGCCTTCCATACAGTGAATCACCACATTTTAATTGAGAGGCTCAGGCAGTGGGTGGGCATTTGTGGATCTGTTTTAAATTGGTTCTCCTCGTTCCTGTCAGACAGAACCTTCACACTTACTGTTGGTAATCACTCGTCATCCACAGAATCTCTGCAAGCAGATTCTATGGATGCCGTGGCCCAGTACCGTTCGCCCCGTTTCTCAATCTGCTCAGGCTGTTAATTAGAAACTTCAAAAGAACCCCATTCCACTTTTCAGCAGATTACACTAAGTTCCTTGTTTTGTTTCAACACCAGAACATCTCCAAACTCCTGATTCTCATTAAACGCAATAACCCTATAAAAACTGACAATTTTCTCCAATTAAATAGGAATAAAACAGAAACTCTCATTTTTGGCCCAGACAGTTTTGTCCCAAAGGTGATGGAAGGTTTTAATGCATCATCTGCTGCTGTCAAACCCACACTTTTACACATTTTAAGCATCTTTTGGGCCAAGCCTTAAATCCAGTGCAGGACATAAACATTCTGGTCAGCGCTGTCTTGTACCAGCTGAGAACCAAAGCCAAACTCAGGCTAAAGTTACCAAAACCTGAGATGTGAATCATTAAAATATATTTTGATTTCACTCTAATGAATCCAAATTCTCTGTTAACTTGTCTCAGTTAAAAATCACTGAACTTTCTTCGAGTGGCTGTGACCAGAATCTATTTTTAAAATGTGAGACAAAAATCATGTTTAAATGGGACATTTCTGGTCAAAGTCGTGGGGTCACAAGATGTGACATAAACCAGTATTTTAAAATATCTGAAACCATTATTTGTTCATTGAAATTAAAGTCTCGGTAAAACTCCTTTTCTACACATTCATATGGCATTTGTCCACAATTATTACGTTATAGATAGTTGATGTTGGTGTGTTTATGGAAATTTTCAACATATTCTAAAAAAAAAAAGTGAATTTCTTTGAGTTTTATTTCAGGACCATGGACAGTTCTATGACTGCCGTTTGTAGCTTATATTTTTTCTCTCTTTTCGTTTTATCAGATTGTAGTGTTTCATCCTTTTCTCCGTCTATGTTACACCAGTGGCTTAACGTGTGACTAATTGTGAAACATTGTATTTTTAAGGTCATTACCCGCTGCTTTAAGATGTTGTGTACATAAGTGCATACATATATTTTTATGGTTGGATCTTAAACAGAGAGCTACCGTATAAATATGAATAAATTATCTGTAAATTACTTGGCCTTGGGGGTTGGTGGTTGCATGCTTGGCTCAAGGACTCTGTACTGATCCATAATCTTCTCCAACAACTTCTGCTTCTCTCGTCTTAGTTCGGTCAACTTCTCCCTGAAGGACAACATGTGAAGCATTAGAATGAAGCATGGGACCATTACAGCATATACAACGATATATACAACGATGACGGGTCAGTAAAGGTGTGTTTGATGAAGTCCACCATCACTGTGTCAGATATCATGTGATCCAACTCTCTCTCAGCTTTATTCAAGCTGTGCTGATGGGGTTTTTTTTGAACTGGCTCAGGCCAGAGGAGAGGTGAATAAAAGAGGGATTTTTGGATCAGGGCTGTGGTTTGGGTGACAGTCAGAGTAAAAATACCTCAAACGGTGCTGCTCACATGGTAACCGACACACAATTGTGGCCCAACGAGATCACTGCCGTTTGAGCAGATGAGCTAAAGGTCAGCAGGTAAAAATGGAACATTAGATTAGTTTTCTAAGCTGCTGTATATTTTTAGTCCCTGTGGATATACCAATGTACAGCCATAGTGACTGGTTTCACCACAGACCTCCCTGTTTCAGCTCAGTGCAGTTTACAGTCAGTCAACCTGATACATTGGATAATTCAGTTGTTACTGTATGAATTAAAACTCATAGTAATTTAGATTAGGCCTTGTTATTTTTACATTAAGGATGTGTTAGGAACCAGCACTGAACATGTAGTGAAAATCCAAATGTCTACAGTTACAGTACATGTGGCCTGAGGTAGAAGAAACTATTGGCCGTGGCTTTTAATTAAAACACAAAACATTGGTGGATGAACTTTCACTAATGTAGGAAATCACAAATTCTGAGAGTAAAATATCAAATAAATTCATTCTTGAGATCAAGTTAACATATTTAACTGGTACATTTTAGGAATATTCCCTCCAGGCGTTCCTGGTATATCCTGGTGATGACAGTCAAATGGATGCATACGGATGGACAGTCAGAGAATTCAGTGCCTCTGGCCACAGCTGTCACTGGGACATAAAAATATAAGTCTGCCCGAACCTGCTGACTGAGCCCGGTCCTTAAATCTCCAACTAAATAAAGTGTTTACGAGGCATCTTTATCTTAAATATACATTTACAACTGTAGGCTATTAAAAAAAAATCTGAAGCAGATTGGAAATATAATATTTAATGGATTTTATGTTAAAATGTTATGTAGCAGGAAAAGTGATAAAGAAACAGATAATGTAGTAGAGAAATAAAGATACGTCATCTTCTTTGTAGTTTTCATCTTCCCGTGGTGTACACTTATGTAAAATCAAATATACTGGATTGTAATGTTTTTGGTGCTTAATGCCTTAATACTGAAGGGGTTAAAATACATTGGTTGAAAGCTCTCCTTTTACCCATTTCAAAGCATCTCTTCTCTAAAAAATGTATTATTTAGAGGTGGGTTTAGCTGCATTCACATAAATAGTTTACCAGGACAGAGAAGGACATTTCCTGCTCAAATACTCCGAGCCTCAAGAATAAACACTCAGGTTTTAAGGAAACTACTATAAAATGCACTTTGCGCCCTTGGTATTCAAATTCAGGCTTGACTGCGAGAATACAATACAAGCAATTCAGGAGAAATACAGCCAATCAGGGAGCTGCTGGGATTTTCTCCTTATTCAAAATATATTTTAAAATCCCTACATATCAACCATGGCCAAATTCAAAAGTTCATAACAGTCATGGACATTGTTTTGCTGTTGCATAATTCTATATCGAAACAACATTTACAGCAGTATTATATTATATTTATAGTACTAATAACCACATTACTGAGAGTTATAGTAAATGCATCAAGGACATGCAGCAACTTTTGTAGTATTTTTTTATAACATGTATTGGGTAAAAAAGTTCTTCCTCTAATAGTTCTATTAGAAACATGTATCATGAACTTTAATTGTCAGAATGATGATTTGTACATTTTCTATGCAAAGTGAAATCCTGATCATCATCTGGAAATAATGGGAGAAATTAATCCGATGACAGGATGGAATACATGTAAATCTGCATGTCTTCTTGTCAAAAACCTTAATTTAAAGGTTTAAGTAGAACGTTCATATTCACAGGGTGAACACAGTGGTCTGTGTGTATGAATCTACAGACCTGTGAGAGCACTGAAGTGAAATATAAAATATATTCACATTGACTTTGGCTTCTATGAATCTGAGACAAAATTTAAAGCAGCAAATGAACTAATTAAAAGATGCAATTCGTTAAACCTTCAACTCATAATTGAGGGGTAAAGCCAGCTCTGCGTGTTCACTTCTAATTCTGGATTTATCTGCTTCCAGGGCATTAGTCATTTAAAAAGAATGACTGCTGAGTGCTCTGTTACTGTGAAATTTTATCACGCAGTTTAAAACCTCTACATATGCTCATTTCCTGGAAGCGGGTTCAGACGAGGTTTTCTCCAACTCACCTTACACATTGCTACAAATTAACAAATTAATTAAAAAAAAAAGTCACATTTACAAGACATAATTTACGTCCTAAGCAAACCCTCTCACGGCCGTCTGTGTGTTTGTGTGTGTTCACTCACTGGTACTCTTTCTGCTGGAAATAGTGCTGGTCACTACGCTCCAGGCTCCAGGCTCTGCTCCAGTAAGGCTCGGTTCTCCTTCAGCAGGCTCTGGTTCTGCTCCGCTAACTGTCGGTTCTCCTCCTCCATGTTCCCCTTCAGCTGCGTCAACAGCTGCATGTGTGAAGATCACAAGTGTCAGTCAGTCGCAATAAAAATAAAAAAATATTAAAAGCAGCTTTTTAAGTACACAAGGCCAACTGACTGGGTGCTTAAACAGCAATGAAAACAAGTGAATGGTTGGTCGTTGAGGTTATTCTTTCATCGCTTCTTTATTTAAATAAATGGCACTAAGAAAGGGCTCATTAGGACTAAAAACACTTATAAACATCATGAAGGATAATTACTTTTAAAACTGGTTGTTCTCAAAAGGTGGATGATCCTGTGTTTACTGAGCTACTGGCATCCTTTTTTAATTCCCCTTTGTAAATCCTTTCCCAATTATCTTTATTACACACGCTTCTATAAATTCAACACACCAGCTGCAGCAGGTTAATTATAAGAAAATGTAAAATTTTCCTTTAAATCTGAGCGGACGCACCGGCTTCCGGTGACTGCTTGTTGTTCAGCATGACAGCCCAGTGAGTGGCTGATATGTTTTCTTTTCATATAACCGCAGTAGTTGGGCAGTCATTTGCTTGGAAATCTGTTTAGTTCTAATGTATCATTGATCAAAGTCTTTGGTCTGCAGAAGGAAACCACTGTACACAGAACAAACCATGAGCACATGGGCAGAACATTCACATGCGACCATTAAACACACTCAGCCAAACAGGGAAGTTAATGATGTGTTACCTGGTGTTTTATTCGTTTTTATCTCTTTAATGTGTAAACATCCATTAGTAAAATAAAAAGGTTGCCAAAAAAAAGGAAGTCTCACATCCCTCTGTCTGGTATCTTTACAGAACACCTCCTTCAAAACAAAACAAACAAAAAACAAGAAAGGCTGAGAAGCCACAAAAATACACATTACGTCTATTAATTTCTGGACCAAAGACAAAGTATATACACAAAACATTGTCCCATGTTTCGGCTTTAGTGTATTTTAGTCATTACTGTGCATCTTGACTGTGGCTTGTAGCACAGGTCGAGAGTTGCTACTTTCAAACCTGAAGCCATTGGGCACAACAATAATCGTTCTAAAGTCTCTCGCAATCCGTTTGGCCCATGTGTCAGTCAGCTGGTCAGCTGGTCAGCTGGTCAGCTGGTCAGCTGGTCAGCTGTACTCACTGCCCTGAGCTCAGCTGCTCTGACATGAGCTGGCTCTCTGACTGAGGGTTAAACCTTAACAAACAGGTTCAGGTCCTTCATGAAACAGAAGCTCTTTCACACAGTGTGTGTAAATAACAACATGTGTATTAGAGCAATGACAGATAGAAGGTGGAATTATTGAATGTCTCATTCTGCTAAAATGCATTGACATTTCCAATCTGATTAATCTGTTAATTTTGACAGTAATATTATTATTATTATTATTATTATACAGCTGTTTTTCTACTCTTCTCTGTTGTGTTTATTCTCTGGGGAGTCAAAGAATTGACTCGTCGACTGTAGATGCTGAGGTAACTGAGTAACTGAGTAACTGAGTAACTTTCTCTCACACAGGATAGAGGAAAACTTTATCTGTTTACCTCGACTATTTCAAAATTCCTTCTTTCACCTTTTGATATTTAAAAGAAAAACATCCAATGTCTCTCTTGCCAGGAGCTCGATATTATGACAACCTAATCCCGCCATCTTGTCTGTGTGGTAAATATAAAGCGTCAGCCAGCAGCTTTCTGGATCACTCTAGGGATCAAGCCAAAAGAGCCTGAGTCTGTGTGAAGAAAACCAAATTCACCGACCAGACTCTTTAAAGCTCACACATCAACAACATCTTTTGGTTTAATCCAAACAAAAGTCCAGCGTGGCTTCTCAACTTCACCACATCTGAGGCCACTATAATATCAGCATTAAATAACAGTGAAGCTGTAGAACCGGGTTTCTGCTGCCTGCATTAACAAGGCTTTGTGTGATGCTTAGTTCAGTTTCAAATTAAATCTTGGAGAATTAACCTGGACTTGGAGAAACCAAAAGACTCTGATAAGCATTTATAAACAACATGGTGCAGTATGTGGTTTAGTACACATATTTTATAATGTATTATTAATAATAATAATAACTAGACGTAACTTGGGAAAGTTTGGCACTCAAAATAAAGTTTGGGACAGAGGCAAAGTAGGACTAGAAATGTCACAAACGTCAAAATTGTCAGCAGATATTAAGAGTGGAATCAAAGGAGCATCTTGTTAAAAAGGGGTAGTATTAAAAAAAACTGAAACAAATTTGGGAGACATTTAAAAGTACTTCACCAGCTCTGACAGGATCCAGATTTAAGCAGTGATTTTACCAATGGCTGGATGAAGCATTTCCCAGCCATTCCAGACAAATTTGTGCTGGTTGAGTTCCTAAAGCCTCGACAGGAGGTCAGTTTCTACCTGTTTTAGCCTTTAGACAAACTCCTCCATCAAACAGTGTTCTGTATTCAGCGACTGACTGGCAGCATTACACAGATGACTAAATTCTCTTCTGCAGGCAAAAGATGTTCCCGCGCCTTATTAGCTACTTGGTATTCATGCTCTGTTTGGACCAATATATCATTTTTTCAGATATGTCAAGGCAAAATTAGGTTTATATCAACTTATAGGGATCAGCCAGTCACTGTTTCACACTGGTGATGTGATTTATGCTGTCTATGCAAAATGATCTCAATAAAAACAGGCAATGAAATTCTAATAAAAACAACTGTTATCGTCCAATAACACTTTGAATACTTTGAATAGTTTCAAACAGCCATATATACATAAGTACATAGAAGTATTTGGGTAAATGGTAAGTACGTATACTTACCATGTATTTATATACTGTACAAACTTACTGTACAAAGAATGTACAGCACATATGCAGGTGTGTTTCCCAGATGTAGTTATGTAGTTTGTTTCAGGTTCCTACTGAGGAACAGGGCATTTTGAGGTTCACAGTTTATTTTGGGGCTGGGATTAGATTTAGGATCCAATGTATTTAGGGTCAGGATTAGTGAGTGTGTATGTGAAGTGCTCAGATGCCTGTGAACCTGTGTGTGTGTGTGAGTCTGGTTATTACCTGGTACTGGCTGGTAAGCCGGGCGTTGCTGAGGTCCAGGCTCTGGTTGGTTTCCCTCAGGACACTGAGCTCCCCCTCCTGTCGAGTCCGTTCCAGCTGGGAGGCGCTCAGCTCCCCCCTCAGCATGGAGCCCTGAGCCAACAACTCTGTCTGCAACGCCAGCCACTCCTTCTGGTGGGCCTGCAGCCTGTGACACCGACACGCACAGGCGTTTTACTTAACCACTGTCACTGTAACGGTCAACGGGCTGCATTTTAAAAAGCTTCACTCCCAACCTTATAGACACACACACACACACACACGTGACACACACATTCACGCTGCTCCTCTCTGTCTTTCAAACATCACACGCTCAACAGCAGTGCGTGGGCTCAGTGTCGCCTTCAAGGACACTTCAAGATACAGCGACGCCGTGAATCAAACTGATGACATTCAGTACAGTGGACGCCACATTCTACTTTATGAGCCAAAAAATACCCAATAGATTCATCCAGCATTATCCCCGACACAATGGCTGAGGAACGACGCGGTGCATCACTGTCACTTTGTGGTTTCAGGCTATTGCTTGCAAATGAGTCCTTTTAGAAGTAGGCATCTTTGTTTTATTTTGTAATGAGAACTGTAATGAGATGAGATGAAGCTCATAATGATCACTGAGGGGGAAAATTTGTTAATATTCAGCAATAAATAATTTTTATTTTCCCAGTGTGGATTCAAGGAGATTTGGAAAACAGCTTTTTAATTCCAGTTAATAGTGTACAGAAAGATTCAGTGTGAAATACGTGATACAGCAGCTCAGCAGATACTGTACATTTATTAAGACTTGTTGTAAAAATGCTATGATATAAATTAATTCAGGTAATAATAATAATAATAATAATAATAATAATAATAATAATAATAATAATATTAAAGCCCTCATCCTGCAATCCTTCTTATCAGCTTAGGTTGTTCCATGCTGTGTTCTACTTTCTTTTTTTGTCTCATCTTGCTGCTGCTACCTGAGGTGATTCACCTATGTTCATGTCTTACATTTGTGTCTGTATATAATTGGATGGACTTTGGCTGTGTTTGATCGTAGTCTTTACAGTTTAGTAAAGTATATATATATAATTGCAGGAATTGAAGAAAGACACACACAGAAGACTATTTAATTGTCACTGTTGCAGAGACAAACAGAAACAAACAATTTGCAGTGAACAAATAGTAGTTTTCAGACAAATTAGCTAAAATTGGATAATAATGTTTCATGGCACCGTGGTTGGGGAACACTGACTAAGAAATATGTTTGTTGTTACCTGCATGATCATATTTACATAATTTACGTAATAAATTTTCCATGTTTATTCTCAACCCTTAAATGTTTTGGCTTCTGTGAAGCATAAAAACAGTCATGTGTTATGATCAGAATGTTTTAATCATTTTTATAATCAGTAAATTGAACTAATGTGCCCGATGCTTTTAGAGTTGGAATTTTTTGGAAACAGTACTTGAAGAAGGAAACTTTTTTCCTTTTTTTTTATGTTTTGTGCTCTGTGCCTTTCGAGCACCAACCGCCTCTCCACATCACATTTGCATTCAAACTCAGCCTGTGCTGTTTATCATAATTCACAGATAGTCGGAGGGTTAATGCTGCTGCTGTTGTTGTGTGTATTCAAATGAACATGAGTGCAGTGAGAGCCCGTCTCCTGAATGTGATACTTCTTTACCTCTCGTTGTCTTCTTTCAGCCTCTCCAGCTCTTGTTCTGGCTCCAGCCTCCTTTGGGCCTCTGCCTCCATTTCCTCTCTCCGTGTCTTCATCTCCTGCTCCCTCTCCTCCATCTGTGTTTTACGATCCAGGATCTCCTTGTATCTTGACATTGCAAAGAGAAAAACATCACTTCAAATCTACAAAAGAAAAAAAAAACCCTGTGGATCTTTAAATGATGCAAGCAGTGTCTGTGGGTTTGTGTGTTGTTTCTCTGATTCTCTATTCTTAGGACTGCAGACAGAAATATAAGACTGTTCAAATCTCTGTGGTGAGAATTTGGTGTGTTTCACTTCATAAAAGAGTCTCTTTTAATACAGTCAGGTTATGTTGTACCTGGCCTCCAGCTCCCTGTACTGGGCCTCCAGGCAGCGGTTACTGCTCCTCAGCTGAGAGTGTTTGTCCAGCAGCTCCTCCAGTTCCACCTCCTGCCGCTGCTGCAGCGCCGTCATCCGCTCGTGGTCCCGCCTTAGAGCCTCCATCCTTAAGGCCGACTCCTCCCGCTCCCGCACCCACACTTTGGACTCAGCCTCTAGAGTCGCGCAGCGAGCTTCGCTCTCACTGCAGTGAGCTAATGCTGATGAATGCTGGGAGCTGAGCGACGCCTGCTCCATCTGTGTGTGTGTGTTTGTAAATACCATCATTAACAACTGTGGTTTTTTATAAAGTTTTTTGACGCTTTAGCCTAGGAGGAAATCACTTCAACATATTAGCTCATACTTCAGGTTTATTAACCTTTACTATCTACTGTTATAAACGGAAAATTAAACTTAAGATTAATTAATAGATTAATTTATGAGTTAATGAACTGTCAGTTAATGGCCAGTCCTTCTCTCTGTTAGTGGTCTGATGTTAAATCTGATGCCAAATTTTTAACACAAGAGTGGTGGAAAGATTTTTTATCTTCAAATGAATTGAGTCAACACTGCGTGTGTTAACTACTTAGTATTTGACAACAATTGTGTTGCATTTATCCCTGTCTTTTCTTTTTCCTTCTTCTGTCTCCTTAGAGCCTTTGAATTAGACAAAGAGCTGCTTTATTTCAGGCTGATATTGTTTTTAATTAGACAAAGAGCTGCTTTATTTCAGAGTGATATTGTTTTTTTAAATTGTAAACAACAAATTCACAGCCTTTTGTTTCCATGCAGGAGATATTAATTCAAATGTAATCCTGTCTTTGTCACCTGTAGTCTGGTGTTGAGCGTCTGCAGTTGGGTGCAGGAGTCCTGCAGGATGAGCGAGTGTCGGTGAAGCGCTTCCAGCTGCTCTTTCAGATGCTCGCACATCTCCTGGGACTGGGACAACCGTGACAGCAAAGCCTCCTGTCCTGCTACAGCCACTGCTCTCTAAAGGTAAGGAAATATTTTGTTACAGACTTGTAGGTGTGTTTTACAAGGACACACTTTCTTTGGAAGAAGAATCAGATTCTGACCTAAACTGGTGGAGCCAAGGGTTGAGTGTTTTCCCCTTTGATCTAGAAATGATGTCTAATGGGAAGTCATAATATTACTATTTTCAATATTTTTGTTTGACCCCTGTATCCGAATTGTAGCGTTTAATCTAAAAATAGATATCCAAAAATTAATTTATTATAAATAGTCATGATCCAGTATTTGGAATTCATACTTGTACAAAATGATTGCCCAGTAAATCATCTTCTTTACACTGCATTTACCAAACGTATTACTGTGACATCCAGATATTGTAGTCACAATTTTAATGGCTCTTTTTTGGTCATACAATTTAATTCAGGAATTTTACATAAATATTTTTACTTTTTTACAACACCATGACAATACATTTATATGAATTATCCGCAGCCTGACTGGTTAAGTCCAGGTTCCTTTATAATGGATTTCTTCACATTTTCAACCAGAACTATATCAAATGACACTAATATTCTGAGATTTCTACCTTTTAGTCACTGGCTCTTTTTAATTTTCACCCTTTTAGTGTGTCACTCTCTTAGCTACAGCAGCAGTGAAAAAATAACTGTATCCGTTCAGCCAAAAAATATTATTACATGTAATTTTGTGATTTTCAGCACCAGAGCCTTTTCAATTTAGCCGCCTTTTTTAATTTAAATGAACTTGTTTCATTTTATTGTTGGGTATTTTTTACAAAAAACTAGTATTTTGTTAATTATTTATGGTTGTATGAAAATCTTGCTGGAAGGCCAAAAAATAAAAATAAAATTATATTTATAAGGTGAAAGAAAATGAAAAATTGCGGTTGCAGTAATAGTGGGATTGAACCCTCAAGGTGACAGCCTTGTGTTTAAATCCTGACAGCATTAATGCTGCAAGATGCATTGGAGAAAATTCCGACCTTGAAAATGCTGGATCCACCCCTTAGAGCTTGACATTAGAGTTTATGTGACAAAGAAAGAATAAGAGCTGAAGCAAGAGAGCAGCCAAGGAGATAAGGAAGATTAAGAGTAGCCTGGGTGACATTATAAAAACTGATGAGCAGAGATAAAGCAGTAGCTTTAGAAATAAAGTGCTGCACTTGTGGGAGTTACACCGTGGGCTGGTAGTCGTCAAACATCCCTGGGGCAAGAATTTCAACAGATTGTAGATCATCTCCTCACGCAGCAAGAAGTCACACTGAACATCACAGACATACTGTAACTGTGCTACAAAGACTGACACGAGCCCGCACGCCTCATTCAACTGATATGCTATACTAAAACACACACACACATACCTCCTTTTCCAGCTCCGTTATCCTCTCTTCGCACTGCCTCTCTGTCCCTTCTATGGCATCACCAGGACTCATGGCAAGGCCGTGACCTTTGCTGACTCCAGGGGACCGGTCCGCAGGTGTCATCTCCGTGGTCGGTGTCTGACAAATGTGCGATTGGTTTGAGGAGTCGAGTTTTGAATTTGACAAAGTGTCCACATCAGTACTTCTTCTTCTCTTTTCCAGCAGTAAAAGTGATTCACTCTCCTTCAGGCTCTGGGAGAGTGACTCGATCCTGTCCTGTGATTGGCTGAGTGAATCTGTGGCCACTTTTCGTTCAGCTTCGGCTTTTTCCACTTTCTTGTTCAAGCGTTCAACTTCAGTGGAGAGTTCCTGAGAACGAGCTTTCTGAGTGGAGATTTCCTGAGGAGAGATAACGCAGGAAAGATTTTTTAAAAAAATAGGAAAAGATCAGATAAAACAGATGAAGACTATGATTTATTGAGCACTACATTGATGCTGCCCTCGGCTCGTATTTTCTTTGTTTTCAATTCTTTATATATAGAAAAAAAGAAGGATTTTTGGTTCCAAATGGTTAAACACTGAAATCTGTTTCAGGACATTATTTAACCTGGAGAGCTGCAGCTATGTAATCTATGCAACTACAGCACTTGTCTAGATTTAGACGGAGGCTGGTCCACCTTGAACCAAGCTAGATTTATGTAGAGAGAATAAAATATATTAAGAAAGTAGGCAGAAAAGTATAATTAATGCAGCACATGCATTTATATGACTGGATTAAATATGTTTTTTTAATTGTATAAACACTATTTTGTTCTTGTGATTTAGTCAGTTCTATGAAAGGATAACAATGTATTTATTTTTTAATTTATTAAAAACATTATTTTTAATACATACAAATATGTCTGCATATTTGGTTTAAAATAATCATCATATTTTGTGTTCTCACCAAAAGCTTTGAAAGAACAGAGCGGTGCTTTAATGTAGTTAAAGATGTGAATCGTTTTACACGGTATCTCTTTATAAATTTCATGACGCTTCAGGTCATAAAAATAAACACAGTGCAAAATCATTCCAACAGGTCACAAGCTCAGGAAAAAAAAATCCTATTTACTCGTTCACTTTTAATTTTCTTTTTGAGCAAAGATTCCATTTCCCCTCAGCGTGGCAGTATGGAACAAAAGCAGTTCTCACATTTCTAATGTGAACATAATAAATTAGTCTGCTCTGTGTGAACCCCAAAAATAGAACCTCATCACCTCATTTAAAATGAAAAATAGTCAGATACAGTTCAGAGAGGAATTTAATGAAATTGATTATTAGCAGAGGTCTTTAGAGTCAACTGAACAAATTTTGGTTTGCTTTAGAAAGGTCATCAAGTTATTTAAATAAGAAAAAAAGAGTCTGTCTCTCACTCCATCTCTGCAGCAGTGATTACTGTCAGGGACTTAACTACCACGTACACTCATGCACCCTCGCACACACTCATACACACCTGGGACAGTGAGCTAATCTTGGCCTGAGCGTCTGAGTACTGCTGCTGCAGCTGCTGTTTACCCTCCTCCATGCTGGTTAATCGAGTGCTCAGGTCTTTCTCCAGGTCCTGAAGTTGAGTGCAGAGCTCCCTTGACTCAGACAGCTGCTGACACACACGCCTGTACACACACACACACACACACCAAGGGCAACAAACAGAAGCTTGAATGAGGACAGAGTTTACATAACTGGTCAATGCATGAAGCATCACATTACTCTCCCCAATGCCTTGTGAACCCAACTGTGCACCTCACCTCCTGGTCCAGGTTAAGTAAGTGTACATACAGTGGTGAATGTGTGTGTGTGTGTGTGTGTGTGTGTGTGTGAACACCTGTGCTCAGAGTCTAGAGCCCTTGCTCTCTGGTTGCTATGCTCCAAGGCCAGGGTCGTGCTCTCCAGCTGCTGCCTCAGTCTGGCCACCTCCCGCTCTCTCTGCCTCCCCTCCCTGCGTTGACCATCCAGCTCCAGCTGACACACATCCCTCTCCTGCTCCAGCCGTGCAGCTTCTAGCTGCGCCTGGTCTCGTGCCCTGGTCACAGACTGCACCTCTTTACTGGCCTCGTGCAGCTCTGCCTCCAGCTCCTCCTCCCGTCGACGCGAGGTCTCCAAACTTCGTCCCTGACGTTCTAGCTCTGCTGTGAGGGTCTGGATGTTGAGCTCCATTTGGTCACTCTTTGGTCAAAGAGAAAACATGGAAAATGTAGTAGGAAAACTAATAAATAATAAATAGATATTACATTTAAAAGGATATCTACACAGAGCACTTTACTGAAGAGATATTCTGAGCATCATGAGAGGCAGCAACGTCGTCTTAAAACTTATAATTACATTAATAATTTGTTACTTTTCTTGTACATGTTCCTAAAATCAGAGCTGTCTGAGCAATAAAATTGACCGGAGTTCTACTATTTAAAACAAAATGACAACAGGTGGTCATGGGAGGACAGACCTACAGCCTTGTACCTGCTGTTCTGAGCCTGTGTGCTGCTAGTTGTCAGTTTGTTTATGTCCTTGGTTCTGCTTGTGCTCCAGTTTGTCTAAATCAGCTTTGCTTTGCTTGTGTTTTGTCCAGCGGTGTCTCTCCTCTGCTCTGAGAGTCTACCAGGTCTACCTCAGAGTTCCTATTCAACCCCCCTGTCTCTACTTTTGTTCTAGGCCTTTCTGTTTGCCTGACAACCTGCCAGCCTGAATGCAGTCCTGGGGATTGTGAGTCTGTTTATTTATTAAATATTCCATGCTGCACAAACCTGCCTTGTCTTAGAGTCTGCATCTGAGCCCCTGTAAACCATAACCTCAACCCTTCTCCTCCTCCTTTCCCTCTGCACTCTCTGGGTCTGTGGATACAGACAGCCGCCCACAAACATCCTAATTCTGCTGGAGGTGTCTTCCTGTTAAAAGGACTTTTTTCCCCTCTTTTTCCCTGAGTTGTGAAGCGACTGCTCATGGGGAAAAGCTGGGTTTGGGTAAACAAATTGTAGAGAATGATGTCCAGACCCTCCTGACATTCTACAGCTACTGTAGTGATTCAGCAGTGTATAAATAAAACTGAATTCGTTTGGACATAAATGTCTTGGGTCCCTACACCTATTTTAAACTGCTAAACCTGTATTTAACCCAGGTCCTTGCAGGGTTTTGGAGCAGAATACAGTTATTTTGATAACTATATATATTGCACATTTTAAATATGTTGGCTGCAAAAAAGGAGGACAAATCTCAACCATTAGTGTCTTTAAACACATCTTTTTAGTAGGTCAGTAGATTAGCAGATCCTCAGCAGAAGATGGATCTGGTTTTAAAAAAAAAGAACGAAAATACGACAGAAGATAAGGCCAATGCTTATGTATGACTTTCTCTGAATGGGGGATATTCATGAAAACCTTTTATGCTATTTATTTGATGCTGACTTAGCATCGCTCTTCTCCTTAGCTTGCAGTTTCCATGCTGTCTCACACTTTTACTGTTACAACCCCATTAAACACCGCATTTACAGAGACCTGTACACCCTGCACCGGAGTATAATGTGATTAAGTGTGACATGGTTTGGGTGTCACTAAATAATTTGCGTCTTATATAAAAGTATGAGAATAATTATGTAAATTCAAGGTTTAAAAACAAAACTCTGCACTGGCTGTCTGAAGGCCTGCTGTTGAGACAAAACAGGAGTAGTCACAGAATATTGACACTGCCAGAAAAATAAGATTAATGATACATGTTACATCATAACAAAGTTTTTACTGCCCTTTGTCTAATGTACTGTAATACATCTCTCCCTGCAATGCTGCGGGTCAGTTCATGTTCAGTACTGTATGAGCCAACCTTGCGCTGTGCGTTACGCATGGCGTCCACTGTGCTGCGCAGCATCTCCTTGTCTCTCTCCAGAGTGGCCCGCTCTCCCTCCAGGGTGGCAATGACCGTGGTCTGGATCCTGTGGAGTTCTGCTTGGCTCCTGAGACGACACAGCTCCTCCTCCATGGCCAGACCTTCAGAATGAAGAACCTGAGAGAGAGGCACAATAACCCTGGCTGAGTAACTGTTGATGTGCTGTTAATAAACTACTGTGGATGATGCTGTCAGAGCAAAGAGCATCAAAACTGTAACGCTGCAGTGAGCTGGATTTGAATATGAAGCAGTTAAAGGTCAAAGTTCACAGTGTTAATTGCCGAAACACAAATTACAGCAGCGGCTGATGTAAATATCATCTGCATAATAAGCTGATGGTACTACAGAAGTGATTAGAACCGACTCCTTTCAGAGCCTATTCTAGCATTTTATAGAAGAACATACAATAATTATGTTGCTATTCATGCCCAGCTCCCAGGAAAAATCAATTTGTTTTCTATAATGACGGGTGAAATTACGCACCTCTGGGAAATTGCTGGAAAACTACAGCAGTGCACAGAAGGGCTTTGAGATGAAAATAATCCACAAAGCTTCTACCGTCATCAGTTCAGTAAATCAATAACCTACTACACAGTACTTTAACACAGTACATGTGGTAACAAAGCTGTTTTAAGTATCTAGTGTGTCTTAAAACTACATTGATATTGCGTTATTAAACCTGTTGGTACAGATGAGTCTGTTTTTGCCAGATTTTTCCTCTTAAGTAATTACCATCATTTCCAGATTATAAACCGATAATTTTTTACACGCATTGAACCCTGGGGCTTAAACAATGATCCGGCTAATTTATGGATTTTTTTTATGGGCAAACAAAGTTCACACTGCTAGCAATGACTTTTCTGATAGGCTAATGTTAATGCTAATGTTAGCTTTGAACCTGGAGCAGATCACTAAGTCTCCCCTGTGGATTCCAACTACAGTAGGGGCACCTAATGTCCCTGTGTAAATACCCCATGTTACAACATGGACACCTGTGGTTATAGAGAAGTGCAGCCTATATATGTACAGTTGTTGTTTTTTTTTTTTAATTTAGTGGGTGCGGCTTATATTCCAGTGGCTCCATAGTCTGGAAATTACGATGAAACAAACTTAGGTCATTCATTCATTACCAGCTTATTTCGTCCTATTTGATTTTGTAATGTATAATCATTTAATGGTTCGTTTTCTCAGTGTCAGACTCACGTGTCAGTCCCTCCATCCATACCTCTATCTGCCTGCGGGCCTCTCCCAGACTCTCGGCGGTTTTCTTCAGGCGCTGCAGCTCTGCTTCATGGACCACCAGCCTCTGCTCAGCCTCCCACGTCTTCTTACTCTGCTCTCCCAGCTTGGAGTGTAGTTCTTGGGCCACTAATGTCTGCCTGTCAGCTTCCTCCTGGGCCTTCTGGAGCTGTGTTATTAAAAGCTCCACATCAGGAGAAGGTGAGCAGCACGCAGCATGGTCTTCAGCTGTCACCTCGGTTTTAACTTCAAGACTTTGTGGATGCATGTTGGTCCCTGAACTTGTTGTTAAAAGAGGCAGGTCTTTTCTTAGCTCACATTCCTTATCCTGTCTCTCTTTTTCTTTCCGTCCTCCCTCTGCCTCCCCCCTTCTTCTGGCTACTGTTCCTCCATCACATTGTTCTTCCTGAGCATGAAGAATCTCCTCACCAACTCCTGATTCCCTCCGAGTCCCAATGATCTCCCCTCTGCTCTCCCTCCCCGCTGCCTCCTTCAAACCTCCTTCCCCCTTTCCTCTGCTCTTTTCACATCCCTGGACTCCTCTCTCTGCCTGTTTCTCCTCCTCCTCCTTCCCTTTCTCTGGCTTCTTTATTCCTTTCTCCTTCGTTTTGACTTCTGGTAACTGCATGTTGATCATCACTTGTTCCAGTTGCTGTTTTAAAGAGGCATTTTGATTCCTCAGGTTGTGAAACTGTAAAGGTTGACAGGAGACAGACTTTAGTGCTTTTCACACCTTCAATTATTTTTTTCTCTTGACTTGAAAAGAACAAAAGTCAGTACAAATAAATAGTGAACACACATGGAGGTGATTAGTTATAAATAATAATAATAATAATAATAATAATAATAATAATATAATTTGAACTTTATTGATCCTACACTGCCCACTGCAGGTAGTTCACTAGGAGTAAGTCACTTTTGACGTATTAATATATTTATATTGTTCATGAATTCAGTGTGTAATGTCTTTTTTCAAACGTAGTCTGTAAAATAGGCCTAAATCCAATTAACAGCTAACAGCACATCTCAGGTACATTTGTTCTCACCTCTGTTAGTAAGTCCTGATGCTCTGCCTCCAAACCAGCCCGTTCATTTCTCGTATCTAAGAGAGAATCAGCCTGTGGTGACAGAAGATAGACTGTACATTATTTGTCTTGCTGTTCAGCTCAATAATATTTATTACATCTGTGATTCAGCTATGGTTGTCATGCCTGATAATCTTTTTTTATTCAGAAAATCAGAAAGAAACGTTATTGATTTAAAAATATGACTTTCTGTTCCTTAATTTTTAAAAAAGAAATCTTGTTTTCCTTCCTGTTTATGACCTGCTTTGATTTTAGACCTACAGCAAGTTGGCAAAAATTCTAGAGCCATGACCTTCAGCCCCCGTGCCCTGACCTCCTGCAGCACTCGAAGCTCCTCTAATCGCCTCCTCAGCTCCGCGTTCTCCTGCTCTGCTCCCAGCAGCCTCAGTGTTGAAGCCTCATCCACTTCCACGCTCAGTGGCTTCTGATCTGAGACAATGGACGGCAGAAGAAAATGTGGAGGAGGAAGAGGGATTTTAGAGAAGACGTGAGATGATGAAGACACAGAGACAGAGAAAGAAACAGACAAAGAAGAGAAATGGACACATTGGGAGATTTACTTGATTATTGATAATTGATCGCCTGTGGGCCGGTCATATCTCAGCTCATTTTCTTTTATCAGTTAATTAAAATGTCTGAAATGACAAGGTGTAGAGAGACAGGCGCTCTAACCAATCAGTGTGCTCAGCTCCTCATCAGAGTCCAGTTCCAGTTGGAGAAACCTTCTGTGAACTGCGGAAAACTCATCAACGCCGCCGCCATTGCCGCCACCAACGCCTCTGCTGCTCAGCCTCAGGTCTGCCTTAAGGCTCATGTTCATTTCCAGCAACTCATCCACTCTCTGCCTCTCAGTATCTCTGTCCTACACACACACACACAAAGACACATTTATTTCAGGAAAAGCAATACATCACAAAAATACAAATTTACTTAATAAATTAACTTCTAAACAGTCACTCACTTTGTCTCAGTGAAATATGTTTCAGCAATATTATGGGTAATTTGGACAATTTTGTTCTATATGTTCTGAAACAGAAACATTAAGGAAATTGAAGAATGCTGCCAGTGGCAGTAGCTGTTTGAGAATTATTGTAAGTTTCATTTGGCTCTACTTCCAACTTCATTTTTAGTTTTTATCTTTTTTTTATCTGTGACAAGATTTTTTTTATACAACCCACTCTTTTTCTCTGAATGCTAAAGCTTTTGAGTTACAATCTCAGCTTGTGGAACTGGCAAACAGTTCAATTGCCATTCCAAATGACGGTCCCTAAATAGACGTGAACGCTAACCAAAAGTCACAGGTTTTAAGACGTGAACGCTAACCAAAAGTCACAGTACGCAAAGTAAGCTGGTTGATTCTGGCTTCCACTGCTAAGTTGTTATTGTTCACAATAACTTTAGGTGTCGTTCAGGCTTCACACATCTCATCCTCACTTTAGATTGCAACATTGAATGTTGCAATCTAAAGTCACCTTCACTAATAATCAGAATCACTGATGCCATTAAACTGGAACGCTCCATGTCCTTCTGCCGTGACACAAAATAAATGTGTCACTGACACCAGTTATGTTTCAAGAAGCATTTTTACACTTTCAAAAAATGACATTTTATTAACAAGGCCAGAGGTCCAAAAAAAAAATCTTCAAACATTTCAAAAATGAATTCGTTTAGTAATTGACGCCTAAAAAATGTATTACTGGGTTTCATTCCTTTTTCTGACGCATTTAATCATTTGTAAAATTCAGATGTTTTTAATGTTTCTTTAGAAATATAAAATCAGAGACTAATGATATTTCAAGCATGTAAAATGGTGCTCCATTCATCCATTAATTCTCTACCGTTTAATACTTTCTAGGATTACAGGGAAGAACTGGAGCCCATCCTCACTGACACCCAGGGGAGTTCACTAGTCCATCACAGGAAGCTGTGCTTATTTCAAGTATTAAGGTAAAAATACAATTGTAATATTATTGTATTTTAATATCTCTTTTTTTGCATGAACAATGTCATATTTTGTTTAAATGCAACGTTCCAATTTTCTTAATGGCCAACATTTCTATACTCCTATTTTCTATGGCTACAACCTGAAACTCCTAATGACTGTTACATTACACTATGAAGGGAGACCATTACCACAGTGTTTGCACATTTACCTCATTAGCATGACGCATTATTATTATTATTCTCTCTTATCATACCTTGACACTTATTCTTGGTTCAAGTCCTTCCGCCGTCTTTTGTACAATTATTTTTGTTTTCTTCAATGTTTCGCTCTTTGCCCTTTAAATTTCCAGGCGGAAATAGGATTTTTTTTTTTTTTATGTTATTCCAAGTCTCTCAACATAACCATACATATCATCCAATTATACCTGGACACATTTACAGTACCAACCTTATTATAATAAAAGGCATTATTTTCCACTCACCGCTTCCACAACCATGATTTTCTGCCGCAGCAAATGATTGTCCCTCTCCAGCTCCCTTACTGATTCACACCGTGCCCGTGCACCTGACAGCTGTTCTTCCAGAAGAGCTTTGGTCTCCTGCAGCGCCGCACACAGCTGCTGCTGCTCCTGCAGGGGGCGCCACACACAGGCAGAGGTGAAATGACATTATAATTAGTGGAGATGTCATCATGTCAAAGAGATGAGCAACCAGTTCATTTACATCACAACCACTTCCTCCAACCTACCCACATAGATCTACGCTTCACGTTGTTCTTACATATTGGAGGGTGAGCACCGCAAAGTTTTTAGAGCGCTAAAAATAGTCCTTAGAGTTCGATCTTTGAAATGTTTTTTTTTTACCTTCATTAATTTCCTTATTGAAACTGTTGTGGGGGAAAAAAGTATTTTTTGACTGTCTTCAGTTGACTGTGGAACATTGTGATGACACTACAAAGTATGGAGGGAATGTAACTGACAGCAGAATGCTGAAAAATGTTCCATACCTTTTTACTGAGTTACTGTCTGGGAGGAGAAGTTATTTTTTAAATATGTTTTTATTTCTCCAATAAGTTGAATATAAATCTATTGTTCTGGCACCATAACTGAGACGTAGGCTGCTGTACTTGGTTTAAAACATTCTGTCTGTTTTACGGAATGTCCTGTTTTTTTTTGTTTTTTTTTTGTTTTGAGCAAAATACGGCCTATAATTAAGAACGACATCCGATACTCAATATTTGACAACAGTTGAAGCTTCAAAATAACATTTGAATTTTAAGACAAAAATTTGACTTAATGTAGAGTAGTCTGATGTTCAGTAGCCAGAACCCATCATCAGCATCAGTGATTTCCAAAGTGGGGCGCAGCCCCTCTGGGGTCCGGCAGAAAAAGACTAGGAACCACTGGTTCATATGATGATGGAACACTGGTCTAACAGGCAGCGTTGGAGTACAGTACTACAGTGTTAAATTGCTCACAAAAGTAGTTGAACGTTTCCTGTCAAACATGCCATTCATTCCTGTATGGAGTGTATGAATGGAAATGCCATATGTGTAATAAGAAAACCTACACATAGACGTGTTTTATGAAAAAGTAACAGAGTAAAAAGAATAAGATTGTGATGTCCCAGTAAAACACGTCATTACCACAGCAGTGGTGAGAATTAAACAAGGCAACAGTTGATGATGAATGATGAATAGATTTTCATTTTGGCGACATTTACAGTAATAGTGAATTTGAAATGATGACTAAGTCCTCATAATCAAGATTTTTAGTTGATGCAGTTTTAAAATGTCACAACATCTGCATGTTAGTATTCCTTTGCTCTCCTTCTGCGTTTGTCAAAATTAATCATGGATCAAAACCCAGGGGAATTTCATCAAGCCTTCTAAGTCCGGCTGTCAAAGTAATGCAGAGTAAATTATTAAAGATGGAGAAGGAGACGGTGAGGACACGGAGGTGTCTTACAGGAATATGTGCACATTTTTCACCTGAGAACATTTATACAGCCAAAGAATAAATCTCGTTTGAGTGTAAAAGTTCCAATAAGTAAAGCTATACTCCCGCTCCTTGTCAATGAAGCCACTCAGGGCTGTAAATCCTGATGACCTCACACAATATATTGTTATTCTCTGACTTGGTTCATACAGTACACTTACTCTTGACACCAACACTCACTGCCGTGACGGGAAATATACGGCTTTTTAGATTTAGTGCTGCTACTTTAAAGAAAAAGTAAGAGCTACTGCGGGTGCAGTTTTAAAAGGCATCCTCTTGATGTGACCTTCCCCAGTTTTACTGATGTGAAAACCTCACTGTGTCAGTCGTGTGCGTCTGTGAATATAAAGGCAGTCTGCATATGCTTTGTGCTGCATGTATTTCCATACATTATATTCACCAAATACAGTGGAGTTGAAAATTATACCGAGCTTTTGTGGCAGCGTTTGCAACCCACCGACAAATGATCAATAAGGGTGTGATTGAATGTGTGTGTGTGTGTGTGTGTGTGTGTACCTTCAGCTGAGTTCGTGTGAGCTCCAGGCTGCGCAGCCGGTGTTTACAACCCTGGAGCTCACTCTGGAGCTGCTCGGCCCGTGTAGCCCGCTCCCGTGCACAGTCCAGCTCATCGCGTAAGGATTCAAACCCTTTTCTCTCACGCGCCTGAGTGTATACGCTAAACACACACGCACACACACACACACACACACACAGGTATGGAGACACACAGACATATACACATATTCAAACAGCAGCGGGGATGAGGTCAGAAAAGGTTGTTCACTGATCTGGGACATGATGTAAAGTAAATATTGACAATGTCTGGTACAAAAAGATTGAATATGGTGTGTGTGTGTGTGTGCGTGAGATATCATATCAGTGCTCTACAGATCACATTGAAGAATCCAGGATATTGTGGGATTATAATTTGTGTGTGTGTGTGTGCTCTTTTTATTTTGTAATATATTTTTATATTTATTAGTTAAGGAAAACTGTGTCTAGAATATTACCCATCTGCTCGTCCTGCTACTAAAATCATTTCATATTTAATATTTTTATATTTCACTCAAATATCGGAAGAATTAAGAAATAAAAATGACTGCTTGGGCTTTGCACATGTAAAAATAGATGTTGAAAAGAAAATTCCCTAAGACATGAAATCTAATTTAATTGAAATTTAGTTTCATTTTTGAGTAAATAAAATAATTAAAAAAACACAAAATGTAATACAGTAGTCAATGCCTCTGTAAGATCATTGTGTTTTTGTCTCCTCTTTGTTTTTTCCATCTGTTGCCATGATAACATAACATGATAACATTTTCCATCCCCTAAATACACACACACACACTGTATATATATATATATATATATGTACATATATATATATATACACATAAAATTTCATATATACATATATAATTTCATTATATATAATTTCATCTTCTGGCTCAGGTCGAGTGTCTTTACCTCCTTCTGTAGTTTCTTCAGCTGTTCCTCCAGGGACTGGACGTCCTGTTTGTTGTCTAATATCTGGTCGTCCTTATCCTGCCTAAATAAAAAATGGAAATTTCCATTACATTTAACCGTAATATTTAATACACTATGATTTCTAGTTTTGAGTCATCTTCAGTAAACCACGATGACTGATGATTTCATAAAATATTATACAATACAGTAAAAAATACATGAGATACAATTCATAAGAATGGACACTCAGGAGTGTGTGGCTTACGAACAAATGCCCTCTACAACCAGGCTGTCAATCAAACACAGTGTCCATATATATTTGCCATCTTCCATCAATCCCTTCGGACTAATTCTGCAGCAGTACAGCTGCAGCTTATTGAGTCTCTGATATATGAACTGTAGGATGTTAAATCTAACTGATTAACGGCCTCCTCTGGTCAATACACCAGCTGAACCAGACTGTGGAAAAGAAAGGTCTGTTAAGGTCCAACCCACAGCTTTGTTTATTCTTAAAGTGCTGCACATCTTCTTTATTATGTTATCCAAACTTTTTCAAAGGTCCTTTAGAGGTTTTTTTTTTATTTCACACAGACACACAGATGTACACACTCACAGTTGCTGTTTAAGGCGGCGCAGTTTGGCCTTGCTATCTGCCAGCTGGAGTGCCAGACCTTGAGGTGGCTCCGTGCTGTGACCACCCAGAGGGCCTGTGGTTGAGTCAGCCTGAGCCTCACGCTCTCGACACAGCTCTGCTATCCTCTGGGAGACAGTGAGAGACAGAGAGAGTGGATGGACACAGCCAGGGACAAAGAGCAGAGAGGGAAAAATGAAAAATGAGACATGCATAATGATGAATGGGAGACTTAAAGGAGAAATATTAGTATGAAAAATTAATATGTTTTAATCCTCGCAGACAGTTTGCTATAGGAAAAGCAGAATGCATTCTGCATCGTTTGAACGTAAATAATAGTCTTTTTTGAGTTTGAAGCCATTAGCGCTTCAGTAAAATTAATTTAAAGTTGCTCTTCTCTGTTTGTAATCTGCCCTCTGTGGGCTGTGGGTTTGACATTTTGCGTGGCAGTAGAGCCATAAAAACATTTAAGAAAATTAAATTGAGGTTTTTTTAATGTGGTTACAGGATTTAGTTAAGATGGGAAGGTGAGGCGGCTTCTTCAGGGATTATTTGACTTAACCAAGTTATATTTATATGCACTTTACTTTTAACTTCTCTGATTTAATTTGTGCTTTATGTTTTTTTATATATATTTATATATAAGAGAACACTTTTAAATATCATTTAACATAAACAGGGAATTTAAGTAGGTAGAACTGCAGGTGTGCTGGCACATAGTCTGATTAAAATAAGAATATTAGTCTACTTGGTTACCAGGCAAACTGACGCATTCAAACTGCATCACAGCACCACCTGCAGGGGATGCAGGGTAGCTGAGTGCTGTATGTTTACAAACACTGCCAAATATATATATATTGAATACATAACCACAACAACAAAGTTTACTTAATTTTTAAGTTAACTGTATTTAACTTAATTTGATTATATATAAAGAAATGATCATACAAAATGATGATACACATATTTCACAGCCTCTGTGTGTGTGTGTGTGTGTGTATAACCTCCAGGTGTGTGTCTCTCTGTGCCAGCAGGCTCTGGATCTGTTTGGCCATGGAGCTGAACACCAGGTGTAGGTCTGCACCTTCCACCTCCATCAGCTCCTCCCACTGCAGAGGCAGCACCACTCGAGGATCTTGAGTCACCTGCAGCAGGGACAGCGACTCAACTGTCACACAACACAGCAGATCTGCAGCCAAATTATTTCAAGGCAAGTGAATTCCAAGCAGAAATGTAATTTGTGTCTAAAGTTAAAAAAATATGTTCCTCTGTTCATTTCTGTGCGGGGAAGAGTGTCCAAACACGTCGGACTAATGCATGCAAAACTAATAATAATGTAAACAGGTTTGAAATGTCCTCAGGTGGATGGCATATTAACAGCGAGCAGGAGGTGCACAGGAAGAGCACCCCTCACCTTATGATTTATGAGACTGAGGAGGCATGCATGAAAAAAAAAGCAATGGAAAGGAAACATGCTGTTACAGTAATTCAGGCACGCTGGGTTGCAACATGCTGTTTTTGTAATACCGTCAATTATCCACAGGGGGTATTTTCAAAAGAGTACAATTTGGCATCCATGCTTTATTGGAGAGGACGGTGGAGGGTGACAGGAAAGAAATGAAGGAAACAGGATGACATGACACAGGTGGAGAAGGGGACAGGAGCAGTGTGGGATACATCCTGAAGCAGCAGCCGCCCAGAGGTCTTTAAAAAAGCAGCCAGCAGACTGAGGGGATACAGGCCAAACAGCTGGGCAATTCACTGCTTAATCATACTCAGAAATTAAAATAGGTTTCGAAGTGTTTCCCCTGGACAATTTCTGCCCGTAGTGGTAATCAGCACAGAGAGGACTTTTATATTGAACGTGTTCTTTGGATTAAGTCTGCACTTGAATGCACCTCTTGAATACAGCTGGCGATGGCCACCTGGGTCTGGATGTCCAAAGACTGGATCTGCTGAATGAATGTCTCCTTCCTCTCACACTGCAGACACAGAGGGATACAACGATGACAGTGTGTGTGTGTGTGTGTGTGTTTGTGTGTGGTAACGGGTTAATACAGATAACACATATAAAATAATAAGCTTTTGCAGCCATGCCAACAAATGAGGGATTCTGAAAGGTATTGTAACAAGGCAAAAATCAATTTAACTTTAAAGAATCAACTTTTCCTCTTCTTTTCCTCAGACTTCACCAGAATTGAAATGGTCATACTGACAGTTCTTACACCAGAGGCTGCTGAGGCAACTTGAAGGGTGTTGTCCACGGAAATCAGGTATGGTGTCAACCGGGGGTTGCCACGGTAACAAATACATTCTTATAACAGTTAAATTAAACACTACTAACACGTCCAAATTTGTCCTGCATAAAAAGATGAAAGTGAAACTTATGAAACCATGAAGTGCCTAAAACTAAGACTGACTTTTAGAATAGTGTAAATTTACCACACAATAGTATTAAATTAGTACAATAGTGTAGTTTGAAAGGTAAACTCCATAATTATATATTTACACATCGGCTGAAACATGGACTAAATTATATTGTATAATATGGCAAAAAATATGTATGTACTTTATTTAAAAAATATATGTTAAAAATTAACTTAATTAGGACAAATATTATATGCAATACAAAATTTGGTTAAAAAACCATTGTTGATTATGGCAGTTATCTATATGAAATTTACCACTGCTGATGTTATTTCAAATAGACACTGTTTATAACAGGTGTTTAAATGATCAGGCTTTTTTTACCCTCTAATTTTGCTCTGAGTCTTTTTGTCATGTTCTCACGTTCTGTAAAATGTCAAACATTTCCATGCAGTGATTATTTTAATAAGGAGCAAAGGTTTGAGCCAAACTATCAATAGAATATTTGCCAGTCTGACACTGATGAACAAAATAATACTGGCACTAAGAACAGGGAAAATAAGGGCTGTCTTCTTGGTTCAGTAAGATTTACACTGGTGTCAGTGTTGACTTTTGACGGTCACAGCTGTGCGTCATCACCTGCACGGCACATCCAAGTAAGAGAAGAAGCAGACGCCTGAGTTCTTCTACAGCTGCCTCTGAGGACACAGAAATAACCCTCATCATCATCATCATCATCATCATCATCATCATTCTTCCCTTGATTACCACGTTAATTAGCTTCACTGACAGTAGTGGTATGGACTGAGGGGATCATGTGATCAAGTACCTGTGAGAGGGTCCTGCCCCAGGATGGCAACATTTGGCAGTGACATCATTATCAACTGTTGCAAGTCCTCCTGAAGAAGACAACAGTTTCATGAGTTCAACACCACATGGAAGATCAGCTGGTCCAAGTCGTGACTACAATAACAGAAGTGAAACTTTCCACCAGCCTGCTACAGTTTGTGGTGTAAACACAGAGCTGATATCTGATCAGTGTGACGCCGCCATGTGTCTCCCAGAGGACTACCTGTCCACTGATGATCGTAGTAAAGGTTATTCTGAGGATTATTTCAATGGAACTGAATCACAGAAGAAAAGAAATCACTGAAAGCGCAACAATCTCATATGAACAGAGACTTGTCATCATAACTACTGTGTTCCAATGATATGGATTAAGTAAACACAGTACACTAACAGAGCCTGGCATCAGTCACAGATTACAATTCAGTACAGCCACCAGAACCTGTGACTAACAACAAACTGAGGAGGACGACTGTAAACAGGCTCACTGACTGAACAAGGCCAGAATGGAAAAGATCTGAGGACACGAAAACGAGAGCTTAAAGATTGTTTTTTAACAGCACGTCTTGGTCACTCTTAAGTTTGATCTTTACTGTACCCAGCTGAAGTTTAATTGGTCCGTCCTGACATACCTCAGGTTGCCAGCTAATTAGTGCTAGCTCATTAGTGCCAGCTAATTTGTTGTTCACTGGTAAATATTTTCACCTCAAAACATCTACATTGGGCAGGAAGAAGAGAAAATCCAAGCAGAGGGCAATACACTTCAGGTGTGCCGTCAAAAATGACTTGTTTCTATTTGTGTTGGTATATGCAATATGGGACAAACGCTCATAAGCCTTTTAATTTTAAACACAAAATGTTTAAGTCTTTCCTCGTACACACTTTCAAACAGATGTTTTATTATCATCTCGTGCTAGAAATAATTTAAAATGTCATAAAGTCACAGCGGTCAGCTGGTTCCAGCAATTTCTAATTCATGATGATGGATAATTATGGCAGATTCTAAGAGACATTAAGTCAAGCTCGACAGCAGACGCCTCAGTCATTCCAAGTCCAGAAAAGTTGTAATGGCAACAAATGTGTGCCTGCAGTGCTCCACTGCTTCTTACATTTGTGCTATTTAGCATAACACCACAGTAGTGGGTCATCAGCTCTTTACTTTATTGCTCGGTTTAATTAGTCTTAAACTAAGAAGAGATCATTACAGCTCCGTCTTAATTAAAATGCCTTTGTCAAAGTGCCACATACTGAATCTGGCCAGCTCCTCTCGCAACTGCCATGAAAGCCTGTTTGCATCCTCCTGCGAATCATCTCAGAAATAAGCAGAGCACAGACCCAGCTCTCAGCTCCAGCCCTCTGTCTCTCTGCTGTCATTTATGAACTGCTCAGTGAGGAAGGAGATGCACTTCCTGTCAGCACATTTGACATCAGAGGCATGTGCGCCGTCTTCTGGGGCATGTGAGGCTTTAACCACTGCAGCTCTGTGTTGGTCAGAATTTGGCAACGGTCCATTACGTCTAACAGACTTCTGCAGATCACCTAGATGGGAGTTTTATTAAAGCCGCCGCATCTGACTACAAATATTGAGTACATACTAAAGTGAGCTCAAATAGTTATAATAATCTATTTATATACTATATATTTATAGTATATACATTTATATAAATATACAGTATATATATGATAAACTTTCATTTTCATTTTTTTCATTTCTTTTGTCTGTATTTACCATAGGCTATATAAAAACTCATGTATATTGTAGCAGGCTATGTTATTAGTATTTGTTAAATGTTTTTTTTTTCCTGATCTATTTATATTGTAATTATATACTTTTCCTTCCCCTAAATGGCTTCTGGTCTAAAGAGCAAGTTTGAATTTTGGAAAACAACATCTGATATACTTTTTTTTTTTACTTTAGGAAGCTTTAGGCTAAGGAGACAAATGTCATGGCATAACAAATGAGAGGCAATTTTAATTTCTTCATTCATACAGAGACGCCACTCAAAGCTGTAAAATAATTCCAGTCTGTCTACAGTTGCCATAGTGAGGAATGCAGACAGATATGTATATTTATAAAGCTTCTATGATAGACACAGTTGCAAACCAGACTTGCCTTGAAACTACTAAGATGGCAGCAGAAATAAGATGGGAAGAAAAAAAACAGAAAGATGAGAGTAAAACCATGCCAACCAGGCCATGAGGAGTAGGGATAACCATTAACAACAACATCTCTGCCTACTTCAGGTGCAGCTGAATCATTTGTGCAGTACTAACTATCAAGCCCCTCCTTTATTACTTCTGTCTTGAGCTTCTTGTAATGCATAGGTGTACGTCAGAGGTTTGCTTGAAAAAAAAACTAGGAAGTGAAACCTTGTAGCCACATGTTCATGGTCTTTTTTTTTTCTTTTTCTGATGAGCTGACGGTTCATGTTAGGCCTGACAAAGAGGGCGTTCTTTGCTGAGAACAGAGTGCCTCCCTCAAGTGAAGAAAGAATTGTCATTTCCTCAAAGGAAATGGGCAACAATCACACACTATTTAAATCATCTGTGATACAGAGCTACAGTTAATTCACTCTTCTACTTCAACACTCTGCATCTAAAACATTAAAATTGCCTCACTCCATTATCCTGATAAAAGAAATGGGACACGTGAACTGATGATGGACATTCTCTCTCTTTCATCTTCTTTCTATTCACCTTTGTGTTTCCACAGCATCATGAGAGATTCATTCTGTCCTGTGCTTTGTACTACCTTAAAGGAAAACAACTGCCTCTTCAGCCTTTCCGCTCGCCCTCTGTTCTCCCTTGCCATTTGGTGTGGCCCTGAGTTATGTTCTGCAGAATTGTTTCAGCAGTTTCAACAAAAACCTATTTATAATGAATGCATTCCCCAAAAAGTCATTACACCAGTGGTTCTGGAGAGTGCCAGTGTGAAAATGCTCCATAAAGTAAACATGACTGTTCACAATGTGTGCTTTAAAAAGCACCAGATGGAGGTGGGACGACAACGGTTTGTCTCAGTACCACCTCATGAGTCCAACCTGGTGGACAGTGTGTCTCAAACTAAAATGTGTTAATGCACACAGATATAAAACTTCACAGAGAAAATTAAGACCAGAATTGAAAACTTTCCGAATTCAATCTGATCCTTCACACTGTGGCAGTTAAGAAAATACAAAATAAAATGTATAACGTTCTCCTGATCTGCTCATCATCGTATTGCTCTGACCTCCAAATCCTTCCGATCTAATGGCAGCATCTTGCTCCGTGTCATTTATCAAGTATGATTAAACCTAGAAGCCAATCCTCATCTCACAAGCAGAGTATTTCTTTTCTTTTATCTGATGACAGTTGTTTGTCAGTGATGGATTTTTTTAAAGTGAAATAAGACACTATTTATATCTCCATTAATGAATGGATTGTTTTGACAGTTATTCATTTGTGACAAAAAAGTAAGAAAAATATTTCAGACACAACATTTTTGACTTGCTAAGAAATATAAGGTGACCACTGTTATCTGATTGAGGACAACATACTGAAATGACAAACTGGATTTGAAATTGGGAAATGGCAATAATATTCTTTTGTCACAACAATCCTCAAACATCATGACTCACTCTAACCAAGTAAAGGAAATTTGAGTCACAGGTCATGAAACAGAAAAAGTGAGTGAGGGACCCATTGGTTTTCACTCTTTCTTTCACAGTATTCCTTATACATTTTAATTCTATTATCAGACTACAATCCAAGTGTTTAACCTACAATGTACTTTGGTTTAGTGGTACATTAAACATTAACTGATTAATTAATTCAATTTAGCTCAAATCTTAAATAGGTTGCTTTACTTCTAAACCGTACTAATAAATATTGGTTAGTGTCGCTGTTTTATCCAAATGAACATAGAAAAATGAGAACGTTACTTTTTAGCGCCGTTAATAGGGTATGTTTTATGAACGTGAGAGAGACCAAGGATACATTTTGACTGAACTAATATGTCAATAAAACCACTTTTTTACAAGGGACAGTAAGTCAGTGCCTTGAGATTGTCTGTAAAAATGGAAAAAAAAGTCCTTGAAAACAAAATTGCAGCTTCTTGTTTTTGAGTTGTTTTCTCTTCTTCAAAAGAAAACTTGGAAGGAAGTGACAGTGAAGAATAATGGGTGGAGGTGAAGGTGGTGTAACGTGGTGATTTTGCAGTGTCATTGTGGTCTTTTAATGCCACGATACAGTATGGTTTTTAATATTGTTGTTTTTTTTAATTAATCTTAGACGAAGACAAAGGCAGAAAATGTCTAAACTGTGGGATTTGTTTATTTATGTATTATTGTTTTATTTGAATATGCAAATATTGTAATCGGTAGATTAATTGAGTACGAAAATAGTCGATAACAGCAGTGCTACTCTCAACAATCAGCATTAGCATTAGCATTAGTTGATCAGTTAATTATTCCTTTGTAAAGTGCTGTTTTTATTGCTCATAAATGCTGCAGTTGGTAATAGATTGTCATTTTATTCACACACCAACTGCAATGTTTTAAAAAATCAGTTTAGAATCAAACTGAGTCTAACTTCATTATACATTCAGTTGGTTTCATCCAATCTCAGCACATCATTCCCCATGTGATGATGTGACCTTCCTCCCGTGACCCTCCCCTCCTCCCAGCCTCCCCTTCTTTACCTGGTAGAAGGCTCTGAGGTGTCGGTTTAAGATGGAGAAGTTCTGTACTCTCAGCATGTGGTCATCTCGTCCACTCTCGTAAAGTCGCTCCTTTTTGGGGTTGGGGTCTCTGGGAGGTAGAAAGAAAATACAAGTCTGTGTATTTACTGCAGCTTGATCAAACAGCCTCGACTCCACGTCTCTCTACATGAGAAATTTTTATGCAACACTGCATTTGAGCAGGGAGTGAATAAAATTTTAATGAGGCTGTGATGCAGGCAGCCAGCATCCTCACACAGTTATTTGCTGAAATGGAGCAGCGTAGGTCAGACCAAATGAATCAGCTGTTCAGCAAATACTGGCTTGAATATGGTTTTGCCATTTCAAATAGAAAAGGTTTCGTTCTGCAGAAAATTGAAATAGGTATATATGGATATACCTTATATTATACCTTCTACCTTATATATACAGAACCTTACCAAATGAAACCTCTTTTCATCATTTACAAGAAAATTGCGACAAATACATTCGGGTCATCTATTTACTTCTTTTATGCTGTCTGCCACAAACAAAATGATTTTACCAAATGAAATACAACTGCATTTTTATATTAAAAAGTAAAAACTATACGCTGAGAGTGTGGCACACTTCTTGCAGCCGCTGAGTCACGACATTAATGTGCTGATAAACTAACAATGACAGTACTAATGACCTGGTATTAATGAGAAACAATACAGGATGTTGACACAATTAAAAGCAGTGTGACGATCACAAACAATTAGACGTTACTAGAGTAGCTGTATTACAGTATAAATAATAAAATAATTAAATTTAGATAAAATGTTATGAGCAAAGATAATAGACAATTAAAGAAATCAATAATACACTGCAAACCTCTTCTTTAATTTAGGTCTGTGTGTCAGTGGTCTACAGTAAAATCTTGTGTCGATTGTAAACAAAGCTAGGTAACTAAAACTTGGCGTTAAACTTTTAGACTGGGCTTTCTGCCTTTTAACTGTAACAAGGAGAAAAACAGAACGAAGCTTCCATTGTCTGCTGTGGATAGTTGGGTGAAGAGCAAAGCCACTGAGTCTTTGTTAAAATTCCTCTAGACTGAAAACAATGAAAGACCCGATGTCTTTGACTGTTGCGGGCTAAATAAGAAAATACTGCAGGAAACAGACTGGACTGCCAGTATAAAGTTTAGTCTTTTACAAATGAACGTAAAGTGAAGCAGTTTCTCAATTGCACTTTTTTGCAAAGATGTGAGGAAGTAAAGAAAAAGGTCAAAGGAACCTTACATAACCCTCATGACCTCATTGAGGAAAATTCCACTGGTCAGCCCAAGGTAGCGGTCCAGAGCACTCTGGGAAACTGAGTTCACCTCCATATACTGACTGTGGAGCGGGCCGCCATGCTCACTCTCAACCGTCTTCTCAAACAACTGAACCTGTAAAAAAAAATGAGGATCATAGACTGAGGGCTTTAGGAGGCGTACAAGACAGGGAAGGCCGAGACAGGTGCAGAAAACAGGTCCTAAGAGAGCAAAAGAGACAAAGAGATGGAGAGGTGCAAATGTTTTCGCACAGGAAGCCACTTGAGTCGGTGCACCTGTCTATACAGGTGGGATCTGCACGCTCCCACTGGGAAGCACTTCATTGTGACAGGCGGCCAAGCAAGCCTGCTGCCAAGGTCTCTCTCTCTCTCTCTCTCTCTCTCTCTCTCCCTCTCTCCCATTTTTTTGCTCAAAAGAGCTGTGCCAATGCAAACTGCAATATAATGAGGTTTTATTCCCACCTGCATTTTCTGAAAAGTACACTGTGGGTAAACACAGCAACTGCTGGCTGAGCTTAGGAAGCAAGAAAGAGAAGCTGGTCACCCAGTGTGACATAATAGCACAGCATTTGCAGTGGATGTCCTTCAACATTTGTGACAACACAGTGAATGACCACCCTGCTGAAGCAACCCTGGGCAAATACTGTGCTCTGCCAGCTGCAGGCATCCTGTTGAATCTGACCTCTAACCTCCTTTTTAGAAATATGCTACAATAAAAGAGAATATTCCTGCAAGGTTAAACACGGGATTGCACTGTATAAATACTGCCCATTGACCAGGAGGACAAATCCCAGAGGGCTGAATGGTTTTCCATGTAAAAAAAAAAAAATAGCAAGAACAAAGGTTCATTTGAATTAAACGAGACTATATTCTCCTGAAAGTACAGGACCTAACTTTGTATTATTTTCTGCCCAAGGACAAGGAAGTATCACTGCTGGTAGAGAAGAAAAAAGGTTATTAGGAAGCAAAGGAAGCTGCCAAAAGGAGAAGTGAAGTTGTTGCTGTGTACAAAAGAGAAACACAGTAACACAGCTCCTATCCTTGCCACACTTATCTATTTATTACTGTATATACTTTCTCCTTTAGAGGAGAAGAATTATTTTATTTGTAAAGATAACAAGGCATTTTCTGACTGGGAAACAATGTTTCTTAAACTTATTAAACTGCCTGAAATGACAAAATGTTAAAACTGCTCCACCAAAATAACTGTGGTTTATAATATTATTGGAACAGCTCATTTAAAATAAAGTAATACATTCATCTATCGCAATGTATAATGTATGTGTAGTAGTTGTAAGGGTTTGTTGTTAATACAAGTACAGTTTTGTTCCTTTTTCCATGCCCTACATCCCTACAACATTATCACATACTTCATTCTTGCCTAAAATTATTTTAAAATCTTTTTGACTTGCTATGGTAAATCTGGTTGTTTGAGCTGATTCCCCCCTTGCTTCTTGTCATTTACTTTTTTGGAAGCTGGTAACCTTTAACTTAGATTACTGCCACCTACTGGATCTATTAACAAATCATATACTTGTTGTGGCCTATTTTAAATAATTTTGTATTTTTTAGAGATTTATATTCTGGCTGTGTATTTCATCGACTTTATAGTAAAAGCTCTACACCGTACTCCTATTCTATTTTCCTCTTTGCCTCTTGAAATGATGGCCTTTCCTCTAACAGGAGGTGATAAATGATAAATGACGTACCCATTGCACCAACGCACTTTCCATGAATTCCTCTATTATCTCCGTAATGTTAGAGTCCATTGTTGTGTTAGTAGACTTGATAAAGCCTACGGAACAGAGATAATTAAAAAAACATTATCAGAGAGGATCCATCTTGTGTCAAGTGAAGTACTTTGACATTTGCGCGGCCCTCCCTCCTTCTTCCTCCTCCACCTCCTACCCAACTGTCTGTTCCTCTCTCTCTCTCTCTCTCTCTCTCTCTCTTTCTCTCTCACTCCCTGTTTCCCCCTCTCTTTGTGTGCGTGTCAGCGCGTCATTGCAAGACCAAACCGGAGTTTTCAAAACTCACGTTGCCTTTTTCCTTCTTCATCTTAAAAAGTCATACACGGAAAGACCCGCCTACACGGTCAATAACTGCAAACGCTTTTTATCTTTATTTTCATACGCGCCCACACACGCGCTCCGTATTGTACTGGAGGAAGATATTAAATTAATTCAGAATCAGGAGTTAAATAACTACTAAGTCGACGGTGGTTTTCTCCTGTCCTCAGCAGAACTCCAACATATTTAAAAGCTGCACAACAGCGACCTCCACCGGCCATCGGGTGTTCTCAAGTTTTGAGATATGTTTAATCGTTTATTGATAATAAAATAACAGGGTGAGGCGAAACAAAACGAGCAGGAGTACACAATGTTTCCAATTCCAGTGGTGTATGTTGGTCTATAGGCTTTTATGCTTTTTACAGAAACTGTGAGGAGAATCACACAGTGTCACCTGTGTAAACTTTCTAAAGCTTTATAGGCATCACCATAAAAAAGGGATAATATATGTGCTGAAATATTTTGTTTGCCATTTAAAATCTTAAGCTTGGCTCCCGGTTAGGATGCATTATTTATTTTCTTGCCAGGTTTTGTAAATAGTAAAATTAAGTCATATTTTATTTTCATGCTCTGCTTAATTCCTTTTAAGGTCACAAGAGGAGATGGAGCCAATCAAAGCTGTCATCAGGTGAGGGGGGGGAGACACATTTTGTGGACAAATTACACTGATTTAAAAATAAATGTCAAATAATTTAGCCTCAGGATACATAAGAATCATCATGTCTGTGTGTGCTTTCTGTCTCTGTGTGATAGCGTGTGTTCCTGTATGCACGTGGATACTGCTTGTCCAGCAGTTCAGGGATTAACCACACCAGGATTATCAGATTGTTTCTGTGCAGCCAGAATGGAAAAGATAATGCTTCATATAGGACACCTCACACATACACATTCACACTGCAAACACACTCACCCAAACCTACTTATATACTCCAGTTTAAATTCAATGTATGTAACAAAACGAAGACAGACACTACAAAGTGGTTAAAAACTTCTACTTTTACTTTTTCGTGTACATATGTTTTCTTTTGAAGCATTTATTACAGCAAAAAACAGACTACAAATCTGTAACCCAAGTTATAGGGTTGGAAATAACAGAAAAGTATTTTTTTATACATTTTGATTTAAATGTATGTCAGGATATCAAAATATTAAAAAATATATGTCTGCTACAATCATTAAACATATCTGCTACTGCTTAAACTGGTATGTACTTGAGAGGATGTTTCGATTGTTTTCTGTGCAGGACCCGATGACGTTCCCTATTCACTGCCATGTTTTGGTGTGGTTGTCTTGACATTAGCCGTCTCACAAACTAAAGAGCTCAGACACCACCTTTCTCCTCACCTCCATCCCTTCCTCCTTCACTTATCTGTGATGTTTTTTCTTCTTCTTTTTTTAATTGGCAGGAGTAGAGGAGGCATCCTCTGCCTCAGGGGATCCCTTGCTGGTGGTGGGGTCGACCTGGGAGAACTTTAGCATGTCGAGGACACTGGTTTTGACATCCTCGAATGTTTCTTTCACTCCCTTCTGCAGGATATAGCCCTCACTGTCATCCTCTGGGTTCTCCAGGGCCATGGCTCCTTCCACAGCCGTCTGCAGGTATCTGAGACTCAGAATCACTGACACCTGGACACAGAGATGGAATAAACATGAAATGTGGTTAGATTTGTAGCAGATACTTTAAAATATCTGATTGTCCAACACTATTTGGTGCTTTGTGCTGTTTTGTCTCAACCAGAGGGTCACCAGTTAACCTCCCCGCTTGGTCCAACTTTTTTTTTTAATTATTCCCACTGGCACACTGGTTTTCTTTGGGTATATCAATCTGTACATTATATTAGCTTTAAATCTATTTATGTGATGTGTTTATCTTTAATATTATATTATATTATATAATATATCATTATATCATATCATATCATATCATATCATATCAAATCAATATCAAGTTAGGATCTCTCTCAGCTTCCTGTTTGTTGTTTTTGTGAACTGCCCCCTGCAGCCAAATCTCCTGGCTTTAGTCACTAGTGTTTTCTCCAATGTGTCATATGCTGACGGTAATTGAACTAAAGAAATGTTTATTTACGTTTCTTTTCCTTCTCCTTGTCAGTTCAGACAACACGTGTTCAGAATTCAGACAACCTCTAACGTCCGTCCGCCTTGTCCTGCTGATTCCGATTCAGCTGATTGCTCTGCGCCTCCTTACCCTGGTGTACCACTCATCTGTGCTCTACTTTCAGAGTCGAGCCCTCTGCCAACTTAAAAGTTTGCGCGATGATTAACCCCGAAACCTTGACTGTTTCCAAGTCTGTGTTTTGCATTTTAGATTCACACATTTAACCGCCTTTAATAGCTCCAGCTGGAGGTCGTGTTTGTTCTGTGAAGCCGAGTAAGCCATCAATAATTGGCAGCGAATGAAAGTGGGAATTTGATTAAGACAGAAATCAATGGTAGGACATTTGTTTGTTGGTCGCAGTAGCAGTGAAAGCCACAGCCATTATTTGAAATTCTGTGCGTGTGGTCAAGTTAATGCTTATTTTGGAGAGAACCTGTTTGTACAGCTATTGGCTGTTTGGACAGTCACATAATGGGGGGAAAGCAAATCACCATTAAGCAAATCATTACATTCAAGACATGAACAGATGAAGTTGTCTTCTATTCATTTCTATTGTCTTATTTACACCAGAGTCAAGTCCATCACTGTGTTTTTAGGGTTTAAAAATTAAAAATAAATATAGGAACAAACTCTAATCCTTTTTCCTTTTCTCACATTAGAAGAGCGTTGCTCACGTGGCCCACCTGTATTATGATGACGGACAGCACACCGGGGCCAGTTGAATTCATCAGACCCATGTAGTAGTCAGTCAAAGCCTGCCTGCAGCCCTGGGTGTACAAGTTGAGCTCTTCTGTTTGGTAGTCGTAGTTGTAGTGGGCAGTGTTGTCGGTCAGGTGGTACTGCAGGCAGGGCCGAGGGGAGGTGGGGTTGCAGCAGCTGAAAGGAACTCCATCCATCAGGTATCGTCCATCCACATTACTCCGGATACGACTGGAGACAGGTGGGAAGTTTACAATGAAAATCACATGATGTAAATATAGCAAAGTAACTGATTTTAGGTTGAAAATGTCTTTGTTTTCCATCATTTTAATGACAGCACTCTTCTAGTAAACAGTCAACATTAGTGTGATGTGAACTATTTATCAGCCTACCACATCATTTCATTTTCTTTTTTTTTGTTGTTGTTTTCTAGTACATCAGCCACCCTGCCATCTTATTATTTTCACTCACTCCTTGACTTCTTTGGAGGTGAAGTCCAGGTATCTGTTGCTGACCCACTGAACCTCAAACCAGTCCTTGAAATTGTTGTTTCCACAACAGCGGAACTGCATCTGCAGACGATCAATGGTCTCTTTCTGGAAACAGCGGCCAGGTACATCTGTGTCCTTGTAGAAACGAATCCCATTCCTGAGGCCAATCTGATAGTGGGTGAAAAATTGGAAGAGAAAGAAAATACAGTAGATGTGTGTTTTTTTTTTACTTTATGTGGAAAACTTCAATATTATTGATAACTGTGCTGTTTTGCATTGAGTACAATATTTTAACCAGGACAAAACTGTAGTGTTTCAAAAACAGACAGAATCGTTCTCAGGCAGATGAATTCACATCTTATTTTCTGCAGGAATATGTTGTTACTGTTCCTTTTAGGTTATAGCTCAGACATCTTCTCTCACACCTATGACTTTTTTAACTGTGGCAAAGACAGAGTTTCTAGCAGCTCCATGAAAATAATTTTAAAAAATGGTTCAATTTCAGCCCAGCTTAACTAACCCTACCTTCAGGGATTCCTCCAGGCGTCCCTGCAGGGCGTAGGCTAGGACCACAACAGCGATAAGAAGACAACAGATGACTGCAGCCACAGCAAACCAAACCAGCAGGAAGATCTTCCAACGCGGGAAGCGGGTTGGATCCAAGGAGTCCAGACACACACGGCCAGCAACCCAGTTGGTGCCAATTGAGACCAGACCCACCATCATCAGGATGTTGGGCACCACATGGATCTCTGTGTTGTCCATCACCTCAAAAAAAGAAGGAGCACGGACAGCATTTAAAAAGGACACAAAGACAGACGCTAACTGCAGGTCACGTTTGTTTTTTCACTCAGGCAGTTAATAATCCTTCCTTTCCAGCTATTTAACATATAATAACGTTGGTCACTTGAAAATTCATTTTTAGACTGACCTTAACACATAGCCTCGATTTTTAAAATTACTCCATTTCTGGGGTTTTGTTCACTTTTCCTTCATTAAAACCAGATTCAACAAAGTATTGCAACCACCCTCTAATGTACTGAATCCCATCAGTGCAGCCACACGCAGTGGTCACATACACAGAGTTTTTGCTCAATGAGAAATAATCATTGAGCACAAATGGTCAGTACATGAAGCTAATTGCTTTGCACATTTACTTAATGAGGAAGTAGTTCTGTAAAAGCACTTTCTAGTCGTTGTGAAATCATTCTTTGAAATATTTTTTAGCCGAAGTGCCAGTGTTTCATGTAAAACACCCACTCATGTTCTCTCACCTCCGTTGTAACTTAGGGCTTGGCTACACAGCACCACACAAGAAAATCTGAATCT
>NC_024321.1:9047777-9058449 GCF_000523025.1 Cynoglossus semilaevis
ATCAAGCTGTCCATCTTTGCTGTGCAGCTCACTGGATATCAATGATTCCAATCTATTCAGAGCAGTCACTGACCTTTTCAGGCCTGTCACTAATTGGTGGTGATGACCTGAACCCGCTGCTCTTATCCTATGTTCAATAAATGCTCACCGCTAATGACTTTGGATGAAAAAGGTATTTGATTCTCCATCCTACCAATTGATTATGTACTAGGGTGTGTCTGAGTGTCAGCTTTACCGAGTGTTTACATCTGTGTTTTGAGAGCAACGTGTTTGAATTTGAGGATTGCACTGTGGATCTTAGTTTAAACCACAGTGAATGGTAATTAAAAGTCAGGCAGATCCATTAAATTTTCTCAATGCTTTCTTAGCAGTGTTCGGATGTATTGATGACTTCGGCTGAGTAAAAGGTCTCAAATGTCTGAAGGACATCCCACAAACCATGTCTGAGCACCTCGCGTTCTCAAAGTCAGCCACAGCAAGAAGTTTGACGCAGGAGCTAATGTAGAAATATATGAAAAATAATTGTAATTGTAATGCTACTGGTACTGCTGTATGCCCCTTTTGTTAGTTGAAGTTGCTGTAGTACTTCTTAAGAGTAATGATTACTTGTTGACTTCAGCATTTCCTAGTTACTCTGCCAACACATTAATTATGGTATATAATATATTTTGAAACAGTCCATTCATGTAGAATGTGTTTGTGTTATGATAGAACATATTTGCATGTGTGTGTGTTGTCCTGTTTACCTCAGATCTACGGAGCAGCTCCATCTTAAGGTAAACACCCAGACAAAAAATGAATGCACCGCACGTCAGTGCCAGCCATGACAGCAGCCACAGGCCCTGGGCCAGACGCAACCGCCTCTGCTGGTTGAACTTCATCTTCAGCAGCATCTTCACCAGCTGTCGACGATGCACCACTAAAAACAGTAAGATGTCACTTTTCAGTCAATTATGCTTCAAAATGAGTTGTTGTTGTTTAAGTAAAAATAAATGCAATAATAACTAACAAGAAAGAAAGCTGTTGTCAACGCAGACTTTGCACTGGTTGTTTGATCAGTTATTAGCAGGTTGAGCTCGTCTAAGTTGTTCCAGATGAAGAGGATAAGCAGGTAGATCCCTTTGTTAGTACAGGGAACAGTCGACCTTAAAGGATAATCCACAAGCTTTTTCCCGATGCTGAAATTATTTCAAAAGGTTTCTTTTCGATCTTCTGTTTTGCAGGTAAAACGTGAACTATGAAACAAAAATGATTGTTCCTTTTTCCTTAGATTAATCGAAATTCTCCTGAGACTGTAATTTCAGTCTTTTGCAGGGACCAGCTTTGAGGTCATGCCATCAAATTCTTCCTTGTGTTGTATATTAGGTGGTTCCTTTCCAGCTGTGCCCAAATGTGACGCCCCCCTAAACCACCCTACCCATGGTAGGCAGAATAAAAGACTGTCCTAAGTGGAGAGTTTGGAGCTGTAATCTCCCAACACTGTCTATCGGATCCTATTAAATTCCAGGGGCCAATGGGAAATCAGGCCAGTGTCTGATCAGCAAACTCATTCTGATAGACACGTAGTCACCTATGGGAGACACAAGCGACTTTGTATGTGTAAGTGTACTGACATGAAACCTTTCGGCACAGCCTGCAGTGCAATCAATAGCTTATATAGACAAGAAATACATTATTATAACAGAGACTTTAGGAATATCAAGAGGGAAAGTGTGAAATGCCAGCATTGCTTGTTTCAAAAGCACAAACATCCTTTTTAACTCATTCACGGAATAAAATGTTTTGAAAAGATTCAAAAATGTGCAGAACAATAATATAAGTTAATCATATAATCATATAAATAATTTCTTTCAGTCTTTAAGAGGGCTACATTTTATTTTGTCACATGTTATTGTGACGTTTTTATCGGTTACAAAAGTTTTGCTGCTCGTCACAACTTCGCCAGTAGGTGGTAGTAATGCATCCCAAAGGTTGCAGAGCTGCTTTGAAAACATCGTTAAACGGATGTGGCTAGCAGTCTTAATTGGTTAAATTGATTAATGTGTATAATTATTCTTTTGTGATCATATTTTGCGGCGTAGAAATGTATGACAGTTTTAGGCAAATATGTGGATATTGTCAATTCAGTGCTTGACAGGAATTAATATTTCCATTATTCAAGCAATATCATATGTACTAGCAACCTGCTAAAACTCAACTCGTGTACTTAGACATCACAGCTGTATTCAATACTACAGCATTTAATGCAGTAAACCAGGATATTTGCCTCCTTTTTATTTTTTTCTTTTACTGCATTTAATGTATTAATATGTCTAGTCTTAAAAGTCTTGTTGCAATTACATCTCTATGGCAGCTCACGTCTCAGCAACTCTTTCTTTTCCTTATTATTTTGGAATTGACTCTTAGCAACTATTTGTCCAGAATGCAACGAGGCTTCTTTGAGTAAGTGAAAGTCTGACCGGGGAGGCAAGATTTAATCTCGTGTGAGATTATGAGTGGAGCAGGAGGGAGGTTGATGGGGTTGGATAAACTGGATTATTATAAGTACTCATGGCAGCTAGAATTAAACTTGTAGCCAGTGACACGCTAACGCCATTTTTTTAACATGACAACAAACAAAAGCAAAAATCTAACTCTTAGTCTGTGGATCCATCCGTTGCCTGTTTTTGCCCTTGTATCAGGAGTTAACAGTGATCTTTATTTTTGTTTGTGCAGATGCTGACGTGATGTGCAAGGGACTGATAGTCCCTCTAGTGGCAGAAATGAGAAGGTTGATCAGACTGACATACACGTTAGTACATTCTTTTTACAACACTACATTTTGAGAAGCCAAAACATCATATAGTGAAAAATGTATGAAATGTTAAATTGTCCTAAGAAATTTACAAAAGACCTGAGCAGTTTATGTGTAGTAATTAAAAAAACAATCTTGGGTTGTATAACTTATTTTATTAGCAGGAAGTCTCATTGACATTTTCTACATATTTATTTTTTGTGCTGCAGAATAATACATGAGTGCATGGTTCACAAGGTCACACATCAGTCATCAGGGTGGTAAACGTTCATTTCAAGCTGCTGACATTATTCACAAACTATGTTCTATACCATCACAGAGCCACAGTTATAAGCTCAAATGTCAACTTCACATTTGTTCTGTCTTCTATGGCAGTTAAAAACTAAGTCTAAGATGAACAGTATAAGTGTATTAAATGTATTACAAACACAGACAGAGGATAACGTAAAATCTATTTGAGCCCAGTAATTACATGCCAATCAAAGGTATATTCAACCACAGACATGAAAAGACAAAAGTAGGGAAACCATCCGAACTGTTTATAATGGTGATTTCTATGTAGTGTGGGTGACTGTGGTTGCCTGTGGACAAGAAAAACTTAGGGTTAGTAATTTATGTCCCACATAAAATTATAACACTATTTTCCTGTAAGTGTATTTACAAATAAATTATTCAGAGGTAGTTCTTCATTCTTAAGAAAATTAGTTACACAGTTGATCAGTAGCCACTTCCTGTTCATCCTCTGTTATTTCCTGGTGGTGTCATCCCCATTAGCAACTACCTTTTATTTGTCTGAACACATCAGCCTGGATTATATATTGGGATCACACTGCATTTTTACATTTATAGTTAACAGATTCCAACTACCTAAGGATCATAGAAATCACCACTGATCACTGACTGGAAGTATAATAAGAGTGTAAAATATATTTCTGTTATTAACAGACAAATGTACAAATGTCACATTTTTTCCTAAACATAAGAACACTAAGAACACATTATATATTAATAAATGTGCACATACTGTACAGGCAAATATGCTTATAAAGCTACACTGAAACATATTGTCTAAAAAGTTATGACATAATCATATAATAATTATATATTATAATATTTTAGTTTTGCAAGGAGGGAACCGTGTGCACCACCTTTGGTAAAGATCCCTGTTTGAGACACATTATTTGATTTGTTCAAACCCAAGTCTACACTGTCTCAATGTATCAAACTAAAACTATACAGGTCCTACATGATGAGATTTACAACTTCTTTATAATATTAGAGGATTTAGTATTATATTGGTGACACAAGAATTACTTCTTAGAGAGAATATTAACAAGTAAGTTAGATAATATGTGTATAGATTATATATAACTAATATTTGTTGCATCTTGTGTGTCTCCATTGTGGTTTTGGGGGGGAGGGTGTTTACATCATTCACTTGTTTGGGTCAGGCTTTTGGCTTTAGAGTAATGGGTAGATTGAGGCAGAGTGTTTGAAGCCTAAAACTACAATATATACAGTACGTTAATAATAAAACCATCTTATCTAAGGTATTTCTGTGGTATTTTAAACATAAATCTACTTCCAACATACTGCCTTTTCAGTCTGCCTCTTCAGCTGTTGGTTTCACTCCTTCCACCCACTCTTCCCGGACCTGCAGCTCCGTCCCTCCACCCACATTATTATGAGCCTGCAGCTGCTGCATGAACTCATCCAAGATCTGCTGTGCTGACACAGAGGTCACATCCACAAGGTTGTGCTCTAAAAGTGCTCCATTTACTCCTCCCTTTCCACACCAGCAGTCACTGACCGCAGCAACCTGTTGAAGATTTGACTTGGTGTCACTCTGCTTAGGGCCCAGGGGAGACTGCTGTAGGTTTTGAGGGTAGACAGGTTGAGGTCTGGCAGTATGAACACCAGCCATTTTCTTAGACAGGACAGGGCTGATGTCAGCTGTGGAAATAAATGGACTGTTGCTCGACTCCTGTTGACTTGGGAGGTTGGCTTCAGTTGTTGTTGTCGTTGTTGGCGACCCCTGCTTAAACGGCACAAAAGCAGTGACCCTCTGTGGCCCTGCCTCTGTGTTTGTCAGCCAGTCATGTGTAACTTCTTCCATTTTTGGAGAGAGGGGTTGTGGAGAGGAGGCAGAGCCACTGTTTGATGCAGGGACAGTCAAAAACCTCTGCAGGGCCTCAGCTGAGTTTAAGTGTTTCTCCAGTATATCTTTGATTAAACATGGCACCTGAGGTGGGAAACACCAAAGACAAAGATTTCTACAGTAATCATCACTGAATACACATTACATGTTGCTACACTTCATTTATTTATAAGGTTTTCATTTTAAATGGGTTTAGAAAGCATAAAATATTTGACATGATGAGTACAATGACAAAATAATAACGTGGAATGTAATTCCTATTCCTATTCAAGTACATCAGTGGATCTGGATGAAATCATCGATTTAATTCCACGTATAAATCGGATTTTAGATCAGCACGCACTCAAAATCAATTGCCTTTGAGCAACACGTACAAAAATCTACAAAATAGACAATCTTTGGGCTTAGCATGGTGAGTTACAAATTGGGAAGCGTCTACGCATTTTAAAATGGAAGCCCGCTGCTTGTGGGAGTGTGCATACGTGTCCACTAGGTGTCAGTGTGCTCACATTGATACTCTCCAGAGCAGCGATAGTTCTGTGGGCGTCCTCTAACTCCGAACTCATCTGAGACACACGGTTTAGGAGAAACTTCCTCTCACTGCTCAGGCTTTCAGACTGCGAACACACGAAATATCAATAACAACTGAAAACAAACAGGCAACGACGTTAGAGAAAGGGTTTTAAAAATGGATTAGGCCAGTGTTCCCCGCGGTAGTTTTATGCAAGGATTTCTAAAATTAGTGTTTAAGGCCAGTGTTCCCCGCGGTAGTTTTATACAGAGCAAGGCTTTCTCAAATTAGTGTTTCTGAACATACTAACGTCAGGAAGTCTAGATACAGTAAGTTGAATACAGAATATAATGTCTAACAATAACACACATGTATCGCTTGGTTGACCAAATTAATTTAATTTAATACATATGTATAAAATATAAATTGACTGCTTGAATAGCTTAGTATTGAAAACACACAACGAGATATGTTAATATATGGCAACATAAAATGTCTGAGTTGTACAAGCTTTTATATGTTTCTCACCGCTACCTGGAGCTGTTTCCCCAGTTGGTTATTAGCCTCCTTGGTCCCAGTGTGGGTCTCAAGAAGACTGTTAGCAAAAAAAGAAAGAAAGTTTTAATATTGTATCACTTTCATTCCATTGTCACATGTTATTCCTCTCATTTAACGTTAACTGCAATTCAACAAATGTAATATTTACTGCATGCTTTAAATACTGTTTCACTGAAGATGACCTCAAGATGGTTGTAGGAATAACTTGCTTGACCAGAGCTTTATGGTTTTTCTACATTAGCTTCAGGAAAGTCTTCTTGTAGATAAGCGGGTGTGGTGAATGACTACAGATGGCTGTTTCTTTGAACAAGTGGTCAACACAAACACTCATTGAAAACATGCAACAATTGACACCAAACTGCAGCCAAGAGGGACACCACAGTCACTGCTGCAGTTGCTCCAGGCTTCTGTAGAATGTGTGGCATGTGTTAGTGGCCTGACAGGAAACAGATCTGAACGCGGCTGTGAGAGGTGAGTGTGACGAACAAGGGCAGATGAATTCTGTCCTCCTCCTTTCTACTGCTTGTTGAAAATGTGTCGAAGCCAAATCAAAACATGTGTGTGTAACATGTGCTGGGTTTTATTCCATACATCAATTAATCTTTAGTCACCATTATGCAAAACCATTGATTAGATCGTATTGATTACAAGCAGAGATCACTGGTAATTTCCAAACCACGTCACACGATCCAGTACACACGTGCTGTCCTGCCTTATACAGCACACACCAGAGACATTTTCCAGTTCAGTTTAATCCGTACAAATGCTCCATGCTAACCAACTGTACGTGTTGGAATTTGTTCCGTTAAAAGCCGGTCACCTTTTATATTTTTCCTTGACCTGACTCAGCTCGTCCCTGCATCTCTGCAGCTCCACTTCCAGGCTCTCAATGCAAACCACTGTCTGCAGCAGGTTTTGTTGAAGATCTGCATTCTCCTCCTGCAGTGCCCTGCACAGTGGTGTGGAAGCAATGTCGAAACAAGGGAAGCATTGTCAAAACATCTAGCCCTGCTGCTTTCAGAGCAACAAAGGTATTTATAACTCATATATTTCCTAGGGCTACACAACAGGCCAAATCAACTGATCAAAGAGTTCACAGACTTTATAATGAACAAACTATATAATTGGCCTATGTGAGCTTCTGTTATGTACTGTCTCACACCAACATCATAATAATAATATGCTGCTATATTTTATGTGAAATGGCAATGTGGATACTAAAGCTATAGAAATTAATCAAAGCTCTCACTGTAAGTGGTATAAATAACAATCATTTAAATGAAATTAATAACCAATAAGTCAGAGAAATTAATCAAGATATGAAATGGAAAATAGAAATGGAAAAAGAAGAAGACAATTACCGAAGATGGTCCACATCAAACACTGTGTCCTGATGGGTAAAAATAACACAAGAGAAGGAGAGATTAAATCCTTAATAATCATCTAATAATCTGACACTGAATCTATGTCAAATCTAGAGTCTACTTCAGCCTTCAAAGGAAAACAGCAAGGTATTTTGAATCTGAACAATAATAGCGACATAAAATAATTTGTAACATAACTTTTGGCTCTTGGGTACATACATTTTTCTGATATAAATGTAGGCACTTACATACATTTTTCTGATATAAATGTAGCTTTAACAGGGAGTGCCCCTTACTTATTGGTTATGGACTGTTTGTTCCTGTTAGTTGCAGTATGTGTTTGACTGGGTTTTAAGTATGTGTATTTCTTTGTGTTGTTTCTCTGAACTCCTTTTATGCAATGCCAAAATGGTAGAGCAATGTATTGATGTGTGTTTATCTGTTTGTGTTTAAAGCTGAGGCAGAAAGTTACGTAAGAGACTTACTGTTATCCAACCACTCTGCAGGCTGCAGTGGGGTTTTTTTTTTGTTTTGTTTTTTTTTACACTAAAAGCCAGGATCCATTTTGTGCTGCACTGCTGGAGAGTGACTCAGACTACAGTGCGTAGTTTGACACATCCCCCACAGTCCATGACTCAGCTGTACTGCCTCTGCTACAGAGAAGGCTTCATCAATGTAGCTCTTTGGACTCGTGAGGATAATCACTGAGCCATTCTCCTTTTTTGTCTGATTATTCTTATGCGCGAGTTCTATTAAAAATTGTTATTTAGCATAAGAATATTGGATATACACAGCATTGTCAAAAGGTGTGGTGAAACAAGTTCAATATAATTATTTTTCTTGCAAACTCACTCTGTATCCCATATGCTGCAAACATCGACCACCGGCCTTGTCTGAACTATGACTGGTGGCTGTGAATGTTGTGTCTCTGACTCTGAATGAATCAGATTGGGCCAAAGACTCAGATCCAAGGCCAACGCTTACATTTTGGGCTGATGACGATGAAGAGCTGGAGGGTCCTGGGTGTCCAGAGGCCGGCTGCTCCTGCTGATGCCCGTATTCTTGGGGCTGTCTGGGAAAGTGGGAGTGGGAGCCAGTGTGGTGCTGTTTATGGGGATGACGTTTTTTAGGTTGACAGAGTTCAGGACTGGTGCTGGTGCCATCAGTAAAGTAATGAGCAGACCTACCAAACCTGTCATTTGACACAAAATCTCCACTGGGTGATGGTCTTTGGTTTTTCTGGCTGTCTCCACGCTTTATGGTATGGCTAGATGGGTGAGGTGGGTGAGGTGGAGAACATCCATGGGGATTTCTGGCTGCATAAGCGATCACTTTGTCAGGATTGGCGCAGTCTGAGTGTGTTGATGCGGTACAGGAGGAAACTTTATCCTGGCTGTGGTGCTGTTTGCGATCTTTTTCCTCTCCTGAACTCTCTCTGTGTTTCTTGGGTGGCAGCTGTGGTGTGACTGGATTAGCTCTGCGTGGAGAATGGGCAGGGCTCATTTCTGCTTTTTTTGTTATGTTAACACCAAAGACCGTGAGATCTGATGGACTCATAACCTGTTTTGTTATTTCATCCAGAAAAGCTGAGAACTGCAACTTGGCTTGCACAAATTCAGACCTCACTTGTTGTATCTCACCTTGGGTGTCTCCTTTGCCCTTTGGTGTCAGTACCTCCATGGACTTTGTCTTGCGGATGTCAGTCGAAGGTTCCTTGTTTTTAAGGATTCCTTTGCTGGGAAGCTGACTGGAGGACACAGCTCTCTTCGGGCCTCTGGAGACCCCGAGGAGAATGTCCTCTTCACTAAAGGCCAGTGATCGGTTTAGACTAGCTGTTTTATACAGAAGTCCATTAATGTGTGAAACCCTGGAGTCTCCTCTGGGACCAGTTTTATTACCCTGCAGTAGACCTTCTTCACTTCTGCTGTGGCCACGGTCAAGAGATGAAACACGGTTGCTGCTATGTTGCGAGCTTCCATTTGTCCTGTGCAAAAGATTGGAATTTGGGCCATGTTTAACTGTGGCAAAGACAATAGGTTCGTCCTGGTCATTTTCTTGATAATCTCTGCGCACATCTAGGATGTTAGAACAAGACAGAGAGTGCTGTGGCCGCATGGCATGATGAAGAGAAAGAGAATCGTTTGTACTCTCCTCTGTGAACCATGAGGACGTAGAGCAGGAAGAAGAAGAGGAAGAAAAAGAGGAGGATGAGGCTCGAGAGAGAGTCACAGGGGTGTGTTGGTTGTATTGAATGTTATCTTCTCTCTGCATAAATGGCTGCGGTGTTTGATGATGATGAGCATCATAATGAGGGCCGTCATTATTGTAGTGACTCTGATGACGGAGGTGAAAATTTCCATGGATTGTACTTGGATTTTTGTCCTTATCATCCAACATTGTGTATCTACAGTGACAACAAAAATAATTGAAATGGCGGACAAAAAAGATCATAATTAATTACTTTTGAAATTGAAAGGTATTTGTTAAATTTGTGTAACTTACTCCAAAAGTTTTTAAAATCACATCGCATTCTCTTCACATTGCCAGTATTTAAAAAAAAAAAACACAATCCTTCTTTAAAATGAATTAAAATGTGACCAAAATCTTTTTACCTGTGTGAATGAGGGTCTTGATGATGGTGGAAATGATGATGATGATGATCTCCCCTTGGCTTAATCTCATCAAGAGTGGAAGGGTTTTGAACAGGCATAAAAAACTTATCCATAACCACTCTCTTTTCTATGATGGTCAGTAGATTTTATACAAATTAGTGGAGGAAACGCCGTTGACCATCTGTTTGAGCACAAGTTTTCTAACACTATCCTGTTACAGCGACGGCTAGTTATTTAATGATGTAAACCATCATTGTTTTTATAGAATTGGCCCAAAAAGAAATAATTCCAGGCAAGTGACAAATGCGAATTAGCAAATAATATGGTTGTCCGGTTGTTGGTATCAACCTGAAAGAGTTTTCCTCGAGTATGTCCATCTGCAGCATGTCGAGATAATATATCAACACCCCAATGGTAAATTCCTGGAGGGCATTTGGATTTTGCATCAAGCTTGATGCAATGCGAAATGCTCAGTGAACTAGATGAAAAAGCGGAACATGTGTCCTCACTGAGAAGGCAATCAATTCCCAAAGCCCTCTGGACAGATTCCAAAACAACACATTTGACTTTGTAGTATCAATCCACAATATCGAGTTTATTTGTGTTTTTATGTTTTTCTTATCCTAATTTTCTATAATAATGAATTTATATTGTTAAAGTACCAAAGGGACATAA
>NC_024321.1:9058467-9069386 GCF_000523025.1 Cynoglossus semilaevis
GGACATAAGGTCCACTGCCAAAGGAAATCAAACTGTCCTCTCTTTCCTTATTGATTTTTAGGTTTTCTTTGTCATTCAGCTAAAGCCTGCACATTCTGAGTGACTCACAATCCCTTTGATTCAACAGTTGCTGAAGTGGTAATTGTTTAAGATAAATAAGCACATCTGGAAAGGCATTCATACAGATCCATCTTAGAAAATCTGCATTTTTGCATTACATCAGGTCTGATGCAGACCCGGAACGCTCTTTAAAATGTTTTGCCATCACCACAGTGATATAGTATATTTCATCAATAAGATGACGTTTTAACAGTGTGAAAACAGATGTCTCTATTTTTTTTACTCTTATTTACATTATAAATATAGCATTTTTTATTTGCATTTCACTGTGGAGGACTGATTGTATTTTAACAACCAGTGAAGAAAAAAAATGATGAGGACTATTGTCATGACAATTATTTCTTCAAGGAAGATTGTCCGGACATGTTCGAGTTACAGCCATCTATTATGGTGTGAAACATCTAAATCGAGTGGGACAAGTCAAGACAAGTTTCATGTTGCAGGAGTAACAAGAAGGTATGTTTTTTTACACCCCCTGCTGGTATAATGAAGGACCCTACACTTCTTATTCTTACATACTAATACGTTTCTACTGCCTCCCCACAACCTGGTACTGGATTTTTCTGGATAGTTGCAGTTTCATGCACCATTTTTAGCCATCCTATACAGTTTAACTCATTATTATTTAAGTGTGTTGAAATATACATTTTACATTAATATAACATACATCATTACAGAGCTTGGGAAGTACATACAATACATTACGACACACTGGCAAAGAGAATTCTAATAAGAACCATCAACTTATATGGAAAAATCAACATGAATTATTTAGATTAAAAAGATTAAATGCCTATTCCTTTGTTTTCCTTTTAATTTTCTTTTTGATGACAAGCAAGGTTAAGGTGTGTAGTTTACCACTGTGTAATGATTTTGAAATGTTGCAATATACAGAATAATATGCAATAAGACACTCTCTACATAGTAGTGTATGTAAATATGCTTGTTTATTGTGTTCTTCTCTTCTAATGTTGACACTTTCATTTTCATTTTTTGTATTTTCTTTGTACTGGATATTACAATAAAGATTAAATTCTATTGTGATCTATTCAGATTATATAAATCGCCAAATGCACTTCATTCTTGTGTGGTCATCTGGTTTAATGGCAACTATCCATTTAACTCTCCACTTTGAACCACCATTTCAATAAAAACGTTGTTAAAATGTTGTTTGGTTAGTTGGTTAGTTAGTTGGTTCATTGCGCATTCTTAAATTTAATAAATGTCACGTCATATCTTATCACACCAGTTTTAGAACACACTCAGCAAGAACAGCCCTTTTCATATAGATTAATAGCCCAACGGTGTTTAAAGTCAGAGTGTTTCTTACTTCTGTGCAAGAAGTGTCAGTAATACACCGTCGATGCGACGTCGAACACCGTTTATTGATGTTTGGGCAATGGGTCTATTTTTCCTGTCGGAGGACTATCGGTTTTTCAAGCCGTACAACTCGAGGTGTATAAATATCAGTCTGCGGCACAGTGAAACCATACTGCATGTGCAATGAAAACACTTCGTCGGTATTAGACACGTCCCAGGTGAACATTACTTTATCTTTTTTTCTTTGCTTATTATTGTACAACATTTAGTAGCGAAGTGTTATTCCAACATTAAACGATGCCTTACAGTCTTAAGATGTACACGGTAGCCATTAAAAGCAACTGTTAGTTAGGCCACGTTTGTGGGCGGTGGCGTCTTTTGTCGATGTGCTTTGGTGCTAACAGTATTGTTTTATTATTGCCATGTGAGATCTGACATATGTACTTTTTAATAAATTAAACGTGCCCGATTTAAATAACGCCATCACGCCTCAGTCGTCTCGAAAAGCTTGATAAGTTTTATCGTCATATCTTTGCCAAGCGTTGAGCTGTGTGACGTTTTATTTAAACAGGTTTTTCAACCGTCAAAGATGATCAATTTGGAGATCAGAGCAAACATCAAATTTTTAACCAAACTTGAATGGAAACCTGTTAAAATTATTGAAGCTTTGCAACAGGTTTATGGGGACGCTTCACCATCTAGAGCTGTTGTTTATGCCTGGATCAAACGATTTAAGGAGGGTAGGGAAGGTCTCCAAGACGACCCCAGGGAAGGAAGGCCTTCCACGTCAAAAAATGAACATAATGTTGAGCTTGTCAGAAATCTAGTGGCAGAAGATAACCAAATCACAGTGGATGCAGTTGCCAGTGAGGTTGGAATCTCCCATGGTTCTGCTTTTTCAATTTTGACCCAAGAGCTTGGTCTGAGAAAACCTTTAGCTCGTTGGGTCCCAAAAACTTTCAGCGAGGATCACCTGGCTCAGACGCCTGACGATCTCCAGTGACTGCATATATGGAGAAAAAGGATTTAACCAAGTGAACCAAAAAATAAAATTCAATCAAAACCATGGCTACCAAATGGAACACCTCGACCTGTGAAGTTCAAAGCAGAGAGCTTGGTTCAAAGCTGCAGTTTCCACAGTTCCAAAGGAATCCTTGTGCAATGGCAAGATGACAAAGTCCAAAAAGAAAAACTTGCTTAGAATGTCGCTGGACGTGCTGCTATCCTGTCTTTAATGTGCATGAACAGATTTAATGCACTTCATCATATGCCTATCTGTTTTTACTGAGGATGCTGCGGATCATGAAAAAACAAATATTTCTTCTAGTTTTGCCTTTGTGACCAAGAGAGATTCCCATGCTTTGACAGTTAAAAAAAAAAGCCAGGTTTCCAAGGTTTTTTTTTTCCTGGGGGAACAAGCTCCTTGGTCTGTTCCTCTAGGTTTTGCTTTTGTCCTTATTTGCAGCAACAATTAAAAAAAAAAAAGCAAAAGACTCTGGTGTTGGACTCCTGATTAGGTCAGAACAGGGTTCAATTCCCTGCGGTGTTGCTTTTCAGTTTGCTGTGTGGTGCCGGTTCAATTACTTAAAAAACCTAAGAATGCAGAATATGGAAACTTGATAGGCTTAGATTTATGGAAGACATTTTGGAACTGAAAGCATAGGCACCAGTAGCAAGAGCAATGGGGAAAACCTCACATACTTATTGTTAGAATTTTCCTTTGGTATCTTGTTCTAAATAACACACACAACATTACATGTGTTTACAATGATGACAGCTGTACATAGTGTGCTGACAATTTCTTATAGTGCATCTTTAATATCTTAAGTGGGAAACCTGATTTTTATTTTTTTTATCTGAAACTATCCTTAATAAAAATCTAAATAAAAATCGTGGTGTGTTTAATTTTATGATAGGTCATAATGTACTTGGATAAATGTATGGAAAATGTATGACAGCCATGTCAAAAAACAAACTCTCTTTTTATTTTCTGCATTAGGTTCTGTTAATCAATGAATTGTTATACACATTATGTAAAACCATTAATTGCTACTGGAGCTCACTCATTTCCAAATCTGATGTCACATGACTACCCTGCCTTACACAGAAGCGTATGGTACATTTTTCTGTTTAGTGTAATCTTTATTATACATACACCCTGTTTGTTGTGGGGTCTGTGCTAATCAAGGATACATGTTGAAAGTTATTATATTTATAAGTGTATAAATATAACTTTAGGACTTGGGACATCCCAGCTTTTTTTTTTTTTGCAACTATGCTTTTCAGGCTCTCACAAACCAATGTCTGCAGCAGTTTTTGTTGAAGACCTGCATTCTCATCCTGCAGTGCTCTAGACTGGGGTGTGGAGAACCGAACATTGTTACCGGTCTGAGCAGGGGTATTTGTTGCTCAAACATTTCATACATATTTTCTCTAGAAGTATTTTTTTTAAATCTACTCCATCAAAAATATTCAAATGTTATTTATCAAATTTTATTTGTTCTTAAAATTGTCTCACACCTAAACTATTGAACAACACATATTTAATATACTGAATAATGGCAGTATTGATACTACAGCTTTACAAGAGAAAAAGATCTGTAAGCAGTGAAAGAAAGTGATTCACATCCATAATCTTAACAGAAATAAGAAATGAATGTCAATGGCACAAGAACATTTACCAGAGATGATTTGCATCAAACAGTGAATTGTGGTTGATAAACCAGTGTAAAAGAACAACTTATTATAATACTACTATTTATATATATATAGATTTTAAAATTTGAATTTGACTCTAGGTATGAGTTTTGGGTGTACTGCAGCATCAAAAAGAAAAAATAGCCAGTACAGTGACTCAGCTGTACTTCCCCCACAAGAGGCGGCTCAATGCAGCTTTTTTCAAATGGTATCTAAATCGTCAAGTCATCCTTTGTCACACTGATCATGTAGAGACTAATTCTCAATAGTCAGATTCACAATAAACCAGTAACTACATGAAATAGCTTTGGTTTTATATTTAATAACTTATTACTTAATACAATTTACCATATATACGGTTAATAAGAAGAGATTATTGTTTACCTGGTGGAAGGTAAACAATCTCTCTGTCTTTGCCCTCAGACTGCTTTAACCTTGGTCATGCTGAAGAAACAAATGTCTTCTGTGTGGCAGTTTGGTTAGCACACAAAGGCTAATGTTTTGACCAAAGCATGGGAGGCAGTGAAACTAATCCTATCAACTACCCCCCATTTTAGTCTTGATCAATGATATTAGTTATCATAGTGATGTCTATTTGTTGAGGTTTGCCCAGACATGTTCACATCACAGTCATCAATACTTGTGCAAAACAACCATGTGAATAATAAATAAATGGAGGGGGGAGTTTCAATGGAAGACGTGACAAGAGACATGTAACTTCAGAGCACCCCCTGCTGGTAAAACGAAGTACCTTCCGCACCTTATTTTCAGTCCTGGTAAATTTCCATTGCTACCCCTGCCACGAGATGGTTCTGGATATTTCTAGTTTTATTAAGCATGATCTCCAGACAGCCGTATCAATATAATGAACGTTTTAAGGTATTCAACTAGACGTTACAGTGATACATTTTTACATAAAGACATTATGAACAAGCCCCCAAAATATGGGTATATACATTACACACATAATACAATATATATATAAACATATATAGTTTAACACACTGGCTTTTGACATTCTAAAGAGAAACGTGAGAACCAACGTGGTCAGTCAAGTATTCATCATATAAAAGAAAAGATGTAGATGAATATATAGTACTGTCCTTTGTTTTTCAAACACAAGCACATACCATTGCAGTTAAAAGAAAGTAGGCCCAACGATTCCACTACATTCTGGTTTGATCCGGTTTGTCGGGCTGTGTTACAAAGAAGTTGATATCAATCCGCGCAGCCGATCCCGTGACGTCAGCTGTTTTTACCGTCTTCAGCGATCTTATATCTAAAAAACGTATTTAAAACATATGTGACGTTACATTAGGTTGTCGCTTATAATCACACAATTGTATAGTCGATCAATATAGCAGGTACTTCTCAGTTATCCGCACAGCAGTCATAGGAGCTCTGAGACAAGAACAGGACGACACATTGTTGGTCTTTGTTCGACGGTGTTTTAATTACAACGTTTACTTTCTTATTCATAAGAAAGGTAAATAGTTTTGCTCATTTTTATGTTAAAAAGTCTATATAAACACAAATGAGTCTTTTTGTGTGTGTTTGCTGTGGGACTATTTTTGTCATCGGATGTATATCTCTTTTTGTCGCAGCACAACCCAAGGTGTATAAATATCAGCGTGACGCACCATAGTTAGCACACGGCAGCGGAACGTCTTCGGCGGTGTTAGAGTCGTCTCAGGTTTTATGGCTCTTAAACTTTTCTTCTTTGTAGTACGATTTTTCTGATATCGAGTCGTTGTAAATGCTGATATGTAGTTTCAACCGTATACTGTATGTTGTTTAGCTTAATCATAGACGTGGAATACAACGTGATTAGATAGCGTTTTGGGGCGATGGCGTCGTTTGTCGATGTGCTTTGATGTCGGGTTTTTAGAGCATCGTTTTGTCAGGCATTGTTACCTAAACTTTTTTATATTTGATTTTTTTATTACTTCTTACAAAGTCTAGCTGGCGAAATGCTCCTTATCAAAATTAAACCGTTATTGGGTTCCGCCGTAGCCTTTTACGGTTTTAATTTATCGAATTAAAAGTAGATACACTGTTATGTAACAAATGCCCTTTTTTAGGCGAAAGAGTAAAGGCCTGATTTAAAATGAAACGATATCTAGCCAGCCTTTCATGGCCTTACAATTCCACATCATGTAGTCTCGAAGTGGTGACGTAATGATGAGCAAATGTAGCCATTGGTTATTTTGAAAGACGCTCGTTACGCATGACGTGTAACTCGAGAAAACGGTATATTATGGTGTTATATCACCGCATCATGCCTTATTTATTAAATAGCGTTTCTAAATAGAAATAACCAACTTCAAAAGAACAATTATTTTAAAATACAATAGACTAGGGTTTTTAAGTTTTATTTACATTTAACAGTAAGTACCCTAGTCATAGTAGATATTTCAATAAATTAAAATGTATTGCAATAATACTGTTTAAGTTTTTTTCCGTTTTTTTTCTTTTTCAAAGAGTAGGCTATTCAACTTAAAGAAGGCACTTATAATTAATAAGTCCAAAAAAAAGACTTAACTCTCATGTGATAAACGCCATCAACATTGTACTTATTGATGGAAAAGTTCCTCTTTTTTAGGACTATAGCCTCAACGCTCGATTAGAGGCTTTTCAAGACTCGCATACACATTTCCTTTTTTTGTTATTTTGGGATTTTTTTTATTTATTTTTTTCTCTTTGGGGGTATGGACTGTGTTTTTGTGAGGGGGGGGGGATTTGGACTAAGTTTTACTGGAGGGGAAATGGACATAGTCTTTAGAAGAACATCGCAGGACCAGGAAGGCCAAAGGACTCAGGGGAGAACCAGAGGGCAAGGAGGGTGGACCAGAGTGACCAGGCAGGACAGGATCAAAGGGCGAGGAGGGAGGACCAGTGCGGATCCAGGCAGGACCAGAGGGCAAGGAATGACCAAAGTGGAACCAGGCAGGACAGAACCAGAGGGCAAGGGATGACCAATGTGGAACCAGGCAGGACAGGACCAGAAGGCTGAGGGGGACCAGAGGTCCAAGGCAGAGCAAGACCAAGGAGCATGGCAGGAACAGCAGAGGGTGCCCAAGAGTTCGCTGTCATCAAGTGTACACCAGAGGGAGCCAGATGCCAGGGCAGTATAGCAGCAGAGGGTGCTCATCACTGAAGCAGCGGCAGTTCGCCAGCCAGCTGGGGTGGGAAAGGTTGCACGGATATCTTCTAGCGCTACACGTTTGTGGAGGGCATTGGTTTGTATTTTGGGTATAGGTATCACTGTAGTATTCTCAGGCATTTAGTTCTTTAATCATCACTTGTAGAACACAATTTCTCGCACAGCTTTCTTCTTCCTCTTTACAGGCAAGCCGTGTAAATCGTTTTGTACCGTTGGTCGCCTTCCTGTTGTGCTCTGACATGAGTGTGGTGGTGTCCACTGTGATGAATGCCTTGATAGTGTGCTGTCGTGAGGAACATCTGGTTGGACTTCCGACCCACTGCGATCAGAAGTAGTTTCCCCAGCCCGAAAGAGAAGCAGTTTCTTGTTATAAGGTCTCCCTGAGAGAAGTTACAGCATTGGAGTGTGAGAGTGGAAGGTCTCCCAAACAATCGATTGAGTGTGTTCAGCAACTCACCGGCAACAACAGCAGCTCCTTATTGGTACCATTCAGCTACTTCCTGCAGTGAGTTTATGCATGAAGTGTACACTTGGGTGTAACTATCATGTATGGCTCTTCGTATTTAGTGCACCCATCTTTTGCACAGTGAATACTTTTTTTAATTATTATTGGTATTTTTGGGTGTAAGGGGGCAGGGGTGGGGTTTTAAATGTGTTTCGAGTTCTTCTTTCCACAGGCCTGGCCCCCTAGAGATCATCCAAAGAATTTCCCCTCCTAGGTGCTTGGGTCAACTTGTGCTCATCTTGCTATTTGTAGTGCCATGGATTGGAATCATGTGCATCACAGCAGTTAAACCAAATGTTGGAAAGTATTGGGTATTGTTTAATATTTTTTTCGTTACGAATGTTGTCCTCCGTAAAACCTAGCTCTGTGCACCTTACGTTGGTTGGGGTGGGATGGGGTTCCTTAATCAGTCTTTTCCTAGACTTTTCAGCTCCATGTTGCCAGCACAAAACGGCCTGAGTAGGATGCAACCAGATGCTACCGAGGAGATATGGGTGGACACTTTACTTCACAGGATAGCAGCCTTGAGAATTAGTCTCCTGATGTAGCAACGAGTTGTTTTCCCGGAGAGTGTGGTAACAAGTCTTTTTACTAGAAATTGCAAGTATGTTCAAGCTCCAAATTTGCTTGTTGGGTTTGGAGGGGCTGTGTATTTTTGACTCTTGCAGATCATACAGTAAAAAAGTAAGACAGTTGGTCCAGTTAAACTTCAGTCTTCCTTGAAGTCCTTGTCAGCAGTTCAAAAGGATGGAACCCCTCCTGTTAAGGCCAGTGGTATTAAAAGCTTCCTCTGGAAAAATAGATTTACCATTTGTTTCATAGTCAGTTGTTAAGTCACTAATCTTAATATTGTAATGCTAAAACTGCAGTGTTATATCTTCATTGCACCTGAGGGTGGGGCATTGTTGGGGCGAGAGGCTTTTTTTCCTTTGCATTTTTCCAGTGTGCTGTGTCCTGTGCGCTTTCCAAAACCCAAGACCACGAGGAAATCCCCTAACTCATTGTATGTACAAGTTTCCTAGAACATCACATGTCACGTAAGGTCACTAAATGTTTACATTTATTTAAACATTCATTGTCTGGCTACAATTGCAACCTATATTGCAACTCCTTTGCAATTAGTTACCATGCTTTGTATTGGCAATACAATGAGTGAACTATCTGTAAAGGATTTTCTTTTTTTTTTTCCATAATAAATGCATAGCTTTTTGTGATTGAATACAGTTCTGGTATGCATTTGTTCTTTGGAGGGGGGCTTGTGTGGGGAAGCTTTCTTTTCTTGTGCTTTTCAGGTTTGACTAAAAGCTTTGGAGCTTTTTAGAGCACGGATGTGACGTGAGCTCGAATGTCATCCCTTTTCAAAGTGGAAGTTAAAGGCAGATAAGTTGAATCCATCAAATATTGACATTGAAATGCAAAATGTCACTGACCCTAGAAGGGTTATCTGTTTTGATTGGTGTTAAGCAATTGCTGTACTTGACACGAAAGCAGCTTGTTTTACGTGTTTGTGGAAATGGCACTGATGTGCTTTCTTAACGAGAACCTTTCGTGATAATGGAAAGATTTGATGGACATTCATTATTTCTCACATCTGCAGTAAAGCATTTGGGTAAGGATAACAATGGTCAGTTCTTTGATTGGAGGGACAGGGCTTTTCTTGTTTGCCTTTTGTTTGATCTTTCAGAACAGTCCAAAGGAAGAATGCAGTCTACACAGGAACCATTTCTTCCAGCACCCAGTTTGAGCAATTGGAGTCAGGTTGCATTTTAATAGTATAGCAATATTAGACCCCAGCTACTAGCCCTTGTGCAAATGTGCATGTGGCAGGTTGGTCATTTATGTGGACCTATATCATGCAACTGTGTGAGTATAAAGCCTAAATTTTAGTAGCTGGGAAAAGCTGTGCATGGTACAGCTTACATTTGATCCACATGCAGCGCAAATGTGTTGCTTTAGTCCTTTATTGGGTTTGGTTGGTTGTATTCCTCCACTTTTTTTCACAGAATTGAGTTCGAGACTGGTTCAAGCCTGAGCAAATCCTTCAGACCTGGAGTGTGTAGTAAGCTGTTGGCTTAACTTTGTCAAATTAACTTTTTCATGTAGTAATTGAACAAATTTGACATCTTGGAACTGGCTTAATGTTAACCTAAATCAACAGTAACAATGCTTTACTTGCATATCTCTTTGGCCACAGGGCCTTATTGTTTTGCATCTTAAACTATAAGATGAGTAGAATTCTTGAGTATTGTGTGGTGGGTGTGTTGTGTAGTTCACTCTGTTTCAGATCATTCACGTCTGTCCACTCGATCTCGCCTGCCCTTGAATGCTAAGCCATCTGTGGAAGCTGTCAGCGATTATCAGTGTGGTCCCTGAATGAAGTGCCAATCCCCCTGTGCGCTTGAGCTTAAAACTGAACCCTAGATGTCCTTCGCAGAAGCCCCTGCTCTCCGTTTGTGTGCCTCTTTTCTTTTCCTTCTGGTTTCTCAGGTCAAATTTGTCCAAATTGTCTTAATCTGTCATCTGGGATGGCCTAACCTCTGGAAATACTGAGAATCCAGTCACATTAAGATCAAGAGCTGCAAGCTTGTCCCGCTAATACTGCATCACCACAGTCTCATGGGTTCCAAGTTAAGTAACCAGGTTCCCTTCGTAATTTTCTTTTAACACTTCATGGCCTAAATGTGTGACTCAACATGTTGCATGCACATCAGCTTTGCATAACTTTTTATTTATAGTATACAACATGTTCGTGAAATCCACAAACATTGCAGTAGTATTTGGTGGGATGTCTCTTGGGGAGGGCAATGCTTTCTCTCTTTTTCAGATTTCTTGTTCAGCTTAGTTTGCTACTGAACCGTGCGACTTAAACCTCTTCAGGGAAACGCGAAGGTCTTGGAACTGTGAGCCTCTAGAGCGGCTGCACTCTTAAATGCTTTGAAGAATTGCGCATCACTGTGGAAGAGTAGCTTTGGTAAATGCTGCATAGCAGCTGGTAGTCAACATCAACTTTGGACATTTGTCATATTGGATCAATTTTGGTGTTTCAGTTTGGGGGGGGGGTGCTTAAACTCTCTGTCTTTCTCCCATACAGTGTAATTTTAGGCCTCCTGAGTG
>NC_024321.1:9069423-9167430 GCF_000523025.1 Cynoglossus semilaevis
TTCAATAAGGAAAACTTCTTTGAATATCGCCAAGGATGCTGGTATCGTGGCTTTAGTACGGATGAAGAGATTTCATGAGATCTATTACATGCCAGTTGCGAATTGTTGGGGATGCAGGGGATCGGGAAAACCAGATGTCTTTTTCTTGTAGTTTCAGCTTCGCGACCGAGAGAAATCCCCATGCAGTGACAAAGTAAAATAGCAGCCAGGTGTGTGGGGTTTTCTTTTCCTGGGGGAACAAACTTTGGTCTGTTCTTCCAGGTTTTGCTTTTGTCCTTACTTGCAGCAGCAACAACAACAAAAAAGCAAAAGACTCCGGTGTTGGACTCCTGACTTTGTCAGGACAGGGTTCAATTCCCTGCGGTGTCGCTTTTCAGTTTTGCTGTTTGGTAATGGATTGGAACAAATTATGGGTTTAACATCTCTTTGGTATCATAGTCCTAATAACAAAAGGTGGAATAACTGCATTTATGAAATCACTTTTTTGTCATTTTTACTATGTTTGTGGACCAGTCTCTTTAGTTTGTTCAAATGTAATAACAACAGCTCAATCTCCATTTTGGCTGAATTTATATAAAAGAAAATGTTAAAATTTCCTTGGTATGTACAAATGTGTTGTGAAGGAAAAAAAAGACCAATGGAATAAATTATTTTAGCAAATTATGCATAGTTTAAGAAAGGATATACAGTGGCAAGATACACTAAAGTGTGGAGTTGCAGTTAATGACAAGATACAGATGACTATAAGTAATGTAACTACTGGATGTCCACTGGGAAGAATTTTTTTTCAATATGGCAATTGTCATAGAAATGAACAACAACAAACATTGCTGCTAAACAAATGATGCAAGATTTTCAAATGTCATTATGAATAAATTACATTTAATTCCACCAATTTGTCTTTGTGCTTGTTCATATACATTTTTACAAAGATAGGTCTGTTTTTTCTGAATTTTATGGCATACAAAAGGTTTAGCTAATATTAAACCTGTAAGAAGTTAGAAAATAAAATGTGCTTTATTGAAAGGTCAATTAGCCAACAGAGTACTGTATTACTAAATATCAGTCTTTCTTTCATCACAGCCTTGTTTGAGCCATGCAAGTTAATGAACAAAAAATTAGCTCCTGCAGAATTGTGTACATTTTAATGTTGTTGTACATTACAAAATGCATGTACTAGTACCTAACCTGGCTCATGTTTAAAAATCAATTATTTTCCTTTCACTGTCCACATTACAAATTAAGGGGGGGTGGACAAGTATACTGATAACATTATGAAATCAGTGGGTAGTTTATCAAAATACAATGTTGTCAACACTAAATCATTATCAGATAATGATCATAATTTACATCTGGGGTGTGTCTTTTGCTTTTTACAATATGCTTTATTTTGTTGATTTTATAATTAAAGATTTTAAATATTGGGTATCAGCAGAACCCACAATTTTACAGAATGAGCAGGCACTTTGGTGACAAATGGAAGAAAAAACAAAACAAAATTGAACAAGGAGTCTTTCTGATGGCAGCAGTGTTTAGCCCACTGGTCTTACATCAAGGTCATCTGTTTTGAACCCTGGCCTTTCTGTATGAAATTTGCATATTCACCTGCGTATTTTTCCTTTAGCAATCCAATAACATGCCTATTGATAATGGGTTGTTTGACTCTCGGCATGGTCCTCTAATGGTCTAGTCCAGTGATTCTCAAATGTTTATACTCTGTACCACCTGAGAAAACGTTGATCTCTCTGAGTACCACCATGATGACCAACATTAGAATATAGCAGCATAGGCCTTCCCTGTTAGCTTCCACCACACAGGAGAGATATTTATAAAGATATTTATGTTTAAATGTTGTATTAATTGTGCATGGTATGTTTCAGATTTATTCAATTGAAAATGTAAATAATGTAGAAATATGAATTTTCCCTGCGCACCACTAGAGAGCGTACCACAGTTTGAAAACTACTTATCTAGTCTATTCAGGCATCCACCAACTCTGAAAAGGATTAGGCTAGGCGAATAAGATTATAAACGAAATCTTTTGCAAATTCAGGTCCAGAGTGTTTGTCATCGAACCAAAGTTAATGCTATTTTTCTTGTCAAATCCTAAACTAAATTAATCTAGCCAACCTCTTCATTTTTCCAGCACTGACACACGGATCTAGAAGAAAGTCTATTGCAACGTATAAGAGAGATAATACGAAAATACTTTTGAGTGTTTCATTGTGTGTGAACTACAGCAGGAACGGAAGGTATGCTAAAAGGCGTCATGAAGGAAAGTAAAGAGTTAGTAAAAAGCAGGTGCCGGAACTATACACAAAACAAAGTTCCTGCGGAGCCATTTCACGTTCGTACAATTTGCTAGGTATCCTCTCCCAGCAGTCTGTAGTTCTCCGTTCGTTGTGTGTTTCATGAGGTGTGGAAAACAGGGGAGATGTGGTCCTTTTTCGCCAGGGATCCTGTCAAAGACTTCGCGTATGAGATTCTGCCAGATACTCAAGAAAAGTCCGGGATATGGAGTTTACACCGGGGGAAACGGAAGGTAAAAAGGAGGAGTAATAATAGATGTCCCGTTAGCGCTTAGCTCGACTGCTACGGCGGCCTGTTTGTCAGTTAGCTTTGAATATGCTCGTTAGTATTGTAAAGTCGTGCTGAAATGTGTTTTTAAACGATATTTGCTTCATCTGTTTGAATGTTTTGATGTCACGGTCGGTCTCGTTTCCTTTTACCTGTATACAAGAAGCGAATTCCGACACTGTTTATTCTCACACTCAGACACGTCTTTGTCGCCACGTCACCCGTTTTTATATCAGTTAACGGGTCTTATTAGAGCCATGTTTGTTATAATGTATGATCACACAAATTAATGTGAGCGTTTTGTGTCGCTGACAACAGCTTACAAAATATAATTTTATTGTCGCCTAGAAAGAGGTGATTCTACACAGTCATGTTCATCACAACAGGAACTCACAAGGACAGCTGAGTAGGAACATCCTCTTTTCTGCAATGTTCATTTGGCATCGATGCTGGTCTTCAGTTGAGGACAAAGATGTTCATGGCAACAGTGGGGACCCCTGATTAAAAATGGAACAAGATGAATTGAGGAAAAAACTAATACCTTCACTTGTGTCTTGACAGTTATTCCCAGGTCTTCAGACAGTTTTCTTTATGTTTACTTTACAGAACCATGTGTTGAAGATCATATACTCTTTTTAGCTTTGTGTAGATTCTTTTTTCTCCTTTTCTCTCATTTTTTTTTTGTTAAATTTCTTTTAAAAATGTATCTCAAAGAAAAATCCTTCACGTGAATCTAACAATGTTTGCACATAATTGTTGTGCCATTGATAAATAAGTAGATCTATTAGTAAATGTGAAGATTTTTTGCATTATTTATTACAAACACCTAAAGTCCCTGTCTGACTTGTTTCGTGAGATGCCTGTGGCTTAATTTTTTTCTTTTTGATTTGTCCATAAATCATTCCATGGAAAGTATTTGTGGAAGGTGTGTTTAAATCATTTATTTGTCCATTCTACACAGACCAGCGGCGAGCCGGTGTCTGTGTTTGTGTACGAGGTAACACAAGGAACAGAGCAGCAGACGCAGCTCGCCAAGGCTGCCTTCAAGCGTATGAAGACTCTGCGTCATCCCAACATCCTGGCCTTTGTGGATGGATTAGAGGTGCAATACGTAATACAAATTGATGTCTATGTTAAGTATGGAGATTGCTGGTGTAATTGTTTGACACCCCTAGTTTTAACTGTTCTGCTAACACCGACACAGTCTAGAATAAGTGAAAGGATTTTTTAATCTGGCTCATTTAAACTCTGGTTCACTGCTTTGATCAGTGTTACTAATTGCTCAATCTGCTTGTTCTGCATCCACTCAGATAGAGGTGAGTGGGATTGTGCCACATGGGGCAATGTATATTCTCTCCCCTACACGTATTATTGCTGTAAATAGAATGGTATAGTGGTATGTGATTTGTACTTTTGTTACATTTTGTAGCTTATTAATTGTCAGGTCACTTAGTTTTTCTCTCTAATGGTAATTGAGGTAAATAAAATAGATAAGACTTTATTCATCACACACTGGGTAAATTCAGTTGTTACAGCAGCAGGATAGACACGGTGTATATGTGTATTTCAAATGTATATGTATATAAAATAATGGATGACGGGATGGCTTCTCATTCCCATAATATATATTAAATATGAATAATGGGACCTGAATTATTTATACAATTATAAAATATATAAAAGAGTTTAGTTTTGTTCTTTGTAAGTAGTCACCAGATCTATATCCAACTCTTATCATTTGTACCTTCAAGACCTTTTGTTGTCTTTGACCTGCTATTGTGTAGTTGTGTTTCTGTCCTGGCCTATCATCTAAATGAGCTTTTAGAGCCTTTAAATGTAAGACACTAATGAACTGGTTGTACTTTTATTCCTTTCTAAAGCCCTTGTACAGTATAACTTGACAACAAGTACCACTTTGTCTGCAACAGACAGAGAAGAGCTTGTACCTGGTGACTGAGCAGGTGACTCCTCTGGCAGTGCACCTAAAAGCCCAGTCAGAGAAGGGCAGTGGAGGAGAGCTGGAGATCTCCTGGGGACTTCACCAGATAGTGGTAAGAAAGGGACTGTGCACAAGTCAACACTTTTAAGGACGCCGTTATTTAGTTGTTTTTGTTTACAGTTTTTTAAGCTGTTTAAATATGCACTTCTGCAATGTTTCTCCTCTCACAGAAAGCTCAGAGTTTCCTGGTGAATGACTGCCACTTGCTCCATAACAATTTTGGTGTGTGGTCAGTTTTCGTGGACCGAGCTGGAGAGTGGAAACTTGGGGGTCTTGAGCATGTGGCTGCTGAGCAAGGTGACCCGAGTGGGGTTTCACTTCCTTCCCCAAAGGACGTTTATCCAGACATGGAAAAGTATGACCCACCAGAGATGTCCAGCAGCAGTGGCGAGAAATGGTAAAAGAATATCCTTAATTCTTTTGGAGAATGTGGATGTATTTACCGTAAGAACACATTTATTACAAGATTATGGGAGAGACGCACCAATAAGCAATAGAGTTAGAAACTTTAAAAAAATGTATTAAAAATGCCTTTCTGTTCTAGGGCTGGGGAGGTGTGGCGTCTCGGCTGTCTGATATGGGAAGTGTTCAATGGGTCCTTACCTCGCACGTCCTCTCTTCGCTCTTTAGGAAAGGTACATCAGCCCCACATTTTCATGATGGCATCAAAACAAAAGCATTAATCACTTTCCACAATGTGGCCAATTCAGTAAATAGCTGTATTTCGATAAAATATGCTCAATGTGCTGCCCCCTGTTGGAGTTAGAGTCCATTTTTACAACATTTTTATCGGCTGTGATTAGTAACATGTTAGCTCCATTAATGCATTTCTCCACTAATGTACAGCATTTATTTTGATAATGATGATTTATCAAGCTGAATTACGATTGATCAGCATTACTCATGATCATGATTAATATTTATTAATCCACAGCTACCCTTTGAATTAATCATATTTAAACATGTTATTGTTGAAAGAGATTATATTTAAACTAAGACCAAATAAATATAATAAAAACCTTATTTTTGTAGGAGGTAAATCTATCAATTATACTTTTGCGGCTTAATTTTATATTTCAAGTTCCAAAATGTTTACTTTGCACTAAGCAGCTGTTTACATCCATTCACTCTGTGGCTTTTGTAGTGAAAAGTTGAAAACTGAATCTGAAGTTTTACTTACACAGGTGTGTCCTCTCCTGTTTCCTCTTTGTCTCTTCAGATTCCTAAGACCTTGGTCCCTCATTACTGTGAGCTGGTTGGGGCCAACCCACGCACTCGGCCCAATCCGGCTCGTTTCCTCCAGAACTGCAGAGCCCCTGGGGGCTTCTTGAGCAACAGCTTTGTAGAGAGCAATCTTTTCCTGGAGGAGATACAGGTACAGTGATGTCCTAACTTAAACTGACTTAAGTTAAGGTACTTCAATTATATTATAATTATATATGTGTATAGTTTAGTGCTAAATCAAGCCCATAGTCCAAACTGCAGGGTGAAAGAGCTCTGTTACTCCAGCCTTACGATGGCAGACACTGTAAAACATTTCTTTAACAATATCTCTGTTAATTTTCCTGTCCAGATCAAGGAGCCGGCAGAGAAGCAGCAGTTCTTCCAGGACCTGAATGACAATCTGGACTCATTCCCTGAGGATTTCTGCAAACACAAAGTCCTGCCTCAGCTGCTTACCGCCTTCGAGTTTGGCAGTGCAGGCGCTGTCGTCCTCACACCGCTCTTTAAGGTAAGCGCTACTGTAAAAACTGCTCCATATATTTTGTTAATATGGTATTACCTGTTCAAACAGTAAACACTGAATTCATTCTTTTCTCTCTCTCTCTGTGTGAGCAGGTAGGGAAGTTCCTTTCAGCAGACGAATACCAACAGAAGATAATCCCTGTCATTGTGAAGATGTTCTCCTCTACAGACCGAGCCATGAGGATACGACTTTTGCAACAGGTGTGTTCACTATAGTTGCTTTAATGTAAATGAGTACTTTAAATAAGTAATATTGAAAATAAAAGAACTAGTTTTTTTCCCTTGTGATAAAAAAATTGTGTTGAAATAAAGAACAGAATATTTGTTTTTTCCCCTAATCTCTCAGATGGAGCAGTTTATTCAGTATCTGAATGAGGCAGCTGTCAACTCCCAGATCTTTCCTCATGTTGTGCATGGCTTCACAGACACAAACCCTGCCATCAGAGAACAGACTGTTAAGGTACTGTGCATACCACAAAACAACTTACTACAGAGTTTGTATATATTATACGTCATCCTGCTGCAACACCAACTCTCATCCTTTTGTTTTTTTCTTCCCTTCAGTCAATGTTATTGCTCGCTCCTAAGCTGAATGAGACAAACCTAAACCAGGAGCTCATGCGTCACTTTGCTCGACTGCAAGCCCGGGATGAACAAGGCCCAATTCGCTGTAACACCACTGTTTGCCTGGGCAAGATCGCCTCCTACCTCAATGCTGGGGTAAAATTATCTCGCACTACAGTGTCACTCGTCTTTCAAAGTCCTGCACAAACCCAGTTCAAATATTCAAATATTTGATCTTTCCTTTTCACAGACCCGACAGCGTATTCTGGTTTCCGCCTTCTCACGGGCCACGAAGGATCCATTTCCAGCCTCGCGCTCTGCTGGTGTGCTGGGCTTCGCTGCCACACACAATTACTACAGTCTCACAGAGATTGCTGCCCGCATCCTCCCCACACTCTGCAACCTTACTGTCGACCCTGAAAGAAGTGTTAGGGACCAGGTAAATGTGTGCTGCAAAAGATGTAAGCAAGTAGATAGCTTTGTCCTAGGGATGTCCAATCATTTTCTGCTTCCTTTTTTTTCTCTATCAGGCATTTAAAGCTATTAAGAGTTTTCTAACAAAGCTTGAGACTGTGTCAGAAGATCCAAGCAAGCTGGCTGAAATAGGTATGGCCTTAATTAAATAGTTACCATAATACAATAGTGATTATAATGTATTGTTGTTTTTTTAAGATTAAGGATTTTTAAACGAAAGCTAATAAAAACATCAGATTAAGAACCAAAATGTTTCTCTCGCTCCCCTATTTGTCCTGCAGAAAAGGATGTAGCATCAAGTGCTCAGCCGGCGGGAGCTTCGTCTAGCTGGGCAGGCTGGGCTGTGACTGGCATGTCCTCCCTGACATCTAAGTTGATCCGTAACGCTCCAGGGACAGAAGGAAGTGCAGCAGCAGAAGAAAGTGGTCCCAATAACAACAGCAGCCCTGCAAGTACCACCGCTGCAGCAACTGCACCTGGTATACATATACAGAAACTGTCATCACATTTTGTTGTATTTCATATCTTTGTGTTTTACTACAACACAATAGTCTCAAGAGTCTGGTGTTTTGTTTCAAACCTCCACTCCTGTGTTGTTGTGTTTGTTCTTTCAGTTCCTGAGGATAAAGCTCAACCATCATCCTCCCTGAGCCAACATTCTGCCTCAAGTCATGCCAGCCAATCACAGACTCTTGAAGTTGCATGTGATGTTGATGAGCCAGTTGGTGATCGCTGGGATGATGAGGACTGGGGAAGTTTAGAGGTTTGATTTCTTTTTTTCTTTTTACTTGTGTGTTAAAATGTAGGCAAGGCCTTTTTGTTACCGTTTACATCAAACTAATGCCAAATGTTGTCCTGATAGGAGGCAGAAAAAGGTCTCACTGAAACTGATGACTGGAACACAGATTGGTCAGGAATGTCATCATCCAAGAAGAAGTCCAGTGAGAGAGGAGTACGAGTCCTTCAAATATGATTCACTACCAAATATACTCACCTATCTCTGGGGCATTTAATACCACAGGAAATAGATGTTGTTCCTTGTAGATATTTATATATTAAAAAAATGCTTCATTCTTGTCTTTCTTTTTTTCCTAATGTTATACAGGTGGGCAGGATGGCCTCATCCTCCATGACTGTGAAAAAACAGAGCTCTGATTGGAGCAGTTCTGGCTGGGATGCGGATGACAGCTGGTCTAACGAGAAGGATGGCCAGGGGCAAAGCTCGGCGGGCGAGGAAGGCTGGGGCAACGACTGGGCAGACGAGGAGACGGACGCAACTCTGACCAACAAGACGCTGCCTCTGCCAGATGGCGTGCGGCTAGCGAGCGAGTACAACTGGGACAGCAGCACGTTGAAGGGAACAATTCAGAACGACCTGTTCGCCAGTGTATCCCAGAGAAACACTTCCAGCAATGCTGCTGCCATGGTGAGGAGAGGAGTGGAGTTACAGGCAGATGGGTTCAGTCAGTAGTTATTTAATGACATCAGTACCTGTAGTGATTATGTCATCATTAGAATATAACACGCTTACAGTGAAAGATTGAAGTACACAGGATTGCCTTGAAGTACTACAAATGAAATCAAATTATCTGTGGGCTACATGTTCTTATGTGGCTTTTTTACTGGAAAGTCCAGTTTCCTCCCAATGTACAAAAATAGTTCATTGTTTGTTCTAGTGATTCTATGTTTACACTTTGTTCAGAGCAGCCCTGGAGGGGAGGAAGTGGATGTGTGTCATCTATAAGGGAGAACAGGATGTTGGTACAAAAATTTGCATACATTTTTTTGTTCCACTTTTTTTTATGACAATTTTTGTAAAAGTAAACAAAGTGGAGATTAATGTGACCCATTATCTATTCAATTCAGCAGATGTCAGCATGATTTTGATGCAATGTAGACATCTACTTCTTTGAAAATATAGTTTATTTATGTTTTGAGAGTCACCACAGTAATTCCAGCAGTATAAACTGAATAACGATATAATAATGATTTGATGGATGATATGTTTTTTTTTTCTTTCTTAGACTGGAGATGGTTGGGGCACAGATGCAACAGGAAATTGGGGAACTGAGGAGAGCTGGGAATCACTGGAAGGGAACCAGGGTAAGTTCCTCTAGCTTATGAACAAGAGCAATTCAATTCTGTGAATAAGTTGCAAATGGGGGTAATTTAAATTAGGAAATATCAAACTTAAAAACATTTGTTTGTGCTGCTGGACTACAAATGTCATTCCAAAAAAGGCTGCTATGTTTTCTGCAAATACAATTCACATTAAAAGTGAAATCTGGTAATTTACTTAAACCTTTGTTGATCACATTAGGACACAGAGGAAACTTTAAGTGTTTTTTTATCGACCATCATAATTCAGTTTCACAATGCTTGCGCCACACTCCAATCAAGTTGGCAAAACAAGATAAAGAATAGAGACAAAAATGATATACATTGTCTAGGGGGAAAATGTTAGGACTGATCTACAGAGCAAAACCTCAAGTATAACAGATCACATCGAGGAACCACTGACCTAACATGTTTCCTGTAATAGCCTCACTAATTACTTTCTGTGCTTTTGCGTGCATCAAACACTTTCCTGCCGCTCAGGTCTCAGCAAGGCTGAGTTGTCCAAAAAGAAGCGAGAGGAGAGGAGGAAAGAGCTGGAGGCCAAACGGGCGGAGCGCAAAGCTGCCAAAGGTCCTCTCAAACTAGGGGCACGCAAGCTGGACTGATGATGACATGAAATAAGGAAGAATGGAGATGTACGAGGAGGAACATGGTTGCAGAGCAGAGCAGACAGAGACTCTTCATTCCACACGTAAAGGACCAGGAAGTTAAAGAAACTGAAAAGCTGCTCTGACAGAGGTGTGTAAACTGAGGAGATGTAGATCCACTGTTGTGGATGAAAAATCTACACCCTCCCCATGAATGTCAAAGTGGTGAAGGAGCAGCTGAAAAAGGTGGAATACAAAATCACCAGACACATGAAAGGGTTTGATCAGCTTTTTACTGCAGCTTGAGAAACTTCACAGAATGTCCCTCTGTGTCTTACTTTTCTGTTTATTTTAATCTGCAGTTGTAAAGTAAATGTATATAAACAGTGTATCCTGTCTGGACTGAGACAGATGATCTTTTTTTTAAAACTGAAAAATATAAAGTATAGAATCAAATGTTAATAATGTCACACGCACAAATGTCCAGTGGATTTGAATGTTTGTTTTTCAAAAACAGACATAAAACCTAAATTAGTGCATGCCATTCATTTGTGCGACTAAATTGTCTCAAGAGAAATTTACAACTGATTTATGTTGCACATTTATCGTCAATGTGGGAAACTGTGTCATTTGGCTGAACCCAGACCTGTAGAAGTGGAGACGAGACCCGCTGAACTCTGGATTCCATACGTAATCCTACGTATCTCAAAGTTTAACAAACTCGATTAACATTTAATTTGAAATTATTTTAAGTCCATTTTATTGTGATGAATTCCACAGCGCTCACTGACTCTTTGAGAGAGTCTGTGGATCTGGTTGTTTACACTGCACACTTGTTTTAGTCAGTACTGGTCAGAGTCTGGGTTCTCTGGGGCTTTTTTTAATCTTATTTGTGAATTTATTTAATCGCTTGTCAGCTCTCATCAGGAGGAGTTACACTGTCAACAATCAGCTGACGCAGTTTCCAGTGAACCGTTCGATCCCGTGCACGGTCTTCTGTATTAGGTCAGTAGTTTAGAGTGACTCCGGTTTAGAAAGGTCATCACCACGACGACAACAGGAAACATCCTTCTCCGTGGTTTGCGTGTGAGAGTGAGACAGAGCTGCATTGTTCCGACTGCAGTAAATATAAATCACGTAGCATGGAAGCTGTCGATGAATAAATTTTAAATAAACATTCAGTTGTGCCTTGTGTTTAATTTTCTTTCTTTTTTTGGACAATTGTTTGCACTAAATGTCTGGTTAGCTTTTTTACCTTCATTTACAAACGAGCTAAAGCCCGGTTGCCTCCGACACAGGTCTGTGACTGTCGTTCACACGCGGTCAGAGCAGCGCGACCGAGTGAAGCTGACCACAACTGCTGCTTTGAGAACGATCTTTTAAAAAGTCAGCACTCTGAGCAACGGGTTGTCGTCATTACTGTGAGCTGCTGTCGCCGAGAAACAGGATGGAACAAACGTTGAGATATGTGTAAAAAAAACTTTATTGGGATTTCATTTCCAATAGAATAATGTTTTAGAGAATAACAATGCAATGTAACTCTTTTGATCATGATTCTCCATAACAATCCTGTACTATACATTATTATTATACTCCTACGAATTGATTCATGGGGTTTTTTTTCTAAAAAAATGTGTAAATCAAATTAATAATAACCATGGATGTGCGTTATTATATTTACATGTGACCCAGCAAAAATACTAATAATAATAAGCACATAGCTAAGGTCTTCTTTTTCAAGCGTCACCAGGGATTGGCTGCTTAGAATGAAAAGCTGTAAAGCTGTAAAAGTGCCGTATGATAATATTACACTATTATATAAAATATAATGCTGCTTAAAATCATGTATTGTTAGCTTATGGTGAGCCATGGTTTATTTTATTTTGTTATTGTGTAACTTGTGCTTTATTCAAATGTCACATTGAGACAATATGAATGGGTGAGATCTATGTCACATTGAGACAATATGAATGGGTCTCTAATCTCTAAAGCATCTTTCGTCATATTAGATATTAGCCAACTTTTTACTATAGTTTTCGTGACATAAAATCTATTAAAAATGGTTAAAAAGGCAGTTTCAGAAATTATAAACATTGAAAAAGGCACGTGAGAAAGCACGTGGTTCTATTAACCAGGCCAGTTAACAGGTGAACCCAGATCATTCTGTGTCGTGGCGTTTTTCCTTGTCTGGTCCAGACAGGGTTCCTGCAAGAGCAATAATCCCGAAAATAGCAGTTGCTGCCAGAGTTGAAGCAAGAGCCACATTTGCTGCTTGACGCACCTACAGTTCCAAATACAGATATATCATAAAAGTAAGCAGGACAATGATGACACAACGACTCTTCACACAAGAGAGGTATCCCTGTGGTACAATGACACTACAGACCGTAAAATAATTAAAATAAATAAATATTTAACCAAATGGAATGTTCTTAAAGAAAGGCAACCAAGATGGCATTCTGTGATTTGTCAAGGAAGTGATATCTCATCCTCCTTAACATTTAAAACACTGTATAACATCTGCTGTTGGTCAACTACATCCATCCATCCATCCATTTTCTTATCTGAGGTTCAGATGCATCAGTGAAAAAATAATCATCGCCATCATACTGTTGTATATGTAGTCACTAGACACCCAACATTTACTAACAAATAATTTCAAAAAAGTAAGAACGAAGTCCTACCTGACGGGACTCTGGTTTTCCATATCGCAGGTTAGTGACAAAGTGCTCACAGTTCCAAGAGATGACATTATATCGCATCACTCGCCCCACCCAGGCCTTTGCCTCTTCAATGACCACACAGGTTGAGCGAGGTTCATACTCTTTATCCAGTAAGTTGTCTACTCTCCAATTGCTATTTCCCACTACATCCTTTAGTAGCTCTTTCTTCACCACAGCCCTATCGGCCACCACAGACATTAGACTTTGGGCACCTGCATTTGCAACCTCAGCTGTGAATTACATAATAGAGAGAATTAATATTAGTATTTGATTACTTTTACCTTGTAATGAGCTGATTGAGTATAAGCCTCAGAAGGTGCTTCTTTGAGCTCTGTGATTGACTGTGACGACACACCATTGTCAGTCAATACTTACAGGGTGGAGCAAGGTGTACAACATAGCCACCTCCAATGTACAGCGCCCAGTGTTGATAACAGGTCCGTTCAATTCTTATCAAATCGCCAAGATTTGGTTCTTTATAATACTATAATTAGAAAATAGAACAAAAATGTTTGGTGGCGATCAGGTTCTTGTTTAGCCTTGCCCAGTATTTTTGTTAACACACTGAACTATAACTTGGAAATGGACACTTTACTGAAATACACCTTGTAAATACTGTCTAAAAAAGAAGAAAAAGTGAATTATTTGTCATTGTGACACAACACACCACTGCACACACAACGACATGTGACCTCTGCTTTTAACCCATCACCAAAGTGAGCAGGGGGCAGATTTAAGTGCCCGGGGAGCAGTGTGTGGGGACCAGTGTCTACCCTGCTTTTACTACTACTTGTCTATCCTGCTGCTGTAACAACTGAACTTCCCCAGTGTGGGATGAATACAGCCTTATCTCCTCTTATCTGTACTTATCTAGTACAAGTACAAGTAAATTAAGCTTAAGTGCCCAGTGAGCAGTGTGTGGGGAGCGGTGTGTGTATCACACTCATTTGAATCAATAAATCAATAATAATACATAAAGTGGTGAGAAAAACTATATTTTTGTACAAACCACGTTTACAAAAGTATTTATTACCCGAACACAGACACACGCATACTCACACACACACATATAATTTCATACTTAAAGTCATAACTAAATTTGGCACACAACAAGGGAATACATTTAAGAAATCGTGTTATTATTGCAATTAAAATTGAATTAGTTGCTCAGCATTAATATTTTTTGCTGTAAGAAATCTGGGAGAGAGTTCTGTACAGTGGGAAAGTGAGATCACATTTTCTGTTAGTGCAGTGGTGGCCTTTGTCACAATAACAAGTAGTTCTCCAAGTAGTTTTCCTTTCCTTTTCCTTTAGTTTTTTTTATACTCACCTGAGCTCTTGCCATCTCCGCTTCGTTTAAAGTAGTTCAGTGGTTCGATCTGTAAAGTAAGTCAGTGGGTTAGAAATAGCAACAGTAGCAAACTTTTATTTTGTGTTGTATATGTTAAAAACGTTTTGTTCTCATCCGTGGCAAATGATGTAAAAGTAAGCACGACAGTCACATTAGCACAAGTCTTTGAGTTATTTCGTATGGAAACTTTCACAAGTTCAACAGATGGCTTTCTTCAGAAACATTTCTTGTTAGATCTTATCAATCTTTTATAGATATACATCGTTTCGATTTGTCCAATCCTACCTTCTCGTACTGACTCGCTCCGGCGACAGTCTAACCCTAACCCTTCGTAGGGTGGGCCGTTATATACCGGACCAACATCCCACCCTCACTGATCTTTGTAACAGCCCTTCAGAATAAAATAGTTATTCGCTACTACTGCTGACCGACAAACCTACCAACCATTAATAGTGACATCGCCGGTAGCTGTAATGTTCGGTTTGTGACGTTTGTGTACGTGTTTGTGTTGCGTTCAAAGTGTACGCGAATTTCAGAATTTCCATCTTAAACCTGAGCACTAACATATACAGGAGGTGATGAAACAAATCACCCCAAGGAGCCAATATAAAAATATAAAATACATGAATACACAGTATAGAAAACTCTCTCTCTCTTTCCCCCTTTCTCTCTCTCACTCTCTCTATCTGATAAATGTATTCTGGTATTGCTGACAGCTTGATCCACCCAGTTCAAAATCCTATCTACACCCCTGACTTAGAAGTTACTACAAATTGTTCAAGCAATATATACAAACAAGCAATCATAAAACAATGATTTGTTGATGTAGTGGTGAAAATGAATATTGACACACTTATTGAGTCGGCACACAATAAACTAAAGTTTACTTTGGGAAAGAAACGGATGTGCTAAAGATTGTTATAATATACATTGGTAATAATTAATAATAACAGTTTTAATAAAATTGGTTATTACACAATTATTAGTAACGCAGTTATCTGATGTTGTTACGTTCAGTCTCAAACTAACTAAATAACTAACTTTAATCTCTAGATGTCGCCACTCGCCCTTGTTGTCTGGGGCCTATTCTAAAAGACGAAGAAGTGTCGTCTTCCGGTGTCCGTTTGCCGTTTCCTTGTAGTTGTGTTCAGAAACCGGGTTAAAGTAGATAACAAAAACTGTCGCAGTTATTCAGGTCGAAGCCGAGGGACCTGGCCGAGGGATTTAATGTGAGTTTTTTATGTATATAAGACCAAGCGATGTCCGTAGTGTTTGACGGGAATCCGCTGACGGCGATGCAGAGCTCCCACTCTCAAAGCCCGCAGACCGCGCTGAGGTGAGTGCCGGAGGTTTAGACTAACAGGACCGTCAACTGTCCAGTCGTCATCTTTACACGCAAACAGTAAACGTAAACAGTGGTGCATGAAATGTATATGCCACAACTGGACTAATAATGTATTCTTATTAAGTTACAAATATCATTGTGCATATACATGCTTTAATCACAACTATGCCAGTGTTTGCTAAAGCAGGCACTGGGCTGTTGACTGGAAAATTAATAATTACCTAATTATAAACTTGGTACTACTTTTAGTTCCTCATTAAATACATTTAAATAGTTTGTTGTTTTTTTGCCTTGAGAGGTTGGGGTAAATATTTCAATGCTTCTAGTAAAGTAGTATTACCATTTTACAAGCTAAATGAAAAGTATGAAGTTTGTATTCTTTTCTGACGATATTGTATTAATATATTGTATACAATTATATAATTACGTGTCACTTATGTAATAATACTTTTTAAATACTTTTTTTCATTGTTTTCTGTCTGTAAATGCTTATCTTTCCACTCTACATATTTTAATATTTTATCTATTTCTTGTCTAGTGCGCATGAGTTGTCTCAAGAGATCAAATCCTTTATCAGCGGTGTTGATGCCGTTCAGGGACGAAAACTCAGTGTTCGGGAGCATGCTCGCTGTGCTGTGCGTCTTCTCCGCTCAGTTCCCACCTGTCGAGGTGCAGTGCTGGAGCATCTGAGGAGTGTGTACGATGAACATGTTTCGGCCTTCCTGCACAATCTGGAGACAGAAGGGGACGCCGGCTCTGTGGTCAGCTCCAACCTGGAGGACATTATACAGGTACAGTGAGTATGATGTGAGAGCAGCCCGCTACGAATTCAATGATATTCAACCACAACAACAAAAAATTCCATCAGTATTTAAAAACTAATATAGACTGTCATTCATTAAACCCATTGCCCCTACCTCTATCTCTAACGTACCCATACACATACAAATATACATAGAAATTAAGCTGAACTTCATTGTTGTGACATCTACAATGTTTTAAGAAAGTCGTTTTTTTTCTGGTTCTTAAAATTTTCTGCAGCAATTGCTCGCCCATGTCGACACATGCACAGCTGCTTCTTTTAAACTCCACCTAACTTTTAAATAAGTTGTAATTCCTAAAACCAGATTTTCTCGCCAAAAAAAGTAAAAATGATTCAGTGATTTGTTTCCACTGTGACACAAATAGAAAATATAAAAAAAAAATGTATCTGCCCCTGTTGGCCTACAATGGACAGATTTAATAACTTGAACAGTCTTAGTTTATTTGTTCATTGTGGAAGCAAAGTATTGAAGAAGTGTTTAGCGACAGAGATCTATGTTAAATAAGTGCAAATGTATCTAGTGTTAAAGGTATTCATTAAAATAGCTACATTGCTAAGAAACATGTTCTAATGATTCACTTGTCTTTAGGAGGTCCATGGCGTGCTATCTGAGTTCATTCGACTTAACCCTCGTGCCTGGGCCCCCCTGGTGTCCTCCTGGGCGGTGGATCTTTTGGGCCAGTTAAGCAGTAAACACGCTGGTCGCAGAATTGCTCCACATTCTTCCAGCCTAAATGAGCTGCTCCAACTCTGGATGTCCTGTGCTGCCACCCGATCCCTCATGGAGGCCTACTCACAGTGTTTGGCCGCGATGCTGTCTTGGTGTCCTGATGCCTGTGTCGATGCACTGTTGAACACTTCAGTCCAACACTCTCCACACTTTGACTGGGTTGTGGCTCACATTGGGTCTGCTTTTCCAGGTACTATTATCAGTAGAGTCTTAGCTTGTGGACTCAAAGACTTCTGCTCTCATGGCGCAAAAGAACAAGGGATAATGGTTATGGGAGGGGATAAAGGTAATAGAGTGCCAAAAATTGGCTCTGTGGTGGGAATCCTTGGTCATCTTGCAGCACATCATTCAGATAGCATCAGGAAGGAGTTGCTCAGGATGTTTCAAGAGAGTCTGAGTCCTTCTAGTCCTCTTTCTCCCACTTCATCCTCCACCTCTTGGGAAAGTTCACCTCAGCTCCGCCGAGCTGCAGTACCATTTCTGCTACAGTTGGCAGCACTTTCCCCAAACCTCTTTGGTGCTGTGTCTGCCGAGCTGGTTGAGCTGTTAAACCCACCAGTCCTGCTGCAACTGCAGGCTTTACTCCTGGGGTTTCCCAGAGAGGAGTTAGACAACATGCTGGGTCTTGCTGTCCACCTCATTAGTCAGAGTCCATCGGGAGGTGCTCGGGTGCTCCGCTTCTTGGCTGACACTGCGACTCCTGCATCTGTCATCATCTCTGGTCCCACATCCTCCCCTCATGAAGGAGTCAGAGAGGGCTGTGACAGACTTCTCCAAATGCTTCTTCTGCATCTCCACAAATTGGTATTTAACCGCTCTGAAGGAGGAGAAGAGAAACCTCATCAATCTGTTTTATCTCAGCCTCAGAGGGTCATCCCCTTCTTGGAGGAGCTGCAGTCTCATGTCGGGGAGCTTTGTGCTGAGACCCTGCGGTTAGAAAGGAAGCGCCATCTTTGGTTACACCAGCTACTGTGTCTGTTGTCTGTCTACGGGGGTCCCACAGTGGCCACTGAAGCCCTCTGCCAGCTTCTCACCCAAGCACGAAACCCAGAGGAGCTGGCCCTGGCCTGGCAGCTTCACACTATGCTCTCTTCCTGTATGGCTGGTCTCATCCCTGCTGCCATAACACGCTGTGTGGCCCAGATCCATACACACACACTGGGGCTGCGGCAGTTGAAACAACTGCTACTTAACCTGGCTGCAGCCATTCAAAGTCAGGACGAGGAAAGAAGAGGATCAGCTGGTGCTCTGTCCTCCATGGCAGTCCAGGTGTGCTCAGCAGTCTCGGGACACCTCCATGACTTTGGCCCACTTCTTCTTCATGGTGACCCAGCAGTATCTCACGCCACAGTACGCCTCCTGTCCTGTAGCCCCTTACCTCGCACCTCATCCCCAGCACACCTGCTCTTACTTTCGCGTGCTGCTGTCAGCCACTTCTTTTTGGCGTTACGCAGACGAGGCAAAGGGACAAAGGTGGGGAGAGAGGGCGGTCAGGCAGTTGAAGCAGTTAACTGCTCTGTCTTGCTCCTTTCCCGTTTAGCTGCTTACTCTCCACTTACATTGAAAGCAGTGCTTCAGCAGCTGGTTGAGGGAGCACTACATAAAGGCAATGCGGAATTGTTTGGAGGACTGATAGCAGATATGTCTGGTGCTCCCGTGCCTGTCTCCTTCGTGTGTCCAGATGTTGAAGCCTCACTGCTGGACATTAACTGTCGATTTGGTACCACTGTCAACTTTTCTGGCAGTGTGTGGTCTGTTTTCCATGCGGGTGTAATTGGGAAAGGGCTTAAGGTCCGCACTGCCACAGAGCTGCCTGATCCATCTGGAGTCATTCAGGTGAGATTTAGATTTTTTATAACAACATTTCTTTATTATTTATTTATTTATTATTTTTTTAATACAATGTTTTCTTGTACAATTTTTTTTAGCATTTTTAAGTGCCCAAATTTAGATAGATAACCCTTGTAACTGTTTTCTTCCCTTGTGTAGAACATCCAGACTCTGCTGCTTATCGTAGTCCAGTGTTGCAGTTCCTCTGGTCTAAACAGCTCCATTAATGGTTCACAATCATCTGGTCCTGATGAGCCACCACCAATCAATGCTGAGGCAGCTAAGGTTGTTGCAATTACACTTGTAGAGAACATCTGTCCCGATGTGTCCAATGGAGAGTTGTCCTGGCCCCTGGAGGAGCATGCCCGCACCACAGTAGAGCGGGACATCCACATTCGACGCTGCTTCGAAGCCCACCCAGTGATTTTCCCTCTATTGCAGGTGGTGGCAGCAGGACGCCCTGCTCTCTGCTACTGCTCAGCTATGCTTCGAGGCCTCTTGGCTACTCTGCTCTCCTACTGGGAAGCATCCCGTGAGATGTCATCCACAGATTCCCCATGGCATCTCCAAGCCTCCTGCCTTCTGGTGTCCTGCATGGGGGAAGGCCAGCTTCTGCCCCCTGTGCTGGCCAACGTCCATGAAGCCTTCCCTTATCTTACTCCCTTCGAGGTCAGGCTGTTACTCCTCGCAGTGTGGGAGTATGTTAGGGGCAATGGACCGATGCCCCAGAAGTTTATCTTTAGTTCAGAGAAGGGTGTATTCTGCAGGGATTTCACAAGGGACGGTGATGTGGCAAGATATGTGGCACCAATTCACAGTGTCCTTCATAAAAATATTGACCGATTGGGACACCTGTGCTGGAGATTTCAGCTCTGACCGTCAAAGGACAGAAAATTGAATGGAATCTGCATTTCTCGAACGTGTTTGTGTATGTTTTGTATCTTTTTCAACTTTTCTAAAAGGGCTGTCAAATGTGTCAGAAATGTGACAAGTGTACTGAAAATGATTGCAATATAAAATGTGACCCACGTAAACAAAAACGTGGGTCACATTATGTCATTGGGTTAGGAACGTGCAGTTTGGTGCAATTGTTTATAAAGGCTCTTAAATATAATTTCAATTTTATTCCAATACAACGATTGGTCATGTTCTTTAGCTTTTCAAAACAATACAAAATAAATCCTAATTTGTTCTGTGTGCTTTGAGTGTTTTTGTACAGCGTAGAGAATGCTACAGAATTTGGGTATAGTCTGGGAGGTGATCTCAATGTAGCTTTAAGTCAATTTTATCTGAAGAGACACTGATACGCAGAGAAAAAGTGCTGTTGAGAGGAGTTTCAGTAGTTTAACAGCAAACCTTTCTTTTGCAAACATGACAAACTTAAAGGTACATGCCTGGGATTTATCAGTATTCAGTTTTGTATTAACATGTAGGTGGACAATTGAAAATGTCCTCATTAAATATTATAACTCGTTCATAAAATAACATTAATTATTAAATGCTAAATGATGCCTGTCGTGTGTTAGTATAAACCCAGATGATTAAACACAATGGCCTTCATACAGAGACACATCGTTATATTACTTTAAATGTAAAGAAAGAGTTCGCATTGGGATTAAAAAAAATCACATACGTTTGGGTCAGTGTATATACACACATGTATGAATAAAAAGTGATTAAAAAAAAAAAGTCGCTGAACACATTATTTCACATTGTGGACTGAGCCTGCCATATCGACTATCTGCACGTCTACCCCCAACTACAGGCAGGCGGGCCGTTGGAAGCAGTTGGATGACGTGGGTTTGTTCTGCTGAGCTGGTTTCTGGAATATAGTTTGTGGAGCGCTTGTGTTCTTGCGCACAGACGAGACGTATTTAGACGAATTACTCACATTCCAACAAAGAGCTACATACTATATCATAAATTGACGTAACATGGCATGCCATGCCATTTCTGGAATATATACAAGGAAAAATGTATTCCTCATCACATACGTTCCAAAATAGTTGTAGTGTGATAACTCTTACTTTTAAACGATCTTCATTGCATCCTGAAATGGGCGGAGTCAGCTGCGAGCATAATCAAGATGGCCTCCTTCACAGAGAGGTAAGACAAAGCAATTCCGCTATCTCATCGTTTGTTTGACGTGTTATCACTGCAAAGGAAGACAGACATAATCGATTCGGTGACACATTCGGTAAACGTCGAAGTAATCATGTCAATTTTGGGATAAACGGCTGCTGTGAAGGAAAAAGATGATACAGGAAAAGACGAGGAGCCCCTTCAATTGAATTAGCGGCTTGACATGCAGCTTCTTAGCACAAATGTATTTAGTGTGGCAAAGAGCGTAAATCACAACTGTGTGCCTGTAAAATTGCTATATGTTCTTATTATTAAATAAACCAAGCTCTTATATTTGAACATCCCCAGTGCGAACGTTTGCTTGTCATTTATTAGAAATCTGCTTGCGGAGGAAGTAGCTATCATTAGCCCATACTTGAGCTACTGCTGTCACTTCCAGTCAAAGAACATAAGTTCCCCTTGCTTTGATAAATCTTTGTGGGCGAAAAATAACCACTGTGTGCTTGATTTGCTTTAGAAAACCCTGTAGCTAGGATTTGAGGAAACAGGATATGGTTATGTCATGTACAGCTAATGATAGATCAAAGTCTGTCTTCGTGTGGGTTATATAATTGCTGTCGTACAACAACGATATTATTTATATTGTGCAAGTATGGATTTTTGCGATTTGTTGAGTTGAATGCGTATCGTAAAAATGTAACAATAATTGGTAAATTACGTTGTGCGGTTTAATCTAAATAAAATCACCATTCCTTATTCCCTCAAATCTCCTAATCTTATTATGCATGAATAAACTTTTGTCTACTGTCAGTAAATGTAAAACAATGATGTTGCCATTATAGACGCCCCAAAAATTAATTAAAACCAGAGTGGTTTCTATTGAAGAATCATAAAAACTAGTATTTTGTGTAACCCACTGTTAAACAGATCTTTGTTCTGTTTTCACTTCAAGTTTGAATGGATTAGAGGAAGCAGGGTGGAGTGGTGAGATCTCATTAACTGGTATTTGATAGAAGGAAATATGGAAGATTAAACCGTTTTTATAAGTAATTGAGCATTTGATGTATGGTTTGGAAGTCTAAAAAGATAGATAGATGGATAGATAGATATTTCTATATTTTACCTTTATGATTTTATAAGTGGGTGTAGTAAAAGCATTTATAATTTAAGAGGGATAAGAACAGATTATTCACACATTTGTACTGGAAGTCATTTTAAAGCATGTTTGCAAATAACAAATTTTGAAAACTATGCTTAAATGGTTTCTCTCTTTCATTCTAATTCTTGAAGGATGGCATTTGTCTTGGTGATGGCCTTGTGCCTCAGTGGGGCGTTGGCTGTGGACAGGGGCAACTTCAAGACCTGTGACCAAAGTGCCTTCTGCAAGTAAGTGCAACATTTAGGAAAACACATTATCCATCCTGAGGATTATTTCCACCAGTCAAAATAGCTTCACTGTCGCCATTTCTGAATTGAGCGTTGAATGAGTTTAGTTAATTTGGAAATCTTTAGTTTTAATCAGCTCTCCCTGGGAAAAAGCAACATAGGTTGAACCTGTGTTTCTCCTTTTGCTTTCTATATTAAATTAGTCATTTTCAGTGACAACACAATGACGTGATGCTTATTTATTTTCAAAGGCGTCAGCGAGCATTAAAGCCTGGTGAGTCTCCCTATCGAGCTTTGCTGGAGACCATGGAGCTGACCAACACCAGACTCACACTGCAGCTTATCAATGACAACAACAAGGTAAGATGCTTACTGTGCTTCCTCACTCTCACTGTGAATATTAGTATTGTTTTTGATATCTTCTTTTGATTTTCCCTTCATTTGTTGCTATCATCTTCTCCTCTTGACTCTCTGTTTGTCCCAGGTGCGTCTGCTGCTAGAGCTCTATCGTCTCCAGGGAAACATAACCAGGGTGAAGATAAATGAGTTGAAGCCACTAAAGCCTCGCTTTGAAGTCCCAGACGTGCTCGTCAGGGAGCCACCCACTGAGCCGTAAGACTCTCAATTCTGATGCTAACTCTGGTGCAACTGGGTTTTGCAGATTTGGATGTAGGTGTTTGAAAAAGACTACCAATGATCACAGTTATAAAACCGGGTTGTTAAATCAGGTGAAAAGATTGCAGAAGGTGGAACTTTGCAAGACATATACAAGAACACATACATAAAGAATAACAGGTCCATATTTTCTGAATTTAATCTTTAATGGTCATCCTTTAAGTATTTTTGTCTGTCAATCAGTGTTAATAAAAAACATATTGTAAAACCTTGCACAAAATCTGTCCTTGATATTAAATGATATCACGGATGTTGTTTCCCCGTCCTACTTGGTGTAAAGCAGGCAGATTACATCAATCTTGGTATTGTACTATATGCTGAAGATGTGTTTATTTCTAAGGACACAGGGAAAGCTGTGTATCTTAATGCAAAATATCATTACAGCTTAGAAAAGTGTATGCACTGAAAAAAACTATACAGTACATTTTAGGTGAATGCAGTTGAGGTAAACTTCAAATAGCTTATTTAAGATTTCCTGGAGAAATCAGTAAGACAAGTGTGTTATACGTAATTATACTAATGTATTTGAATAGTATCACATGTTACTAACTCTCTAAACTGCTTCTTGACATCCTGGCATTCTCTCCTCCTCTCTGTCTCAGCCTGTCCCTCCTGTCCCAGGATGAGAACGGGGTGGTGCTGTCTCTGGGAGCAGAGTCTCAGAGGGTTATCGTCAGTGCCCGTCCCTTCCGACTGGACATCATGGAAGGACGTGACGTGCTGATGTCCTTGAACTCTCGCGGCCTCTTGGCATTTGAGCATCTGAGGATGCGCAAGGACACGTGAGAAAACCACGCATGCATACACATGTTTACAAATACGAGCAGTCTCTTTTAAAGACGCACTGTGTAGGGTTTAGCAACATCTAGTGTTCACATCGACTAATGACTGTGGTCGAAGGCTTAGAGAACTGCCCTATTTTTGACTCTTTACTCACCTAAAACAAATGACAATGTAACTGTAAATATGGCAGGGACAAAGTCCAGCCATATTGATTTAGTCATCTAGACTGAGGGAACAAATGGGGGCACGAGCCAGTTGTAGCCGTGTTTGTTGGCTAGAAGATGGGACATGTAAAAGGAGATCCAATCATAGTAAACGTGCCAGGTGGTAGAATAAGCAGAAGTCAGTTTGAAGCCAGGAGTTGGATTCATTGGTCAATTTGTGAAATTTGAGATTCACACAAAAGCAAAGCTGGTGAAAAGATTAATGTGTGCATGCCTCGGACAAAGGCATGCACACACACCGACAAACATTCCTCACACAGTTGTTGTGTGTTATTTTTAATGATTGTTTGGTGTGCGACCTTCACCTGAAATTTCATTGGAAGTTGTCTGATAAAGGTCTTTAAAAGTCATTCTTAAAATTAAGTCGGTTCCCTGCAGATAGTGACAACAGTAGTCAACATTGTGCTTGCTTTTCTAATATATATAACATAGAGGAAAGACTGTAATGTAAAAAAAAAACAACCAAGTTAAATCTTACACGGTGCACCTTTAACTCTCACTTGTTCTCACTTAGTGGATGATTTCTGATTTGTTCCCATTAAATGAATTTTTTTCTTTGAGTTTTTGAGAATTGTCTCTGACTCGTTGTTCTGTCCTCTTCTCCCTATCGTCCCAGTTTCTCCTATAAAGTAACTAGCACAGTGGCTAGTGTGTGGGATAATATCAAGAGGGTATTCTCTAGGTAAAGTCCCTTAAGATTTGTAAGTGTGTATTCTGTTCCTTGTGCCAATGCTGCCAATAGTGACTTCAAAATTCAGGGACTGTGATTGCAGCAAGTTCTGTATTTATCCTTAAATAATGTGAGAGTGAAACAGAGGGATGTGTGTGCATGGTGGTGCTTGATCAGATTTTTAAATGAGGGCTTAGTCCAGTCCTTACTGTTTGACAGGTCATTAAAGCTAAGTATGTTGATTACTTCCCCCTCAAAAACAAATAATCTCATCACCTAAAAGTATTAACAGACAGTTGTCCCCGAACACTGTACTGTGGGCACCTCTATGATTATATTTTTTCTTCAGTTTTGTCACAGAGGTGGCTTCTCTTCTCAGTCAATCTAACACCATAACTGCATGACTGGACCACTACCTGTTGATTATTTATTTTGACAACATCATTTTATTCTTTCTCAGTAAATATAAGGAATAAATCTCAGGAGTATGGAGACAATGGTAGTGAAAATACAAAATCAACTTTTTTTCTGGTTTCTTATACACACCCTTTCTGTCCGGGACTGCTGTCTTTAACATCTGTCAGACCCATCAGTAACATCTCTCTTTGTTGTTATTGTTTCTATTTCAGTAATCATAAGGTGTAAGGAATTTCTTTGACTTGGTGATTTTTACTATAGGCTGTAACAAAACTTTAAAACTCAACTTTTTTAACGCTGCTTTTTGCATGCATTACGTAGATAAAGCAGTTCAACAAGTATATAACATTTCAAAAGCAAATTGTTAAAAGTTGTTGGTTCTGAACCTAAGGAACCAGGTCACCTCGAAATATGAATGTCAGGTTTACTGGATATCTAAATTTGTTTTTTTTTTGTTTGTTTTTTAACAAGTCATGGATCTGTTTCTGTACTGTACTTACTCAGCCTTTTGATCAGTTCCTTTATCTTTACAAGCTATTTTTTAAATAGAATACCTAGAATACCTACCATTAGTTGTTAACGCTCCCTAGACCCCCTGTTCTAGCCATAGTGTAATCCTACCCCACTAAAACACCTTCAATTTTGTTTGAGTGACTTCTCACTTCGTCCCATCTCTGTGCCATGAAGCAGTCAAGCGGACTCAGAGGCTGAGAAGAAGGAAGAGGTGGATCCAGCTAACCCAGCTGAGGTACTGCACAGCTAAATACAAATCCTGTTTGGAGAAAATACTGGTACATCCAGAGGGGAACCTTTAGTCACCAGGCAAAATGTTGGAAGGAAACCGTTTCGGTTGCTTTCACTGACCAACTAGAAATGAATTGATAATTGATTCACACCAACAAAAGACAAGAATGTTTACCTCAGAGTTTCATTGACCTTAACATTTTTGCCCATTAAATAAACACTGAGGACACAGTTTTGTTGTTGTGAGGGGTGTAAGTCACTCAACAGTCTGAGTTATTTCTTTCTCTTCACAATGCATAAAACATCAGACATTATTCTTTATTAAAAAAATGTCTGTAGGCAGCACGGCCCAATCACTCCACTGTATATTTAAGAAGCCACTCATTGAGGTTTTTTTAATCTTTTTTAAATGTTGGAGTAAAATACCAACATAAGCCTATAAATCAAAACAACCTTGATATAAATCAAACAATACAAATAGACAATTAAATGCAGTTTAAACTCAGTATAGTCAAAGTGATAAAAGTAAGCTGCTCTGACTGGTGACCTGCTTTGTAACCAACCAGATGTTCTGACAAGTACTTAGACACAAGACACTGTCCATTAACATGCATACTATTATTTTTATATCTATTAACTTCCCTGTTTGTCCAGCAGACAACCAAAGACGAAGACGACAAGGATGAAGATGGGATGTGGGAAGAAACATTTAAATCACACACGGATGGAAAACCAAATGGTGAGTGTGTTTGTGTTGTGTAATAGTGTAATGGTGAGTGTGTTTGTGTTGTGTAATTGTGTAATAGTGACACCCAGCTAAATTCGTTATCTACTCAAACTGATTGTTTTCACTCTATAGGTCCATCTGCAATTAGTTTAGACTTCTCATTGCCAGGGGTGGAGCATGTTTATGGCATCCCGGAACATGCAGAAACGCTCCGGCTCAAAACAACTGAGTAAGTGTCACTTCACGTTGTTGATGAAGGTACATACTGTTCATTTGACTGGACTAACTGTCAGTGTGTGTGTGTGTGTGTGTGTGTGTGTGTGTGTGTTGCAGTAATGGAGACCCATATAGACTTTACAACCTGGATGTGTTCCAGTATGAGCTGTTTAACCCCATGGCTCTGTACGGGGCTGTTCCTGTGATGTTGGCTCATAACTCACAGCGCACCACTGGCATCTTCTGGCTCAATGCTGCTGAAACCTGGGTGGACATTAGCTCCAACACAGCAGGAAAGGTATTGTTTCTACACTGCAGATGTCATCGTCACAGAGAGGGGAGCATCAATTCACATGAACTGGGGCTGCAGACCATTAAAGTCTTATGTCTTGTCTTTGTTTTATCTTAATGCAGACGGTGTTCGGAAAAATGCTGGATTACGTTCAGGGTTCAAGTGAAACCCCACAGACAGATGTGCGTTGGATCTCCGAAAGTGGCATCATTGACGTTTTTATTATGCTTGGACCGACACCCAAAGATGTGTTTTCTCAGTATGCCTCTCTGACAGGTGAGAAGATGATTGTTCTTTTGCAAGAATAAGAATTGGTCAAAGCTTTTGGTTGGAAACCAAAAGGGGCAAGTTGTGATTCAGATATTCTAAGCAGTCTAATCACTTGAGCGTTTCCTTAAATTAGGGCTGCATGTGTTGCACTTTACTAAAGTAGAAAGTTTGACTGTGGGCCACTCTTCTATTTCTCTATTGCTATTGTAGGCCTGTGTTATGTTTTTTTTTTTATACAGTTCTACTGCATTAGAGTTCTGTCCTGCATTCCTGGTGTCAATATTACATCACCTCTAGTTCACCTCTAGACTATCATTGTTCATCGGCACCAACTGAAGCAGTGGTGACAATAATTTAGAAACCTACGGCTGCTCTGGTTAATGCCCATTGGAAACCCTGCTACTTGCCAACATGACAGATCAATGTTCTTTTTCTGTTCTTCCTCAGGCACTCAGTCCTTCCCTCCTCTCTCCTCCTTGGCTTACCACCAGTGCCGCTGGAACTACAACGACCAGGAAGATGTAAAGCTTGTAGATGCTGGCTTTGACGAGCATGACATTCCTTATGACTTCATCTGGTTAGATATCGAACACACAGATGGGAAACGTTACTTCACCTGGGATCCGCACAAGTTTGCAACACCTAAAGAAATGCTGCAAGGCATCATGGACAAGAAACGCAAGGTTCACTTGATTAATACCTCAATACCGACTGCCCTATAGACGACATGCATTTATTTCTTATCTTTTTAATTATGAACTTATGTTTTATTAGATGGTGGCCATTGTGGATCCCCATATCAAAGTAGACAGCAACTACAAGATCCATAATGAAATCCGCTCACGCGGTTTCTACATCAAGAATAAAGATGGTGGAGACTATGAAGGCTGGTGCTGGCCTGGTAAGAGACTGACCTCTAACTCTTCTTAAAGAACATTCTCTAAATTAATTTGAAGAAAAGCTAACATTTCTTGCCTCCTCTCTCCTGGAAATATCTTAGGAAGCGCCGGCTATCCAGATTTTACTTGTGCAGACATGAGGTCATGGTGGGCCAGCATGTTCGCCTATGATCAGTATGGGGTTAGTTCAACCAAATCCTTTAATTTTTTCTCTAGGCTGAGGAAGTTTCTAGTAGCCCACATCTCTTGTTTCATTACCAAGTTTGACCTTGAATTTCTGTCCTATTCCCAGGGCTCCATGGAGAATCTGTACACTTGGAATGACATGAATGAGCCTTCAGTCTTTAACGGCCCAGAGGTCACTATGCACAAGGATGCTATGCATGGAGCCTGGGAGCATCGGGATGTTCACAATCTGTATGGGTTCTACGTGGTGAGTGCACTAAACTTTAAAAGAGAATCATCCTGTTAAACTTTTTGAAGTGTTTTTTCTTCTTTCAAGTCAATTGCATTGTAATTCTGTATACATTTGTGATACTCCACTGATTGTCATTGCTTAACAATGCAGCAAATGGCCACAGCAGAAGGTCTGATCCAGAGGTCTGGAGGGGTTGAAAGACCATTTGTTCTGACTAGGGCTTTCTTTGCAGGGTCGCAGCGTTATGGTAAGTCCTTCTCTACTTTAATTACCTATTTAACAAATGGAGCTAGTGGATTCAAATCCTTATCAGTCTTGTGCGTGAAATCCTTTTGTGTGTAGGAGCTGTTTGGACTGGAGATAATGCAGCTGAGTGGGACCATCTGAAGATCTCTATCCCGATGTGTCTCAGTCTGGGCCTGGTTGGAATCTCTTTCTGTGGTGGTGAGCATTATTATTATTATAGCTCAGATTTAGTTTAGAAAATAATCTCCACCTCAGTGTTACATTTTGCACTTCATAAATTCTTCACAAACTTAAAAAAAACGTCTATTATTGGAAAAAAAAATATAAAAGGTAACTGATGTCACAGATGAGTATTTTCAAGCACGTTATCTGCCATGTCATCCTGTTATACATCCATGTAATGAAATAAAATGGTATTGTTGAACATTAATTACCAACAGACTTCTGAACAAACAGGATTTGACATTTTTGGATTTGGAAACAATTTTTAATTTTCTGTCCACGTATTTGGTACTTTTGTTTAATCAATGTAACAGTGATTTGAGAATGTATTTGGTGACCCATCCATACCCATTTAAAGTTAACATTAACAAGTTTAACATTAACTAGTCGTAACATAGAATAAAGTTTCCTTCTCTGAAACACTTGACCATGAGCCCTGTGTTTCCACAGCTGATGTTGGCGGGTTCTTCAAGTCGCCCAGCAGCGAGCTGCTCGTGCGTTGGTACCAGACCGGAGCCTATCAGCCTTTCTTCCGAGCACACGCCCACCTGGACACACCTCGCCGTGAGCCCTGGCTGTTTGGTCCTGAAAACACTGCGCTGATTCGTGAAGCGGTGCGCCAGCGCTACACCCTCCTCCCCTACTGGTACCTGCAGTTCTATCAGGCTCACTGCACTGGACAGCCTGTCATGAGGTACAGGGAGAGAAAAGACGAAACATGTTGTTATATTTTTGTGCCAGAAGCTGTAGTTGTTGCAGTTCCCCTTATTGGTCTGTAGATGTCATGAATGTTCTTGACTCACCTGTGTCAATGTTGCAGACCTCTGTGGGTGGAGTATCCTCAGGACCCTGCTACTTTTGCCATTGATGACGAGTTTCTCATTGGTAAGGCAGAAATAAAAGTTGCCTTTATTGACCACAATAATTATAGAACCTCAGCAGAGCAATACATAAATATAACTATTTTGTTTTTTATTTGGATACAATAGTTATAATGTAAATCAAACTGAGGAATTTAAAAACAGACGAGTCTAATAATTAAACATTTTTTCTGCGATATTGTAATAAAATCAGACATGGTTTGAATGATAAACCAGCAAATTAGACCAAGAAATGAAAGTGCCTAACTTAAACCTCCTTTACTTGTTTCTCCTCCTGAACTACAGGCACAGACTTGTTGGTTCACCCAGTGACAGAGGAGGGAGCCAGAGGAGTCACTGCCTACCTCCCTGGTAAAAATGAGGTAAGAGTAGAGAACCCATGTCACTGCATCTCAAATGTACCCCAAACAGTCAGGTGCAGCAGTGTTTTCCAGTACCCGTTATTAACAAATGTATTTAGTTGGTCAAATCATGCCTTGCCCTTTTTCCCCGTGTCTCAGGTTTGGTTTGACGTCAACACCTTCCAGAAGCACAATGGGGCTCAGAACCTTTACATTCCAGTCACCATGAGTTCTGTATGTTTCACATACACATATACATGAGATTTGTTTTGCTCTATTATATGTATAAGAAAACAAATTTTTTATCAAATGTCTCCTTTTGTCCATTTTCAGATCCCTGTTTTCCAGCGAGGAGGTTCAATTATTCCCAGGAAGCTTCGCGTCCGCAGGTCGTCCACCTGCATGGAACATGATCCCTACACTCTTTTTGTGGCTCTGAACCCCCAGGTAGATCAACTGTTTAACCGCTCACTGAAATCTTCAACTCTGGTGTCATGCTGCCTGGTCTCCTTCTTTAAATGTGATATCTTGTTTACGAAAAGTATATAAAGTTGTTGCAGGCCTTATTTGGTCATCTGTCGTGTGTACTGTTAGATGTCAAGTCAATAGGTATTGATTTAACCATCAACTAGTGGACTGCTTCTAATAATAATGTTAGAAATATATATATATATTAAAAACAGACATGGTTTGAAAAAATTTTGGCTACGCTAGCAGTTTTATGGTCATTAACAGCTTTCTGACTGAATAAGTAACTTGTGTAAAATTAAAAAAAGGTGTTTATATTTGTGTTAATTCTGTAACAACCATGTATTTAATTGTCTTTGATCCCAAAGAGAACTGCAGAGGGTGAGCTGTACATTGATGACGGTCACACATTCAACTATGAAAAGAAGGAGTTCATCCACAGGAAGCTGTTCTTCGCCAACAACATTCTCTCCTCAATGTGAGTCGTGTAGCATGGAGTAAAATCACTGAGTAAAGCAAATGAATGAAAGAAAGATAAGATAAATTCCAAAGTAATAATACATATTTAACTAAACTATACAAACACGTGCATATTTAAAGTATTTAATTAAAATCCATTTGAAATTGTATTACAGTAATCTGGCTCCAGACGCCAAGTTTTCTACCCAATCTTGGATCGAACGTGTTATAATCCTGGGAGCCAGTAAACCCAGTAAAGTTACTCTTCAGACTGCTGGTAAGTGCTGGAAGTACAATAACTTCTTATTATTCTAAGACATTTTATAAGGTTGTATAAACTTATTTGATAAAAGAAGGCTTAAAAATTAAAAAAGACAAAACAAAAAAAACCATAAACCCGTAAACATGGTTTTGTTGATGAAATGTAAATTCATGATGGGAGTTTTTGAGGGAGAGATGTTGTCATGATGGAGATAAAACCACTGTACCACTGTATCCACTGTACAGACATTGTATTCAAAACTCTTTATTTAAAATGTAAAAACCTTTAGAACTTACAAGAAGGAGATTTCAGGCATTTGTTCAAATTTCTGTCCAGATTGCAATAATCTGAACAGCCACACAATCAGAGCTACCAGGATTTGAACTATTTTATTGTGAATTGTAAAAAAGAAAATTAAAAATTGAATTATTTGAAACTAAAATAATAATAAAATAAAAATTTAAAAAAATTAAAATAAAATTTAGAACAACCTTTTCCATTGTAGCTTGCTTTCCACAGGATATAATCAATAAATGAGGAAGTTGAGAGTTTGCATTTTCCAATGATTGTCAAGCTGCTGCCCTTTTCTTTCTCATATTGTCTGTTTGTGTTTGCAGATGGTCAGGAGAGCCAACTTGAGTTTGAGTTTGATTCCTCCATGTCTGTGTTGACGCTCCGCAAGCCTGGCATGAACGCAGGAGAAGACTGGAAAGTGATGTTACAGTAATCAGATGAAGAGGAGAGCGGGGGAACATGACTGAAGTGAACAGAGGAGGAGCAGGAGCAGGAGGAGCGATCAGAGGAGGGCACTGATATTCAACTAACAAACAAAAGATAGCAGGGTTGTCGCCATGGGAAACTAAGAACAAACACAGTACAGTGAATCCACGGTTTAAATTCTCTCTCCACAAACACAGACACACAACCACACCCATTTATACCTGGTAGTTTTACTGAGCCACATTATCTTTATCATGTCACCATTTAATTCTGGTCAGTCGCACTTGAATACCTAACAGAAAGGGTTACCACTAGATGGATATTTTGCCTGTGATATTTTTTTTTTTTTTTTAGAATGATAACAACTGAGCAACGCAAACTTTTTTTTCTTGTTATTAATCATAAAATTCCAGTTTAAAAAAGGAAAATCTCTGGCACTCTGACTCTCGGTGTATTGTATCTATCCAGTTGTCTTCAGAAGGAACATTACTTGGGTTGGACTGCCATTTAAAATGAAGGGTCATGCTCACACGCTCCACCTGCTGGTGTTGCCAAATAATTATACACTTTTGAAACAGCCATTCCATATACCTTATGTTTTTGTTTTTAAAGCTAAGCACTTCAACAAGGCCATTTAGCCTCGACCATCTTTACTTCTAACTTCTGATTCCAGGGAGGCTATTATTATAGCCAACTTGCTTTACAGTCAATTCCTAACTTTTAATTCTTGATTTGTCTCCCACTGATATTGAAAACTTCCTGTACATGGAATTAAGTCATTATCCTCATTGGAGCAGTTAACTGGTTATCAAACTGCACTAATTTTTTTTGTTTGTTTGTTTGTTTCTAAAACAGTCTTGTTAGTTGGAATTACTTCAGGGACCTGAAGCACTGACATCGCTGTGGATTATTCTGTTTAGTTTCTGTCTTTGTTCCATTGAGTTCTTTTGTTGTTTACTAGATTATTTCTAATGCACTTAAGAGAGAGGGTGAAAAAAATGTTTAGATATTTCATGTGTTAATTGGTGTTAGGCACTGGACATCGTTTCCAATCCTTTTTCATCTTAGATTAAGTTTTTAATTGTTTATTATTAGAAGCTATTAATTAAAGGCCCCTGAATTTTGTCCAATCGAATAATTTCACACTTTCAAATGTTTGCTGATTTAAAAGTTGCTGCAGTTTTGTTAGTGATGATGAGATTCAATGGAAATGGAAGGAAAGGAGAACTGCTGTCAGTCAAAGTTGTACTTTAAGATGAGACCAAGTGAAAAAAATAAATTTGACCAAATGTGAATTACAATTTTGACTGGATTGTTGTCTTCTCAAATCTCAATATTTTCGCATTCATATTTAAGACAATTTATGCATGTTTAGCTGTCCACGATGCATGTGTTTGATCTCTGGTCTGTTTAAAATCAGGTAGATTGTGAAGTAATAGAAAAGGCCAACTGCGGGATGTTCAAAACACAGGCTCTGTACAGCAAAGCAGGGATAACCCCTTGGCAAAAAAAAAAAGGCAAGGTGTGTCTTAGTGATTAATCTTGACATGGAGGGAACATACTTTGTTTTACTTGATTCATTTTCATCGCAATCGTGGAACAAAACGTTTAGGAATCCATGAAACGCCGTTTCTGAAATGAATGGTCCTGTCGCACATGAATGACGTAAGCACTTCGGTCCATCATGTCGGCGGAAGGCAGTGAGCAGCTCAGTGGTCACGGAGAGTTTCAAGAATCTTCAGGTTCGTGTGGAAAACCTAAATTAGTTATACATGCGCGTGTAGTGTTACGGTTATCTATGTGTTTCGGTGTCATACACTGTAATCGTATTAAATTTAAACCACAGGCTACATCGACTTAAAGACAAAATGGAAAGCTAATGTGAGGCTAATGTGGTTTTCAGCTAAATAGATTTTTATCTACAAGCTCACTGTAAACCACCAAAAAACAAAATCGAGCCCAACCAAGCAGTTTTCCATGTCCTTTCAATAACTAAATTAAGCCAATTGATCATTGTTTGGAGTTTTGTTACTGTTTGTTTCCCAAACCTGGAGGACATGCTGACTTTTTCAAAACAGTAAACATACCACAATCTCACGTGTTTGCAGTTTATAGAGGCATATTTTAAATGTTGAAATGTCAAAATGTGATAAGGTTATTTAAAGACAATGATGTCTAACAATTATGTAAAACATTTTTACATACAATTTGCTTTGCCATTTACAGTATATTAGATGGTAGTAGCACCGTGAGCTAGAACTGTTCAGTAATGATAAAGAAACTTCCATCTTCTTCTTAGATATGGAGGCCTCTGATGTTCCTGCACCGCCTCCAGTTGAAATGACTGAGATGTCAGTAGAGAACGGCAGTACTGCTGTTGACCCTGAGGCTCCTGTGGGCCCCAGCCTTCGTTCTGTCTCTGAACCTCAAGCTGCAGAAGGTGAGGAGAGTGGGAAACCTGAGTTTCATCGGCTGTGGAAAGCAGTCACTGACAATCCTTTTGACTTCACCAGCTGGACGGAGCTGCTACAATACTGCGAGCAAGAGGTTTGTCCAGAAGCACCAGACCTCTAGAGTATTTAACCACTAGCATCGCCAGATGTTGAATCCACTTTTTTTAGCCTGATGGGACTTTTTAAAAAAACTTGCTTTCCACCTGTTTAGAATCACGTCACAGCATCGCGTCAAGCACTGGAGGCATTTCTGGCTCGCTACCCACTCTGCTATGGTTACTGGAAGAAATTTGCAGATCTGGAGCGACGTGCAGGTTTTAACAGCAGAGCAGAGGAGGTACTGTGAATAAAGAGCTAGATTTTACCATTACAATTCACCATGTGGTAAATTAAATTATTTTTGTGAGTTTGTGGTGATAAAAGTCTTGTGCTGTTGTCAGGTATGTGTCCAGGGTCTTCGGGCCATTCCTTTGAGTGTGGATCTCTGGATCCATTACATCAATCTTCTGTTGGGAACTCTGGACATGAACCTGCCAGAGTCGGCGCATCGTATTCGCAGGTACTTAATATTGTTTTTTTTTTGTTTGTTTGTTTTTAATTTAAAAAAAATACACTTCTTTAATGTATGTCTATATAACATTGTTTATGGATTAGTTTAGCTATGTCTATATAACATTGTTTATGGATTTAGTTTCTTTGTTTTGTAATAGTTCACAGAAAATCAAAAATCTATGTACACCATTGGACATAAGCAGTTAACTACATGCTGCCATGTCTACAGTGACCTCAGTAGAGTTGTTAATAAATCTGTAATAACTCACATTAACACATCAATGTGTTGATATGAAGCCTTATTCAGCAGTTGTTGATTTAGTGTCTAACACCACAGTGAGTTTTCTCAGACTGTTCATAAGAATGGGACGGAAGTATCACCAATGCAGGTTATGGTTTGATGGTAAAGCCTGGCTTTGGTGAACGAAACGAAATCACGCAATTACTGACCGTCAGCGAGGTCATGTCATGGTCATGGTTACTATTAGAAAATCTGTCAATCAAACATCATGTCTACTCTAATTCCACCTTTTCTGTTTGATTTACAATGATAACTTTCTCTTTTTCTCAAAGGCAGATTGTATACGACCCAATTAACATCTCCTTGTATAGAACAAGACATGAAACTAGTGATTGAGATGCGAGCTAAAGGATAGCTCTGTCCAGTTCTTATGTGCAGTTTATGCTCAGAATGGTGTACAAAATAAAAAGTCATTTTGATGTTTTAATCGTTTCCTGATCTCATTGCCCAGTGTGTTTGAGGACGCCCTTGCGGGAGCAGGTTTGGACTTCCACTCGGACCGCCTCTGGGATTTGTATGTAGAATGGGAAAAGGAGCATGGAAACATGAGGAAGGCTGCAGCCATCTTAGACAGAGTCCTCAGAGTTCCCACTCAGCTCTACAACACACACTATGACAAGTAATGGCCACTCACATGCACCTTCTGGCTTTGTCAGTCTTTTGGTTTAGCTTCATTCTCTCTCTTGTCCCATGCTCCGTCAGGTTTAAGGAGCATCTGAACAGCCACGAGCCCAAGGCGGTGCTCTCTCCAGAAGAGTACCAAGAGCTGAGGACTCTGTGTCGTCAGAGTCAGAAGGTAGAACAGGCTGAGCAAACTCAGGAGGATAAGGCGGAGCGGCCACCAGGAGAGGAGGAGCCGGCCACACCTGAGGACACAGACACAGTGAGTAGCATCTAACCAGTTTAGTCAGTTTTTACAGAAGCGGTGAAGCCTTATTCAAATACTGGTACCATTATTTAAAATTGTGCTGATCAAGTGACCTAATGCTGCTCTAGACATTTTCTGTTCAGCTGGCTGTAAAAACTGTTAAAACAGTTTTAAAATTTAATTTTATATTATCATAAGTTTTATTAATATTGTCTGACTGACACTTTGTTTAAGAAGAAAAATGTAATTCCTTTTGGACTAAAACAGTTGAGTACACAGATGAAAATACTCTAACTGGTACTGGCTTGTAAAAATGGTGTTTGGAACGGAAACATGACAGGTGGGCGCGACAAACGGGAGGAAAATTTCTAGGTTTAAGTGATGGCACAGCTGAACTTTCGTCTTCTGTTTTTGAACTTGTGTTGTTTGATGTCATTGATTTTGATTCATTATAAAATATGACATCACCTGGTGTTAGTTCAGTAAATTTCAAAAGTCATTTTTTAATATTTGTATTGTATTTGTCAACAGTATTAACAATTATTATTAATAATATTATTGTTATTTCACTATGTTGAAGGAAGAACTGATGCAAAAGATACGGGAAGAAGTGCTGCTCCATAGAGACAAGATTTACCAGTATAACGAAGACGAAGTACGCAAGAGATGGCAATACGAAGAATCGGTGAGTTTTTTAAAAATATGTTTAAAATATAACAATGATTTGTTTTTTCTCCTTTTGTTTTTGATGCACCTACTAGATGCACCCCCCCAAAAAAACCTGCTTTGCCTTCTTTCTTCATCGAGCAGATCAAGCGGCCGTACTTCCACGTCAAGTCTCTTGACCGTATTCAACTCAGAGCCTGGCATTCTTACCTGGACTGGGAGATCGCTCAACTAAACCAAGACACAAAAAACTCCAGCCAGGGTGAGTATATCAAAAATAGCATCTCATTTGTGGCTGTTTAGCATTTGAACTTCTGAGACCACTGTCTCCACACACAGTGGATCCAAACGCAGCGTCCACACAGGGGTCAGAGGCCACAGCTCAGTCTCCTGAAGTGTCAGAGGAGACTGCAGTTCCTAAAGACGACCACAGGGTTCGTGTTCTCTTTGAGCGTTGTCTGATTGCCTGTGCTCTGTATGAGGAGTTCTGGACAAGGGTAAGTGAACATGTGTGTGTTCTTTAAAAAACTCTTTTCAACACTGAGCCAGTGCATACATTTTTTTCATGTTTGTCTGTGTGGCACAGTATATTCAGTATGTTGAGCCACAGAGTGTGGACGAGGCTCGAGCTCTTTACAGACGGGCCTGTGAGATCCACCTGCCGCACAAACCAAATATCCACATGCATTGGGCCACCTTCGAGGAGAGGCATGGTACGAAGGAGCAGAACACCTTTGTTTATTTATTAAAAATATTTCCAGATTCATTCTCTTAGAGTAAACTTTACTAACATGTATGGAGTGTATAAATATTTTTTCTCAAAGTGACATTTATCCAGCTAATACTCAGCCTCTGTCTGTCAGGTGATTCAACTGAGGCTCGGCGTGTGCTGCAGGTCTTAGAGAAAAATGTGCCTGGGTTAGCAGTGGTCCGTCTTCGCCGGGCTGCCCTGGAGAGGCGAGCAGGCGACATAAACCAATCAGAGGCCCTGTTACAGGAGGCAGTGGCTGAATCAAAAGAAAAGCCCACAATGCACGCCTTCTACTCCATTAAACTGGCCCGCCTGCTGCAAAAACTGGGCAGGGACCTCAGCAAGGCCCGCAAAGTTTTACAGGAGGCGCTGGAGATCAGTCCGGTGAGAGAACCTTCAAGGGCCCTTTTCAGCACCAAAAATACAATTTGGCCAGTAATACCATCATCAAGTTTTTATATTTCTTCTATTGCCCCTTTCTCAAAAAGATTCAAATAATGTGAAAGTAGTTTTGCTGAACTGTGAATAAAATTTATTTACTCTTTTATTTTTTTGACACCAAACTTTCAGATGGACCATCAGCTACACTCTGAGTCCCTTCAGTTTCTTATTAAATGAAAATGCCTGTGGTAATCACCTTATTTGCTGCATACACAATGTTTTGCACACCATAAATTACATCTTATATTTTTGTAAATATTGTTGTTATTGTGTCTAAAAAGAAGAGAAATCTTTAACCTGTTGTGGCTAGTTTTTCATGGCCTTTCTGCCCCTCAGGACAATGATAAACTCCATCTGAACCTGTTGGAGTTGGAGGTGTCAGGAGATCCCTGGGCCTCAGCTGAGGCGGTGCAGGAGTGTGTGACACGAGGGCTGGCAGCTCCTCTGAACCCACACTCCAAGATCCTCCTGTCACAGAGAGGCCTGCAGTTTGCAGAGGACTACGGTAACTCTATCCAAAGGTCAGAGTCCAAAGGCAGTAATTAAGCCTGCATAAAACTTCAATCGTATTGAAATGTGGCCTGAAGGAGACTGTTTATTTTGGTTGACACTGATGTTTTTTCTTTTGCTTTGTCCTCTTCAGTGTGCTGTCTATGTATGAGGGCCATCAGAAACTGCTGCAGGAGTTTGGTGGAACTAAGAGAGAAGCAGAAAATGGGTGAGATTTGAAGACAGACAAAAAGCTGTGTTTCCTCTCCCTGTTAATTGAAATAAGAACCTTTGGTCCATTGAATATCAGTTTGTTAAGGGCACCAACTCTGAAACTTTCCAAGGCAGCATTTTATAAAGCAGTATTTTGTCTCGTGCTGAAAATAGTTGTCGGGAGTGTAATACACCCCCTCCCAGACACTGATTTTTGTTTTGTGCCCACTATATGTAGATGGAATGTATAAGTACCTTAAGTACTATTGCAACTCTGTCTAATCCTTTGTCTAATTGTTATTTGGTCTTAATCCCAATTTTAACTCTAAATAAATAAATAAATCCTAAAGTCAAAAGACTTTTACTCAGTGGAGACCTGCAAAATGTGCCACAAAGACAACAATATTGTTCTAAATTAAATGTCCATACAGGTATAGCTACACTAAGGGGCAGCAGCAGTTATACACCTGGCATTTTCAAGAAATAATTTTGTTTGACTGCATTATTTTATAAACGTTTCTTCTCTGTGTTTTGTGCCTTGACCGTCATCCACTATTGTATTTTCAGGGACGAGGATCCAGAGAAACTAAGTAAAAGCGAGGACGCCTCTGCTGCCGATGTCTCCGCACAGGAAGCAACCACCATGCCACATGTTCCCATCACCACCCCCCCTCCTCCTGTGATGGGCACAGACATGAGCGCTGGTTATGGAGCATACAACAACTGGTACCAGGTGAGAACCGTTGATGTAAAACTGTTGGGTTTTTAGATATATATTTGTAAGTGGGGGCTTGAGGGTTAAGGTCAGTGTCAAATGTCAAAGTATAGGTCTCCTGATTTACTCTGTTACTTTGTCGACTCATTCTCAGCAATCCCAGTATGGCAGCTATGGTTACCCGAACACCTGGAACTACACCCAGGGCTACTACCCTTCAAGCTAAAGGGAGGGATAGATGGGCACACCAGCAGCTACAGGCAGACACTAAACCACATTGTCTGTCCTTCCTCAAAGTCCTGGTTAAACCGCTTGAGACCGGACATAAATGTGTTTAGTCAGAGCAACCTGTGGCAACGCCACAGAGTTATTTTCAATGTCTGGATTTTAATGAAAACTATTTTTGTATTTGCTTGCAATGTGATCGGATTTACTTGTTTTAAAATTATTCAGATAACACATAACTTAACAGATGCTTTACTACTTTGACATTTTATGCACCCATCATACACAAACAGCAATTGTTCTTCGTTCCTGTGTATATAAAGTTGTTTTATAGTGTAAGAACTGTCCTTTGAGTTTTTGCCTTTTAGTGATCAGGTTGGAATATTCAGCTTGTTTCACATAAAAGTAAGTTTATTACAGCCAGCAGAAGATTTAAGATGGTTAACAAAAACAACAGCTGGGTAACCGAATACTCTTGGGTTGATGCAGTGGTACCATCTCACTGGTGTGAAGGAACCATATTGACCTTCTGTTTTATTGTTTTTAAATGGCTTTTTCATTGAAGGAAACAGTTGGCATTAAGACTACATCATAAATTGTTTTCACCGTCTGCATCAATCTGCAATTGAACTCGGCAGTATCCTGGTCTGACAGAAGGTAGCGCTAAAAACCTTGCTGTACACAACGTGCATAGCATCACCAAAGGCATTGAAATCAGGCGGTGATCAAGATGGAGTAATCACCTGTCATTGATCATTTTGACTCTTAATGATATATAAAAAAAAAAAACCTTTTTCCTGTCTGTATTCACTCAGTTGTTTTATAAGTGCTGCCTGTTCTAAAAGCTCTCGTGTTTAAAGTCAGGTAAATAAAAATCTAGTCCTTTTTCAAACTCTCCAAGTCAGGTTTATTTGAAGTATATTCTTGGCAATTATATATAGACATAACTGTTCCATATTTTAAATTATAAAAAAAACTGTCAAGAATGTTGCACAATCAGGAAGATGCATCAGAATCAATTCAAGCCCTCCCAAAGATCTTTGTTACTTTGCAGGAATGGGCCAAAAAGGGAACTTTTTTATTGGTTTTTGTAAAAAAAATGTCCTCACTTTGTTCCAAATGGTCATCACTGTCCACACCAGGCCACACTTAGAGAAACTTAGTGACAAAGGGATGCCTTTAGCATTTTTTTTTCTTATCATACACAGCTCAGAGTACTGGCTTACTGATTTCAAAAATATGTCAGTTTCTGTTCTTTTCCCTGGTGTTTCTGGTGATGTAGTGGAAGTCGTGAGGTAGGCTCAGGGAGCAGATCCTCTGGATTTCACTTCTTGGCTACAAACAGCACAGCTGAAGGCACCAAATCTAAAGAGACCAAACATAAAAATACAGATATTTGATAAAATACATTTATGAAGAGGTAGCTTTTCAAATGGTCGGGATAAGTCTCTAATCCTTTTATGGTTGTAAAATCAGGATAATGAACCAGAATGTTAATGATCAATGCTTTTTAGTGCAGTACATGGTTTAGCCTAGCCTACCCCTCCCCTGAACCTTGAATGCGGGGTCACTGTAATGTAAAATGTATGTAGTGTGGTTCTTACTCAGCTCTTTCAGAGGCTTCTCCATGTCCAGTTCTGTGTAGACTTGACGGGGGTAAGGTGACAGCAGCATGAAATCCTGTCCCTCTGGTGTGTTGCCGTTCATCTGCACATAAACACGAACCGCTGCCAGAGGCTCCTGGGCCTTAAAGGATGTTGTGATGGTCGAGCCATCAAGCAGACGAATCTTTTCAGAGAGAAAAGCAGCAGAAAAAAGGCATATGGTGAGCATTTTATTTTGAAGGTTTTTCTGTTAATATCATTTGACGGAAAACCTTCAAATTTCTGGTACAAGTACTGTATTGCCAATATACCTGTATCTTAGACTCTTCATACTCCTTCTTAGAGGGTGGAGGACCCTGACTGGTTGGAGAAGTCGGGGTGGGCTGTGCAGGCCCTGGCACTGCTGGAGCTCCACCTCCAAACTAGACAAAAACAGTCATTACTATTCGACCAATGTCAGTATAATGCAAATTTAATAAGAAAGGACCAAACATAACAGCTTTACCTTTTGTGCTCTCTCCTCTCTGTCTCGTGCAATTTTGTCTTTAACCCTTTGCCTAATAAATAATGAAATACACTTTTAATATGTGCTTTAAAACAAGGCCTTGTTTTGTTTACATTTGACCATTCTTTATCAATGTACCTCTTACAATAAAATAATTTTAAAAAACTTCTACTTTTATTCTAGGGCCAAGTTTAGTTCCTGCCTGGTTCCAAAACTCACAGCCACATTTGTGATTTTTGCCTATTTAAAATATTCTTTTTCTTTTAAGTATGTGGAACTTCTTGTCTGCTACATCGTAGAAACTGCTTCAGTTTGTATTAGTTCATCTCTTCTCAAAAATACTTCACCTTGCTAATTTATCCTCCATTTTCTCCTTTCTACGCTGATCAGCGAGCTTCTTCATCTCATCGTCCTGCAGTTTTTGTCGAACCTGCTGCAGTTCTTGGCCATGCTTCCTTCTCTGCTTTTCACGATCCACCTCCTCTGCCCGTTCCCGCTCTCTCCTCTCTGCCTGCTTCGATCGCATCAGCTCTTCTAGCCTGAGAAAGGAACGGAACAAAACTCAAAATAATACTCCAATAGCGCTTCATCTGACTATCTTGTTTTACTAAACCACGCCGACCTTTTGACTTGTTCACGTTTCTCCTCCTCTGTCATTTGCATCTTTTCACCATCACTGTTCTCTGTAAAACTGCCGTCTCCAGCTATTTTCAGTAAAGAATAGAGAAAAAAAATACATTAAACAGAAAACATAAATCTTACAGCCATTGCACATATATATACAAATATATGTGTATATATATATTGCATGCACATTGACCTTCAGTGGTGTCGACTAATGATGATGGTTCTGTGCTGGACTGATTTGTTGTTTCCTCTCCCAAGATGTTTCCCACAGGCTGAACATAGGGCTCGTCAATGTCAGGATCATCTTCATGCTCCATTAACCTGAGGGAACGATGTCAGGTGTTATCATTCTAACCATTTGTATTATTCGGTTTTACTGTAGCTGTGGAATAACATAGGAAAAAGAAGAAGACTGTAGATGTGGAATAACAAACCCCAGTTTGTTTTTCCATTGCCAGACTCACCAGTCCATGGCTCGCTCTATCCCCTGATTGCCTGTGTTGGCCACTGCCCTCTCCCTAAAACATGAACAAATCAGCACAAACTGAGTTATTGTGCTGTTGCACAGTTTAGCCCAAGACCAAGTCGTATTTTTGAAAATACTCACACTCTGTTTCTGCCAAAGCCCATCTCTAGCAGGCTCTCAAGTGTCGTTAACTCTGCCATTTTTACCTGGAACGAGTTGTAAGCATGGCACTGAATAAATAAGAGACTTGATGTTTTCATTTTTGGGTACGTTTCACCACAGTCGTAATGTTAACGTCGAGTCATAGAAACATTTTCACCCAATTTAGATATATTACACTAGCATTTCAAGTAAACACAGCACCTCTGACCTCTGTGGTTCTTTCTAAAACAGCGAATCCATGTTGAAGCTATTTATTGTCACATCTAACGTTAAGGCTAAAATTAGCATTAATGTGGCTAACGTTCAAACTGCAGTAGCGAAGCTAACTGGCAAACATGAAATTAAAATGACCGGAAATAATTTAGAGGTCTCTATCTGTGTATCTACCATTATCTGTTTATATATCAGACATTTCCGATGTCAGAAGTATGATTTTATTGTTTACATAAGTAATATCGCTTCACATACAGTTGAAAACAAGCACTCACACATTCGCTAGCACCGCCTCAGCACTACGGTAGCTCACAAGGAACAAGAATGCCAGAGTAAAATCATATGAACCTTTGAACCTTTGAATTTTTTCAACCAGAACCTAGTGCGGTAATTAACGAGCACGACTGCAGACAGCTAAAACCAACAATTTTGACCTAGCAGGCCATAATTTTATATTTTTATTTCAGATCTGGTGATCCAAGAATTTGATGCAATCCCACACATGTACAGATACCGGCTTTTGTACCATTTATTAACAAGTACAGTAGAGGTTTTCAACAGGAGGTTAGCCGCCCCTAACTTTTGCTAATTTCTGACGTATACTATTTTTGTGCATATAAATGTTTACACAGTTTGTTATGTAAAGTACAATATTGATTCAAAATATTTTGTGACTAAAACTTTTAATCCACCCTATGTTTACTTTGCATTCACTGACATCACTCCATATGTTTCTGGATTCTTTGTTCTAAAACCAATTTGCCTCATAACCCAGAACAAACTGAACACACTGTACAGAGACATCCTTTCTTAGCAAAATTTAATTTAGCTGTTATTGATGTGCAAATGTTCAGGTTTCATCTCTGTTCTGACAAACTGCTACAAATACCACACTGCTTTGATAATTGTACATACAATAAGTTTATAACAAAGTCTTAATTGGAATTGTCACACATTGTATTGCATACAGGTGACACCTCAACAAGAAAATCTTTCCCTGGGAGTGTTGACAAGAAGTGAACAGAGAATGGTATGAAATAGGAAATTAAATGGGAGGAATTACCTCCTGGCATAAAAAGTATGATTTAATGAATTTAGTATCATTGAGTTGACTTGTAAGTTGTGTTGATTTTACTTAAAACATCTTAAACAAGTTGAACAGGTTAGTTGTTGTTTCCTAACAAATTATAATTATTCATCCCTTTTTCCACATTTAAATTTGTGATCTTTTTATTATACGTAAGTGCCCTACATGGCGGTCATATAAGTAGCAGATAAAACTGGGCGACAGATGTGATGCTCACAAGTGCTTTTTGAATAGTTTCAGGGCTGCACGGTGTCTTTACTTGTTTGTTCTCGAGCTTCCATGACTAAATCACATCATCGTGTTCAAACAGACTGCAATTTGCTGATTTTTATGGCTTCTGTTACATATTCACAGTAAGTGTAATGATTGATTTTTTCTCTGCCCCCACACAGTCTTAAACAGACATCTTTCACTGGTCCACCTTCACTCAGAGACAACAATCAATTCTGTCTGGTCACCTGAGCTTAACATTGTCTCTCTTTTGCACATCAAGACTTTTATCTCACCTTGTATTTTTTCTACTTTTCTCCCTCTTTTGTCACAGAACTAAATGTATGGAGTGTGCTGTATTGACATGGTAAGTATATGCTTTGATTTAAAATTTGCAAGTGAACTAAAATTATAAATGTATTCAGACTGTTTGAACTGTTTGTCCTTGTTCAATATTTGATACTGATTTATAAAACACTGTGTGGCATTTAAACAAATGTAATTTTTGTACTTGTGTGTTAATATGTGTTTGTTACTGTTTGTACATTTAATATTGGTTATTAATATTGTTTAATTAATACAGGTTAATGCTGTTTAAATAATACTGTTGCATTTGTTATTTTTTTCCAAAGATTTATAATTTGTCAACGAAGAAGGGAAAACAAGGACAATTTAATTACCCTACACAAGATTTTTGTTATATATTTGGTTGAAGATTCATGACAAATACTTGTTCTTGATGTTTGTATTTTTGCACTATTTTTGATTTACCTTTTTGAAGTGTAGTATCTATTAAAATTTCAGTGCAGTATTTTTTTTCAGGGAAAAATACATTCACAATAAATCTGTGTAAAGCATTGGATAAAGTGATTAAAGAACACCAAAAGGGCAAAGATCTTTCTACTCTAACCTGTAACTACTTTATTGCTTTGTTTTTACAGAGAGGGAGAGGTGTAAGGGTGAAAGTTCAGCCAGGATAAGTGAAGGGAGTACGTGAGACATTCTCTTTTACTGCTTTTCTCCTTTAGCCCTATCAATGCCCATGTGTAAAAGATTAATTTTAGTGGACTTAAGAATGGTATTAATTTATTCCAACACTCCTTTACACCTATCTCACCTCTGAGGGCATGACCCCGAATTTATGGGAGTCATAAGTGTTACTCAAAAGCAGTTAAAGATTAGGATCAAGAAGACCAAGGCCGTAATGGATCATCTGTTACTTTACTATGACTTTATTGGGTGTAAAATGTTTGGCCACATGATGGCTTTAATGTTAAATCTGACATATAATGTTTTGACTAGAAAAGATTAGACTCTTCCATTAAATACTCAATATCACAAATTAATTTGTGATACATATTTAAATAATTGAATAATTTTAACAAAACATGTATGCATTTGAACATTCTTCCAAAAAAAGACTCATGTTTAGAACATTTTATGAAGAAGAAAAAAACGATACGGAAATTGTGATACCTTTATTAGGTTGTGTGATGGTGGTGATTGCTGATTACCGTCTGATTTAAAACAAATGCACAATAAGAAATCACCACGAGTGGCCAAAAGATGGCAGTATTATTACCAAAGTACGTTATCAATGGTGTATTGGTGAAGTGTTATGTAATTTTGGTGATTGGGCAATTGTTGTTTTATTGCAGTGTAATAACAAGTCGATGGCTGTAGCCACAATGAAGATAAATATTACTGCATTACTCTAGTCTTTATATTGTGTTACAGGTGATAAGTAAACATGGCATGTTTTATATATAATTTTTTTTAGTTGTTTCAAGTAGTAAAAATACTGTCAGCTGTGTTGTTTCTATGGGTCTAACCAGCTGTAACAGCATCTCCATATGGAAAAACTCTGACTTCCAGTGGAGCTGCTGTTATTTCTGGGGAGCACCTTTTACCCTCAATATGCTGCTAAGCCTCCAATACACCATCTGACATTCAAATGGTAAAAGGACATATGTATTTGTAAAGGTTTTTTTAAACCCCTTTTACATTTCTTTTAAAGTACATTTCAGTTTATAGTTTTTGAGTTTATTCCTCATTTTGATGATATAATAAAGCTAATATTTAAACCTTCAACAACTTTGGTCTCTTATTTGTACATTGTTATATTATACTATTACTATTTAAAGCTCACAAAAGAACCTGAAAGTATGACTGGTACAAAAATCACCTAATCCCATCCAAGAAATACCAGTCAGTGTAAGTGTGAAAGTTAAATACAAAACTGAAAATAAAAGTAAGAACCATTATGACTATATTAAATGAATGTCATCCACAAATCCAGGACCACGAAAGCAATATCTGCTAACAGTATGTCCTTTCCATTAGTAGTGACTAATAAAATTGGTTTTCTGATCTGATCAAATTCTGATCAAATTAATAAAATATTCGAGTTAGACTTTGTCCGGTATAACAACCAAAATGGTTGAGACTTGTATTATGAAGTGCATAGCATTTCCGGTGTATGTGTGCCATTCGCCTACTGTGGTATGGTTTCGCTATCAGCCGTGCATCGAACTTTTTTGTTGATGCACAAACTAGCAACTATGCGCGTTCATGTGCTGTTAGCGGTTGTGTATAATGTAATTACTCTTTTTTTATTAGTCCTCTGTCAAGGACTTTTTAGGTATAGTAACAGTTTTATATTATTATCATTAATATTATATGCTTGTTGGCTTAGGGTCACTTTCAGATGATGTTAGTCGACTGGTGGAAGTCAGTAGAGTGGGGCAATGTCATTGAGACCAAATATGGTAATACACCAAAAAGGTCAAAAAAGAAAAAGAAAAAATAATTTGTTTAAATTATTTCAATACCGTCACTCAAGGACAAATGGGTCGCAGTTCTCTTAAATATTTTTTCTTGCCATTCTGCTGACACAGACCGGAAGCCGCTGCTGACGACATGACACGTGCTCGCGAGAAGAAAACCATTTTGTCCAGTCACCAGAAGACTCGCAACACCGACAGCTATCCTGGTTAGCCCTCAACAGGGTTGATTCACTGTTTTTCTGTATTGGTACGTGGGGTATTTGACTACGTCTTGCCACCCAAAACTTGACCCTTTTGCTGGGGTGTGGTTGCCTGTGTCTGGTGCGTCAAAGTCAGCTGAATAGGGAGTTTTTTTCCTGAGAGATTGAGTTACAAGTGTGTGGCCAGCTAGCGATTTTAGCCTAGCAGAGGGTGGAGACAAAAAAGTTCCAAGACCTCGCCCCAGCCGTTACTTCATTCTAGCAGGCAGCTACTCTCTCGACTCTGTGAGGGTTCCACACCACTTTCGCCGATAGTTTCAAAGGGGAGACTGTGACACGTCGGTGTCAACGAGGAAAAAACCAGTAGCCATGTTCAGGAAAAACTTGAAGAAGGACCCTGAGCTGTTCCAGAACGTCTCAGATGGACTGCGGCGGCTATACCGGACCAAGTTATTCCCTCTGGAGGACACGTATCGATTCCACGACTTCCACTCCCCTGCCCTCGAAGATGCAGACTTCGACAACAAGCCCATGGTTCTCCTTGTGGGCCAATACTCAACCGGAAAGACAACTTTTATCCGGCACCTCATGGAGCAGGACTTCCCCGGTATGCGGATCGGCCCTGAGCCGACCACAGACTCATTCATAGCGGTAATGCACGGCGAGCAGGATGGCGTGATACCGGGGAATGCTCTGGTAGTCGATCCAAAGAAGCCCTTCCGCAAACTCAATGCCTTCGGCAACGCATTCCTCAACAGGTAATGCTGACACCAAGACCCCCAGACCATATTTAATAACTTATGTGAGAAATGTAACACCCTTTGATTGTCGATCATTAGTTTCGATATGCTATAATGTACCACCCTACGTGTCTGCTAAAGTTCGTCGTATTGGTCAAATTTAATGAGGACAGTTAAGACATTTAACCTTTTACCTTAGACTCTTTAATTCAAATAGGTGAGACCTGTTTAAGAAACAAATCAAGTGAATTCAGTTAACTGCTAAACTGTAAAAGACCCCCCCCTCCACGCACATACACCTGTCACAGCAACACATCAGCTGTAGTTAAATGTCCCCACACACATCCTCACTTACATCATCAATTCATTGTTAAAGCCAGTTGCTCGAAGTTCCCAGCAGAAACCAGTATATGTTAAAGTTTTCTCTTGAATCCTGAGAAAACCTGTGTTTTGTGTCAACAATAGGGTTGTAGCTCCAGTCTGTGTATGTAAAAGCAAAAGATAACAATGGCCATCCCACACCCTCCGCACAATTCCCATCTGCTTTAATCTTTTAATGAAACCTTGATAATCAACACATCTTTTTCCCACCATCATACACTTTTTCCATTAACCAAAAGCAGCTGACACAGTCACCTTTGACAGATGGTTTTGTCCAAGAGTCTCAGCACTGGCTCCTTTAATTCAGAGGTAGTAGTTGCAAGACATGTTGCTAGGCAGCAGGTTGACCTTGCCCTGTCCTCAGTGTGCCACATTAATAGAAGTCAATCAGACACTGTCTTTTATTGCATGTGAAGGTTAGGGTTAGCTTATCAAGAACTTATCAAGAACGGTTAAAGGTTTTGAAGTAGTAGTACAGTTCTGTGGAATCAGCAGGTATATTTACGCAGGCACAGGTTAAATTCTCATTTGGTTAATTGGATTTTAACTTGCATATCTTAATGTTGTACTAAAATGTCTTTAATTGTTGGTTGTACTAGTATCTTGTGAGAAAGTTAATATATATATGCTATGAATTATTCTAATTGTTCTCCCAAACCCATTGGCTGTTTGTCACAAAACCACAGTAACCTTTATGAATCACTCATTACTGAGTCGGTCATTCATTCTAACAAAGTCAGCTGTAGAATTCCCACGTGGCAGAAAATCCAGTGACTCTAAAGTATTGCTCAACAAAGGTTGCAAAAAACCTGTTACAATGATTGAGAAACAACAGAAAGCATAATGTTTCTACAACTCTCTTCTATTAACTCAAATGGACTCTTTTAAAAGTATTATGTTTTCATTAACTATCCCTTACCTCACTATTCCTGTTGGAGCTTACCAAATTCCACATGGTTGCCTTGTGTTCCCATTAAAAATGTAATTTTATATGTAATGTGAACTAATGGGAAAACAGTACATAGAACAAAAATATGTCTTTTTCTGGGATAGGTAAACAACAAATAGTTTTTACCCACAAATCTGTTGAATTAAAGTACAACAAGAAATCATAATCTATAAACAGATGACCTTGAAAATTCCCGTTTAAGGTGAGACTACAAGCGAAACCTGTTATGAGTCAAAGGGTAAAAGCATTGTGTGTATTCATGTGTGTTCAGTGACATAATAAAAGTGACATCCTAGTGTTGTAGCTGCCATTTCCAGTGAATGGATGTCATATGGGTATATCCCTTTCCTATAGTGTTGTAACTTCCTACACAGGAGTAGCCAAGAAAAAAACAAATTACTATTTTGTACTCTGTCATGATCTTAATTTCTATTTATCTGGAAATTATCTGGAAAGCCTCCTCGCCTTTGTAGTATTACTACCCACACCCCAGTGGCTGTTTCCTATGAGCCATTGAAATCCTTTCCTTCGATTATGTGGGGTGTTTGTATTATCTCATGTCAGTGCAAACTTTTGCCAAACTCTGAAGTAATACATTCCACACAGCATAACAGGCTTGTGTGTGTGTCTGATTGCTGTTCTGGGGGTGGGTTATTAAACAGTCCACACACACTGCTCTGGAGTTTATTACAGACTTGAAGGGAAACCAGATAAGATTGTGCATAAACAAAGCATATTGTCCCGCACTGCCTCATTCATTAAAACTAGAGGACTCAAACATGGGATCATGTGATATACAAGACTTGTGTTTCTCTTTGAAATCATTCGGCATCTTTGTCTCAGAGGCATGGGCTCAACCAGTCACACACTGACTTTGAGAAAGCTTACATTGTTATACACAGCAGGATAAGTCTTTATGGCAGTAGCAGGTGCATGACCTGCTTTCAGAGGTGTGTCCTGGTTAATATGCCACATAAAAATGCCTTTATTGAAGTAATTATACAAGTGATTTCAGTACAAGTCTGTTTCACAAATTGTCTTTTCACACTGGCAGAGCCCTACTCTGGTGCTGGTTCATGGATCAAATTGGTTGAAGTTACTGCTTTCTCTACACAGCAAATGAATAGATTTGAAACCTGAAAGGTTGGTTCCCACTCAGTTTACATGAAAATCATTAGTGGGTGTGTCGAGTTAAGCTCTAAATGAGCATAAGAAAGGTGCAACACATCAGTAAATAATGCAAAGGATACAAACACTACAGTTGTCTCCTCCAGAAACCTGATCGTTATGGTGATTGGGATTTACCCAAGAGAAACTTCACAGATCAGTTCAGGGGAAATTAGGCAGATGTTGTCTGATGAGCGACACAATCTGCTGTTTGACAAGACAAGGTATTCACCTCCATGTCAAAAGTATTTGAACTCTAGATGATCTGGTGGTTTGTTTTTCTCTTCATAGAGGTGGACACAGAGATGTGTGTGTGCGTGTGGTGTTCTTTAACCATAGTCCTTCAACTTCCACATTAGCCCTTAACTACTAGGATTTGCCTTTTGTATAACCAATCATTTATGTACACAGTAAATACAAATCAGTCTAGACTGGTTCTCACACTGAGGGTTTGTTGTTGGATAAATGCAAAAAGCATTTTTTTTCCGTTTCATACTGTGAACAGTGTTCATAGTTGTGGTTTTTCTGTTTGCCTTGTTAGTCTTGCACCTTACCATTTATACATAATGTTTCCGTTGAATTTTGTGTTACTCTCTTTCATTTTCACTTGCATATTTGTGTGTTCTTAATATATTTCTGGTGTGTGTGTGTATGTGGGTAGGTGGGTGTTTACACATCAGTGCTCTCTGGGAGCCATTAGTCATTAGAACTAGAGTCAGCAAAGTTGAATTTCCGCACCCTGACCCTCACTATCCTGCTTCGTCCTGCCCTGCTCACAGCCTGTTATTTCATTACACTGACTCTGGATTTTAAATTGAGATTAACAGGCTCCCAGGTTTTGGGATCACGTAACAATCAAATAAACATAAATAAACATATTGATTTGAGAATCAAGAATACATTTTAACAGAATAGGTACTGCAATTGTGGAAACCTGGCTGTGTTGTAACTCCACATCAGTCTTGGTGACAGCAACAGTTTCCTCTTCTCTGTAGGAAACAGGGTTATAGTGTGGGGTGGGGGAGCAGGGCTTATGGGGCAGAAGAACGGCAGGACAGGAAGGTCTTCTATTACAAGCTGGAGCCAGGCTTCCAGTGCCACTGTGGAAAATCAACCCAATCTCAGGGAGGGTTGGCTTCTCACTTTCTTTAGACATATTTGTAGAGATGACTCCGTGGGCCCCCTGTGCCTGGTAGTGTCCTGCTCTGTTTCTGAGAATTCCAGCTCCAGTTGAATTGAGCATTCTTTCCCCCACTGTGTGGAAAATGTCGAGAGTGATAGTTAAATGTAAAACCCTGTGCCAAAATTCCAACTGGATATTGCACACCAACAGCTATGGGAGGGAGATTAAAACAACTGTATGTTTGTCATCTTTGCCAGCCACTGCTATTGTATCGTAATCTCAACCATATGATCCCAACGCAAGTCTTTTTTGACTCGTTCATTGTCTTTAGATTTTTCCCTGTCCCCCTCTGCATGTGGTGTGCAACCTCTGTTGGGGTTTGTGGCTTAACCATGTCTGGTTATACAAAGAATGTAAGCTGGGTTCTCCCTGTCTTATGACCTCGTGCCTGTGAGCTCATGTAGTGAGTATCGGTTGATTCAAAAGGCAGCAGAGCAAGAAGAAGTACTCTCAGCCGTTAGCTCAGGTCTCTGAACAATTGTCGTCTTTGTTCAGGGAAGGACGCAATAAGTTTTTGCAAAACCACTCGTTCTTTTTTCTGTCTTGAGCGAGACCTTGTCTGTCTGTGTTTACGTTCACGTCTGTGTCCCGAGTTTGTTTCTGTTACAGAGAGAGTTTACATGGTGTATAGAGTTCACACCCCAGTGTTTTAGCTGAAAGGATGCTACTGCACTGTGAACGTGAATTACATTGGATAGATTTAGGCCCTTTAGAGTCTATGAGTAGTACTGTAATATTGAAAGTAAAAGTTTGAGGCATGTTTATTCCCATTTTAAGACCAAATGACTATCAGATATATCAGTCATGTGTAAAAAATATAACCAGTACTTCCTACCTAAAGTAGATTATTTTCCCAGAACTGTAAAAGATCAATGTAATTATTCATCTGGTTATACAGATTTCAGTTTATAGAGTAAGACGCCAACCTCTGTACTTTATTTTCCAAGGTCTACAAGACATCGGCTAGTCCTAATGTAAGACGAGAGAATTTCAAATCACTCCTTTTAGGGCAAATGTACAGGAAAAGAGCTGATTATCTCCCCTCCACATGCTACACAGCCATATCCTGTTTCTTAATCTTGTTCTTCTATGATGTCTACTGTACTTTATCTCAACCTTGTTATTTGTGTTTGACAGGTTCATGTGTGCCCAGATGCCAAACCCTGTCCTGGAGAGCATCAGTATCATCGATACTCCTGGCATCCTGTCTGGGGAGAAACAGAGGATAAGCAGAGGTCTGTGTAACACACACTGCCTTTTACCCACACGTGTCACTTTCTTCCTCTCTGTTGATGAAAGGCACATCTTACCATTTTAGAAAATGTGAAGTAGAATAATTGAAAAGGTGGCAAGTACAAAATTACCCACAGAAAGTTGCAACTAGCTATTTACAGAGGAAATATGCACCAACAACCTGCCCCCCACCTCGCACTCCCCTCCAAGAATTCTTTCAGATATTTGTCCTTGAAATGTCCTCTACTTAGCTGACTTCAGTCCTGCATGTGGTCTGAGCCACATTTACCTTCAACAGGTAATGTAAAAACAATGGGGGGTTTCACATTGTGACATCAGTATCCAGATTTTCGCAGCCTTCTCAAGTTTCTACTTCCCGTATCTGTGTCTGCAGGTTAGCCTGCAGTTAGGATTATAAATTTGCTAAATTAGATTAATGCCAGAAAATTAAAAAAAACGCTTCCTCTATGAAACTGCTTTCTTTAGCTCGGTGTACTCTGAATGTCTGACACTGTACCATTAATCACAGACATCTGACTCTTTTCCAAGAATTGCGCAAAAACATATCATTAATGTCATTACTTTTGCCGTTATTTATATGATCAGTAACAATGCTGTGACCTAGGGGGTTATCTAAAAAGCGCCACATCCACAGTTTTGCTAAGTCAACCTTACAGAACATTGCCAAAAAATTCACAGGGCATCTAAATACAGCTTCTGCTTTTTTTAAATTTCAGTCATTTTTAAGAGGAAGCACATCCACAAGCCGTAGCATTTTTTTACTAAAGCTACGGAAATTGAGTAAAAATGACTGACGAAGCATAAAGTTTCCTAAGACCCACCATTAGCTGTACTTCTAACAAGAGCTGATCAACGTTTTTATTAGTAATTTCAAAGGAGGAACAACTTAAATAAAAACATCTTCCTTCCTGACCTTTTGACACAGCAACAAAGACAGTTTAAATTATTATTGAAACATGGTAGAATGATATACGGGTATATTACAGGGTATTATATATTCAGGGTATTTGTGTGTTCCAATGCAGAAAAAACACATTTTAATGTATACATTTCCAATAGTGCCTATGTCATTGTGCTTTTGCATGCAGTTTTCAAATAAATGTGTGTTAATGAAAGGGAAAACCCAGCACAGGCTAAAGTGACTGCTGTAATGACAGAAGGAACAGTTGAAATCTGACACCTCACAACACGCACTGCTCTGCACACAGATGTAGACAAATACGTTTGTCCCTAAAAGGAGCATTAGCACGCACACACACGTCATCCTCGGCTTTGTTTCCTTATAAACACGTATTTATATAAAATACCGTATTTCAAACACCTTTTGTACTCACTGTATCGTACATAAACATAACTCACATCTGAAGTGTGACTGCTTTTTATTTATGCACAGGCGTGTTTGCTATTGTTAGCCGGCACTTGGCCAAACAACTTTTACTTTAACAGGAAGTGATGTTCATTTTTCACACTCTCGCTTAGTATTGCAACTTTTTGTGTGTGTCTTTTTGACTTGCTTAACATGTTAGCCAAGTATTCTTAGATCTTGTAGAATTGAACAAACACATATAAGAACAAATACTGGAGCTCTCGGACCACCTTTTCCACAGAAGGCTGGTAAACTTAAGAAATTGTTTGACAACTGAAATAAACCAGTAGTTCCTGTCTTGGTGCAAACCAGTGGAAATGAGAAATGAGCATTGCAGATACCAGTTACACATTTTCTGTGGATAGCACTGCAGATGGTCTTCATTCTCGGCAGTTAGGTTTTAATGACTATTTCCCCCCATGTAGAAATATGGACCTATTTGATAGGGGAAAATATCTTCATAGTTTTTTCTGACGATTTCAGACAATGTTGGGTGCACAAAACTCAAAAGTAACTCTGTGCAAATGTTGTTTATTACATATCTATTTATTTATATGTTTTCAAGACTATTAAATGACAGTGATTTCCTAAATTTGTCCTTGGCCTTTGTGGTTTCTGATTTTGTCTAAAGGCCTAAAAGTCATGCACATTCAGCAGTAGTTTCTGTCCCGTACCTTTACACCTTTCTAATCCATCTTTAACCTCTGGTAACTTCTTCATCTTGTGAGAGACAATCACCAAGCCTGGGTGCTCTGTGCCGATGTCACAGCACTACCTTATTCACAGACAGTTTTCCCGCTTGTTTAGGAACCACACAAAAGGTCAAGTCACTCATCCAAAAATTCTTACATCGAGGGGAAATGGACGGAGTAGGTTTATGAAGACGTTTCACCTCTTCATCCAAGAGGCTTCTTCAGTTCTGACTGACTACTGGGAAATTCTGGTATTTGGCCTCAAAGAGGCTGCATACCCGTAACAAGGGCCCTTGCAGAAAGCAATACTCTAATAAGGGGGACTGAAGGTGTGTTGGACCACTCCCTATTTCTGCCCCAAAGGCTGAATGTGAACTCACTTAACATTATAAGCTGTTTTTAATCAACCAAACCCCATTGTACAATGAAGAAACACTCTGCATTTATTGTGTTTAAATGTGAGTTGTTGGTTTTAGGGCGTGGCACCATGTGTTGAGATCTCCCCTTTTCAGCAAAAAGAAAAAAAATCAAATACATTTTTAGGATTTGTTTTCGTTATTTAGTGGGGATTTTCTTTGAATTCTATGTCCGTCGCTGGTCTGCCCATGACTTTAACTGGTGTGAAGTAGGTCTAAGCTGAGCAGCTGTCTGATTCTCTAAACCTATGTGTTAAAAACAGACTTATGAGAAAATGCCCTAGTGTCCTCTGCTAAATCCCACTGGGACGTCTGACTCAAAATATTCCCCATTTTGTGAACATCGTCTACAGAGTTACTCACTCTTGCACAACATCTCGAATTACAATTCTGTTTTACTTTCTGTTTTACGAAGCTGCAACTTTCTCTTTATGTCCTTTTTAAAGTCATCTGTCTGTCTCAGTTCTTCTGTGCTTATTCACTCTACTCCTCACTTCTCTTTAGTGGCTATGTGTTCTCAGGCACACACATACAAAAGACATTCTGGAAGGGCAATGCAGCATAACTGGCTGCTGTGATTGTGCAGGAGCTGAGATGAACCCTGAGAGCAGCTGCATTCTTCTGTGATCAGATGACACAAGACTCAAATCAAAACCATAATGTTCTTTGCTCACTTCCTGCCCTGCTTATCCAGGCTGTTGAGCACTCTTAAAAAAAAAAGAAAAAAAAAGATGTATTTTTAATTTGATGTATTTTAAACACTTGAAATTAGACTCCAAAATGTCGTAAGTGATTTGATTTGACAAAAGTATATTTAAAACAAATCTTTGTCATTATGTAAATTAATTTCTATGGTTGCCTTAAACTTTGGTTCTTACCAAACAGTCATTTGGTTCAAAGAAATTCTGCTTCAGATGTTCCTGTGAATCCACATGCTGCTCTCTCAGTAAAACTAGTTAATTTATAACCAGAGTTGAAGCCCTTATCTAAACACTATTGGATCCACATGAAAATTATACCTGCTGACCAACGTAAAACATAAATGGTGGGACTTAAAATTCTCCAACACCTTTTATGGACTGATTGGATCCATTAATCTTCCTGTCGAGTTGAACTTTGCACACAGATAAATCTTCAGCTTGACTCAGTGGAAAATGGCACAGATAAAATGACTGAGTTGTGCAGTTTGTGGTTTTTGTCTCAAATTGCTGGAATCATGCTGAGGAAAAAACATGACTGTAAGAATAAAAGATGGAAAAGAGCTGATCCCACACATGAATCTAACATCTTATCATTAAATCTATGATGGGGAGAAAATCAGGTTTTTTGTTTTTCTCGATGTAGCTACAGATATTTTGTCAACTTTTACAGACACTGATCAGCTTTGTATCACTTTCACCTTAGTTTGAAAGAATTTCATCAATGTCGGGCTGTCATGTTCTTAGCCTAAAGCTGTTTAAACCAAGTGGAACTTTTCAAGTCATCTCATAACAATGCATGTACCCCTGGCAGCATGTGAGTTATTCTGAGGGCTCATATGGTATTTTACTGAAACCTCCCACGCCCCCTGTGTTTTCCCCAGGTTATGATTTCGCCGCCGTGCTTGAGTGGTTTGCCGAGCGCGTGGACCGCATCATCCTCCTGTTCGACGCCCACAAACTGGACATATCTGATGAGTTCTCTGAGGTGATCCGTGCTCTGAAGAACCATGAGGACAAAATGCGTGTGGTTCTGAACAAAGCGGATCAGATCAGCACTCAGCAGCTCATGAGAGTCTACGGAGCACTGATGTGGTCTCTGGGCAAAATCATCAACACACCTGAGGTATATTTATATCACTCATTATATGATATCCTTAATTAGTCAAATGTTCTTCTATTCAGTTGTACATTTTTTCATATTGGAAAATGTTACACACTGAATACTGAACCAATATATCACATACATAGATGCTAAGCATTCTCCATTCTCAAGTTACAGTTGTGGTTTAAAAACATTTTACTGCAGCACTCCCTTTTATAGACAGGACTAATATTGAGCCACAAATTCACACCTATTTTATAGACAGGACTAATATTGAGCCACTTCCACAAATTCACACCTACGGAAAATGTTACACACTGAATACTGAACCAATATATCACATACATTCTCAAGTTACAGTTGTGGTTTAAAAACATTTTACTGCAGCACTCCCTTTTATAGACAGGACTAATATTGAGCCACAAATTCACACCTATTGCTCCAAAACTCCACTTAACAAAACTAGTTTTGTTATTGAACAATGGTTAGTAAAAAAAAACATCTCTACTGTGGCACAAATACAGAAAACAGTGACATTGAAATTAATTTGCTTCGCCGCACCTTCCCTTTTAACTGTTGTGACTGAAAAAGGTTTTGAAATGATGTGATCTATTTGAGGTGTGTGTAACTGCTCACCTTCTCACTCCAGGCTCTGTCCCAAAACTGCTCTGTCAACTTCCGAGTTAACTCTGGCTCCACTCCAGTGACATTCTCTGCCTTCATTTCCTGTACTAGCTCTGTAATAATTGATCAACATAACTGTTGTTGACTGTGATTTTATTGTTGCCAAATCAGAGTATTACATCAAGGTAATGACTACTGTAAGAGTTTCCCAAACTTTGCCAGCCATCAGAGCCAAGTTTAGGTGCAAAGTAAGAAAACAAAGTAAGACGAAAGAGAGTTTATTTTAAGTCTTAAACATAATGGTGTTTACTGATACTCAGTGACTTACCCTGTGTTCTTTTCCTTCTCTGTTGTCATGCTTATGTCTAAACCAGTAATCCCATGGAAGTGACACCTCATTTTGTTTGTACTCAGTAATGAGGAGCTTAAACAGGATCATCAGGAGCTAAGACATTAGAGCAGACTGTAAAAAATTGGAGTTGCCCTACAATAAAGTATTACATGTTCGAAGTGGTCACAGTGGGTTAATGTTTAATTGAAAAAGCTTCCATCTTAAGCCGATGTCTCTTTTATGTACTCCCAAATACTAGACGGTTTCATTAGTCAGTCATTTTTCACCAACATTTTCAAATGGCAAATTTCACAATAGAAAAAAGCATCATAAAGCAATGTGATGAAAGTGAAAGCTGCCGTTTAATCTCTAGGATTCCATGTCCTGTTCGGTATCATGTGACTGAACTCGTCTCATTTTTTTCTCTGGCTGTTGTTAATCTTTGATCCCAGGCCATAGTCATAAACCAATCCCAAAGAAACCTTTGGAGTGTAGACAATAATTCACTGACTTTGACGGTGCACTGAATTGGGAAACACCTTTAAATTGTTTAAAACACACAAAGAAAACTTTAAAGGCTGTTCTATTTCCCTCCGTGCCAACTGTTTGTTTTGTGCCAACACGTTTATTCTGACAGTTCAAATAGTAATTCCTCTTTTGAAGGTGTGGGCAATACAGAACAACCCAGGTGAAAATCACAAACAACAGGGACTAACTTGTGTGAACTTGATTTCAGGTTGTGCGGGTGTACATCGGCTCATTTTGGGCGCAGCCCCTGTTGGTTCCTGACAACAGGAAGTTGTTTGAAGCGGAGGAGCATGACCTGTTCTTAGACATCCAGTCGTTGCCCCGAAACGCCGCTCTGCGCAAACTCAACGACCTCATCAAACGAGCCCGTCTCGCTAAGGTCAGCAGAAATGATTGTCAGGAATGCAAAGTACTAGCTGTCTGAGGCACTGCATTGCTTTGAACTGGAAGTTAAAACATCAACACACCCACATTTACTGTGTTAACATCAGCCAATGAATGTGTTTTTATTTTGGTGCCGGCATTGGCTTATTAGTGTTTAACAGAACATCATTTCTGGTTGTGGAAATACTCACAGAACAAAAAGGAGATCTGGGTTTTACACCTGCTATTAGTACAAATGTGAGCACATGCTCAGTACTACACATGTGATGAAGTAGCCTACATCCTCAGAACAAGCGCAAATTCAACTCATTAATTTACAGTGAACGATAAAGGAAAATAATTGTGCTGTGTTTTTGCATACGGAGCAGATGAAAGGTGTCGTGAAAGCCTGACTTTTCATCAGTTCAAGGTCATATTTGTAGGTCATGTTACTAAGGGGTTGCTTTCATTCATCTGTCCTAGGTTCAGATGAGCCATTGTTTGTGTTTTGTTTTCAGTAAACACCTGTGTTAATTTAGCTGAAATGTCAAATTGTGTTTGGTGATAAGGACAGCAGACACTGGTAAAAAGAAAGGGAAATTGTACATTTTTAAAAAACCTTTCTTTTTTCATATTGATGTGAGGTCAAAATGTAAAAGGTTTCACTTCCCCCGATTTAAAGAAGTCTAATTTTGTCTTTAAAACCTTTTAGTTTTTTTAGTTCTTTCCATTTGGACTACATGTAGCTTTCAATTGAACTTCAAATTACGATCTGAGCAGCATTTTTAAAATCAAAAAGTATCTTTCTTCTCCATTTATCTGTTGAAACCCTGCACATCACCGATGGCCTGCCAAAGTACTTGGTTTACTTACTGTATTACATATTTCACTAGCTTAAGTTGAACTTCCCTTTTCTCTTATGTACTGACAAATCTAAATAGACCAACTCTGACATTTACTTTCAGTCTTGTAGTCAGGTCATGGTTGAGGTTTCACTGTCTCTGAGAGTGCAGGTGTTTCCACCCAGCTTCACACTGGTTCCATTAACTATTGAATTTCCAAAGTTAGTTCTTTAGAGTATGTTCACTATTGGTAACTAGTGCCTTTTTGGCAATAATCTTCCAGTTTCCTACACATTACACAGATTGTGTTACCTAGCAGCTGGCTCATGCAGATTATATTTTATTGTAGCATTCAAAAGACAAAATGTGTATTGTAGTCTAGTAATAATTATTTATTGCTTTTATCTTTTACAGTTACTGATTAAAGTAATAAAATGACAGTAATATATATTTCTGTTTTTTTTTTTGTTGTTACCCAACATTGGTTTTTACTGCCTTACTACTTGCAGCCTCATAAAAGTCCTGTTTTATGCAACTGGTCTGGTTATAATAATTTTGTTCTGCATTCAAAAGAAAGTGTGTAAGAAATTAATGTTATTATGAAACTGTCTATATTTGATACTGATTGTTTTTTTTTTTTGTTGCGGTTTACTTTTTTGGTGACTAGGTGCACGCCTACATTATCAGTTCTCTGAAAAAGGAAATGCCCAGTGTGTTTGGGAAGGAGTCCAAGAAAAAGGAGCTGATTGCCAACCTGGGGGAAATTTACAGTAAGATTGAGAAGGAGCAGCAGATCTCACCTGGGGACTTTCCAAAACTACTGATTGTGCAGGTGAGATTCAAGGGCGAATCACCCCCCCACACACACACACACACACACACTCACTCTTTATTGGATTTAAAACGTTTAAACGTTTTTTGGTAATCTTCTGGCTTCTTTCCAAAAAATAAAACACATCTATGTATTCCACAAAGTCAAAATACAGAAAGGCCAAATTAGACATGTCAAAAACTTCAGATTATGAAACACAGAAGCTGTAGACTCTGATGTAAACTCATAATTAATGCTCTGACAAAGTAGAGACTTTGACTATTTTTGGCTGTGCAAAATAAATTGTCTAAGTCAGAGTCAAACCCTCTTTTGACCTTTGCTTTTTCACATCTTTTCCTTTATTTCCTGCCCTTGCCCACCAGGATGTAGCAAAGCAGCAATGAGATTTATTTTTCCTGGTTTGTCAGGAAATCCTGCTCCTTGCAGGCTCCTCCCATAGGTAGATGATGAAGACTGATCTATTTCTAATATTTATTCATGTATTCTCCCAACCCCCATCACTTCAGGAGCTGCTGAACAATCAAGACTTCTCCAAGTTTGCACCAATAAAGCCCAAGCTGCTGGAGGCAGTGGAGGACATGTTGGCCAATGACATCGCCCGTCTGATGGCAATGGTGCGGCAGGAAGAGGCCTCCATGCCCAGCCAGACGGTCAAAGGTGGAGCCTTTGAAGGAACCCAGACCGGTCCATTTGGTCATGGCTATGGAGAAGGAGCCAGTGAAGGCATCGATGAGATGGAATGGGTGGTGGGTCGTGACAAGCCTTCGTACGATGAGATCTTCTACACCCTGTCACCCATCAATGGAAAAGTGTCTGGCAACGCTGTCAGGAAAGAGATGCTGAAATCTAAGCTGCCCAACTCAGTTCTACGAAAAATCTGGGCACTGGCAGACGTGGATAAAGACGGCTACCTTGATGATGAAGAGTTTGCCCTTGCCAACCATCTCATCAAGGTGATGCTGGAGGGCCACGAGCTGCCGGCCGAGCTGCCTGGTCATCTAGTGCCACCCTCCAAACGTGGGACATTAGAGGATTAGAGGAAGTAAGGGGAGGGGTCAAGGTTTGGAGCTGTCAGCACCTGGTAACATGTTTCAGACTTTCCAGACAAAAATCCACCCACAAGCATTAAAAACCAACATCCTCCATTAAGCTGTGAGTCTCCAGACCTCCTGCCACACCTCGGGGGTGGAAAGATGTTGTGATTCTTTTAAAACCAGAGAGAGACTGGAGGTTTCCTGACAGGGGGTTGGGGAGAGGGAGAAGGTTCTTCATACAGTAGGGAATAAGATTCAGGTCACTGTTAGAAAAGAAAACGTACCACCTGATACGAAGACAAATCTGGATTGTGAACTGAAAGGCAGTGGCAGGTTGCATGATGGGGCTGAAAAATGAATTTTTGGATCCTGTGAAAAAGATGTCTTATAAATAACTACAGTCCATATTATTAATATTATTATTATATGTTGATCCAAAGAAGCTATAGTTTTTTTTTATTTGGAAAGAAAAAGAGGAAATAAATCAAAAACAACTGTTAGAATTGTTTTATCTCTATTTTTGTATTTCCTGACTGTTAAATTTAACTCTTTCCAAATGCTTCCCTTTTTATTATTTTGCCAGATAAATAAAAAGGAGTACTGTACCATCTGACATGTGCTCATGTGCCTTCAGTTCAAATGCTGTTTGAGCTTCAACAGTTGGAGGAAGTTGTAAACTAAACTGTGTTTGAATCATAGTTGGGATCGCTTTAATTTGTACTCATTTGTCATTTAGAGGTCATTCAAACGAACTTTATGTTGAAATGTCATCCACGGTATTTTAAACTTGCTCTACTGCCCTCTGCAGGCTGGGAGTAAAACAATCAGACTTCTCAAGAGGAAACGAGACCATTTGTACCCAACAAACAAGTGGCTGCCAGCAGTGAATCTTTACAGGCATATGGAAAACAGTGATGTGCAGACAGATATTATCCCACAGAACTATAGAAGACACATGGAGACAATTTGGAGAGCTTCAAAATTCAGTCCAGGCCCAGAGAGATGAGTATAAATCAATGAGACAGGAAACTCTCTTGAGACCTGCAGCCAAATATAAAGCTGGCTTCATAACAATTATTCACATCAAAATTTTTAACAATGGCCAGAAATGACCAAATATGTTTTCACTAAATGATCTAGTGAATTAATATGATTCTAGATAAAAAAAAACTAGAATATTTAAGGAATTTATTGATTTTTCTTTTTTTTTTCTTTGTGCTATCTTTTCTTTACAGGTGAGTGTGTATTTATTGTGAACAGCAGAATGGTGAGTGATTTATTGGAAGACTTGGAATGACATCACAACACATTTCCATGTCAGTCATGTCTGGTCATGTGTGACTTTTCTACCTTCAGTTTGTAAACACCTCGTGATTGTCCTGGTTATGATCCTTGAATTCTGGATAAAAGCATAAATCTTTCACTGTCACTTAACACAATAAACATCACGTTTCACCTTCATCAGGACGTGGTGCCTGTTTGTGTTCTGTTCACAGAAGTTCTGTTCACAGAAGTGCTCACTCAGCCTTGTCTCTTCAGAAGGGATTTCCTGTTTGATTAAGTTGGCAGACTTTTTTTCTTGTTTTGTTGACCTAATGCACACATGCTGTTAAGACACTTGGATATTATGGTGACTTCTAACACAATATGTTTCACCTCTGCTGCAGCAGCTGATTTTTTCTCTATAGTCGAATGTGAGTGTTAGCCCTGGAGTCCTTTGGGTTAGGAGAGCAAGCACACCATCAGAATTCAAACTACATTTAAGCCTGAATGAGCTCCTTTACTGTCTGGAGTAACCGTTGTCTGCTGATGTTTTCAACAGGATGAGACTTTGGACTGCCTGCAGGTCAGTGTATTTTTTTTAACATTTCCATAGTGTAGCAGTTAGCACGCCTGCCTCAGAAATAGAGAGCAGGTATTTTGATGGGTTTTATTCCCAGAGGAACCACATACTTAGTGCCTGCAAGGGGCAGCAGATCTACTGTTAATGGAATTTCCCAATTGTGGGATCAATAAAGTTCAATTTTTTATAATTAATGATTTATGCATTTAGCATAGTATAGCATTTTATCCAGAGCAAATTACATGAGGACGGTTAAGTATCTATCAGTGTTTCATCTCTCATCGAAGACAGAAACATGGCCACAATTAGGGAATATATGCACAGTGTTTTTGTTTTGTTTGTTAGTTTGTTTGTTTTTTGTATTTCAAATTAACTCTCTTTTACACAAATACCTGATGTTTTTTTTACAGTATCAGTGAGCATTTTTAATGAAGCAGCAGACCTAAATTATTAAATAACCCCCAAACTCTGGTGGCAGTGTCTATAACAGCAGCTGGACATTATTCGTAACGTGCAGCATAAGCTAAGAACTCATAGATCATGCACATTCAGCAGCATGTTCCACTACTGGCTTAAAGCAACAAATATTTTCCTTAGATTTCTGAATTGATTAAGTGCAGATTGTTAAATGGAGTAAATCTTTCAGGATATAGCACTTTAGTTACTTTACTTTCCTTACAATAATAATAATTGTAATACTCAAATCCATTCACTGGTAATGGAGACAAAGGCAGAATGTCTATGACTTGTTAAATAATATGTCCACTAAGATGTTAACCAACAAATTATATTTTAAATTTAGGATGGCCATAATGAGGAATACATTTTGTGACTGGTGTGAACCTGAGCTTTGTTGTAATTGACTGAATTCTGACAACATGCTGACTGCAACGACTCTCCTTAAACTCAAAATAGATCATTCACATTCTAAAGAATGGCTTCACGTTGTTGTGTTGATGATAATGTATTGACAGAAAGCTGCTGGAATGTTCACAGTGGTGTGAAGTGAGCAGGAGGGTGAGTGAACGTTGTGCCCCTGTGTTTCTGTACACTGTGTTTAGATAGCTGTCATCCCCCTGGATGTATATCTCCACTATACACCGTTTCCCTTTTCCTGTTCTCCTCTGTTCGGATGTTGCTGTTTTACCCCGTCTCACCTTTTCCCCTTCCTTTCTTTTCTTCTCCTGTTTATGGAAAAGGGTTTTCTCTGTTTTTGCTCTTGTGTTCCTTTGTTTTTCTTCTGCATCACCATCATTTCTTACTCCCCCTCCCCGCTTCGCTGTGTGATCGGTCACAATTGTCTCATCGATGCGTAAAAATAACAGGCTGGCCCTCTGACACACTGACCCCGCAGTCACTGGGGTCAGGCTTATGTAACATCATCATGTGGACGGACAGACACTTCTCAGAGGAAGGTGAGGAATGAGGCACCTGCATGTGTAAGTATATCAGGACCTCAAGTGCACGAGGACCTTAGCCACAGCAGGTCCTCATTTACACAATCATTAGATAATACGTCAGTCAATATTTTTTGAACTAATTGATCAAATTCATCTGACACAATGAAAAGAAAACCACACACAATCCATTTATTAAAATGATAGGACTTTTATTGTTTGGAACAGCTGGAAATAACACAGAACAGTGCCAAAAAGAGCCCCAAAAGTCCCTGTGATCATCTGTGAGCATCCAGAAACCAATTTCACATTAATGAGGGAAGACATGGTTGAAGAGACAGTGACAGAAAACAGGGAGCAGAGCAGAATTAAGTGCTTTAACATGAGTGTGCATGGCCATGAAGGTGGTTTTACCCTGAACTGTCAGTGCAATTGTGAAAACATTTTTATTTCTTTGCCCTGAAGCTGTCTTGGTAAATACCATAAAAATAACCTAACCACACATTCTCTCTAATGACTTCAGAGACATTAATAAATCTGTCTACAACGATGTCTTCTTGATTGTTTTCTTCACCCACGTCCGAGTCCATGACTGGTTTGTGGTGATGTGTTGCACTCAAAGCTCCATCAGGCTTCAAGAGGTAGACTGAGTCGCAGCATTGACCGAAGAGGTAGACAAACAAATCAGTCTTGACTTGGCTCAGTTTGTCCCTTTCTTGTGCCCCTCCCCCCCAGTTTGTCAGCAGTGTAACCACCACATGTCTAAAAAGTTCCTTTACTGGATCTGTTCCAGGATCAGCAAGGAGATCTGGCGGCTGCTGGTGGAGGCGCACCGAACATCTCCTGTGAGGCGTAGGTGATGTATAAGAAACCATCTGTGTCTCTGTAGCGGGAGTAAACCTCTCTCATGCTGGAGGACATGCAGGACATGCTCTTCTCTGCCACCAGCAGGAACAGAGCCTGGGTGGAGTCCAAGTCAATCTTATTCCTACGAGACAAAGTGTTGTATGAGTGCAAAGCAGCCTGAAGAATTGTTTTACAGGAAAACCAACAGATCGGTTCCAGTCATTTACCTGAGCAGGCAGAGGAACTGACCCAAGGTGAGCTCAAAGGGAACCAGGAACTTAGTTTTGTCCAATAACGGGAGAGTCTTTTCACGGATGTAACGTTCAACAATCACCTGCCAAGTGCCATAATACACAATAACAAATACATCCTCACATTGGATACATTAAAATAGTAAAAACTGATCACAGGTACTCACGGGCAACTTATTGGGGAATTTAGATCGGATACTGCACACTTCATCTTTTCTTGTTTCTGAAACGAAACAAAGAACATTCAAAGTCTAAAACGTTGCGCTACTTATACAATGAAAAATGTAACTGTTGCAAAAAAAGACTTACCAAGACATTTCCTCTGCTTAAAGGGCATAATCTCCATTGATTTCTCAAAGGGGGCCATAGTTCTTGTTCTTTGCTTTGGGCGGTTTGTGTAGACCAGTGGTGCTGGTGTGGCGTGGTCTCGCCTGGGCTGACGGTGAAGTCCCTTCAGGCTGGAAGTCAGCAAACCCCAGTGAGAGGCTGTGACTGCTGATGTTTTATAGGGGGCAGCACAGGGAGGGGTCCAAATGTGACACCCACAAACATCAACAAATCACTTGTCATCCCCGTGGCCAGTGTGTTCCTGTGGTGATGCAGCAGTCTGTTAATGTGTGTGTGTGTGGGCCACACTCCTTTGTGGTTCGGATCACACATACTGGTTATCCCACTCAGCATTCTCACGTCTACATGACACATTTGTGCTGCTGTCACGTACACACTCAGGCTCAAAGTAGACCAAACGCAGAGACATGAGTGTACCCTGGAGAACATAAACAACACATGACAGGACTCCACAGGAATAGTCAGTATTCTTACATGACTGCTGCTTTCTTTATGGCCACATCTGACACACACGGATTTTACCAGCTCACACCTAGCGGCCACTTGGCCCACCAATCACGGATAATGATAAGAGTGCAGATGCTAACATCTGGTATCCAGGCATCTAAAATGTGGGCCACGTGTTTGCCTAACTCACACCAATTGTTGTCTGCCTCGATTTCTGGCCACAAATTGATTTATTGATTGATGGCTGAAGTTGAAACATGAGACATACTGTAGCATTGTATCTTGATCTGTGACCCACGTCTGGACGATAGACGTGGTAGACTGGACAAGAGCTTGTGGCAAAATTACTTTCATGTAGATTTTTTTTCTTTATTTTTCAACCATGGGAATTGGAACACATTCATTTAGCAGTAATTGACTTCCAAGAAAAATGTCCTGCGACAAGGACTGAAATTGTTTGCTGTATAGAGACTGAGTGAAAAGAGCCACAACACCTTTGGTATGGATGTGGAATGCCGTCTGTGTTTTCCAAGAAGTTTAGGAAGTCCACCTATCCATCTATCTATTATCATCAGAGATAACGATAAATGTCTCCCTGTAATTAACTGTTCAGGTTTCTTATAAGCCTTGTTTGTGTTTTTAGCGCCCTCTGTCGTGCTCACACTTTGGCTCAGCGTCTCTGTCAACAGACGGGCTGAGTTATCCTGAGTTTTATTTGTCCAAGTTGTTTTCGGCATTAGCGCTCGTCATACTTAGAGCCACGTAAGAAGAGTGCAAACTCCATCTGGAGTCGAGCATGTGATACTGCCGCAGGCGCCAAAGAACACAGGGGGAAATGGTTTAGTCAGCTGGAAAATGTAAAAAGTGAAAAGGTTAAAGGTTGTACCCGTATATATCAGTGTCCCCTGTGCACAGTGCCAATTTAAAGAAACGAATCAGAACTCATGGAATAGGTCATCATCACATGGCAAGCTCGTTCTACAGTAGATTATTGGTAACATGTGATAAAGTAAAAAAGTGACAATACTGTTAAAGAGATTAGCTTGACCCTCCCTGACGTATTGTTGTCCATTTTTTTACCCTTTCAGTGAGTTCGACGTGTGGGACCAGTCCTGTCGAACAGGCTTTAGGTGGAGCACAGGCTGGCTAAAAGGTAGGTAAAGAACGCCCTCTGCTGGTAAAATATAACCAGAGACCACTTCACCTGTCATAAAGACCAGTCATCAGAGGCCTGCACAGGACTCGACTTCAAGGTTTCAGCCCAACAAAAGGTCTACTTCTACTGAAGGGACTCCTTCAAATCCGATTGATATTGGAGGAAAACCAGGCACCAGGTAATGAGTTCTGTATAAAATACACACTACTTATTGTACCTTAAAACTTTAAATTAAAACATGAATAAATGTGATATTTAAACTGATTAATAATAAAAAAGATTTTTACATTTACTTTCTATTAAACACAATTTTATAAAATATACAGTAGGGGTCTCTGCTCTGCCTGTCCAATAGACGATAGATACAACTTTATTAATCCCTTGGGAGTTACCTCCGGGAAATTAAGGAAGTCTGAAGGTCCTTGGTCATTAAATAAAATTTGTTCTTAAGTATTATTATTTTTGTTGTTGTTGTGATAGTTAATATTATTTTGACGAAAACTCATGTGTGGAACTGTTTGTCCTCTGGCACCGTGTCATTTACAGTCAAGTTGGATTTTTCTGTGCATCTGTTCGAAAAACTTCACCGACCAATCACAGAGCAGGTTTGAAGCAGTGGCTCCTCCTCCTTCTCCGCCTGACTGCCGCTGCTGTTGCTGCTCCCACATGTAACGTTATCTGCCACCGTCCGTCTGTTGCATTGTCTCGTTGGGGACACAGCTCGCCGAGCTCCATGGCATCTCCAGAGCACCACGGAAGTCAGGAGTGAAATTACAAACAGAGGCCATGTGAACAGGAAATGAAGCCTGGGTTTGACATCATACATGGGACGTTTTATGGTGTGTTAATCTGCACACGCTGGAGCTACTGGTCCTGTAGCAGCAGTCGGTCTGCAGCGGTGCCTCAGACTGGCTGCTCGGCACGTCATATGGTACGCGTAATGATTTCTTCCTTAATGTTGTGTTAATATAGGAGGTTACGATGTTGTCGCGTGTTCAAACGTGATTTACCCAAAGCCGGACCCGAGATCCTTCGTCCCTCTCATCCACTGCACCGGTACCTGAGTGGTGGTCAGTGGTGGTGCGCCCACGTTCTCCAGGAACCAGGATGGCCGGCCGCCGAAGCTGCGTGAACTCGCTCTGGTCCGGCACCGAGCGCGTCCGCATCGGAGAGCGCCTCAAAGCGACGCTGGCCGGGGTTCTGGAGCTGGAGCTGCTCAGGTGCAAACACCTGGAGATGGTGGACACTGCTATGGAGAACCGTGCCCACGTTACTGCCGCCGACGAGGAGCCACAGCAACATGAGGAGGAGGAGGAGGAAGAGGAGAAGCGCGAAGACTCAGAGAGCACCGCCGTGGACACCGAGCAAGGCTCTGCGACATCCCGCCGGCAACAGGTCAGTGAGTCCGTGGGTCTGGCAGCTCATAGTCTGGGTCTGTAGGCTCCATGACGAGATTATTAAATATGGATGCGGGGGATGAGGGTGATCTGCCAACAAAGCAGCCCCTCTGCGGATCAGGAGACAGATTTTATTCATGCCTTCCGGCTCTCGGCCGTGTTGAGAGCTGAATAACCAATTGATGGAGATGGTGCCAGAGAGCATCCGAGCGTGCGGCCCGGTCATTAGACTTAGCAGCAATGTCACACGGAGTAAAATGTCATTGAGGTCACAGTGTGACCAGCTCCTGTCTGTCTGACCCTCAAGGTTATTAATGATGATTATTAACGATGATGATCTGTGTGTACACACAGGTCCTACAATTAAGTCTAAATAATAATACACAAACCAGAAATCAGATACTGCAGCAGTGTTTGGTTCTGGCCTGTGAGCCCATCAGCTGCAAAGGTCACTTTGGCACATTCACATGTGAAGATAGACTCCATCACCTGCAAAAGAACAGGTTTGGTCCCTACCTGTGGGGAAAGCCCCCCAAACTGGGGGAAGAGTTTGGACGTGTGATCTCAGTGTCATGGAGAAAAAGAAAGAAAGAAAGGAAACCTTTACCAAAAGCTGTGTCTTGAAATAGATACGCAGGTCTTTTTGTGATGAGAATGTGGGGAATGTGGGTTGACATGTAATACAGGAGGACAGGATGTGAGCCGGTCTCATCCCAAAGCCTGGAGACTGAGGCCAGAGTTGATCTCATTCATTAACAGGCTGTAGTTATTCAGACCGTTGACTTCTTGGAGATTTGGGCGACCTTACTGCATTACGGCTCAAAAAGGGAAAAACATTTTTGAGGAATTGCACTGTCTTTGTAAAAAAGCGAATAACCTTGTCTACAGTTCTATGTTTGAATGAAATGAGATCTTTTTAAAAATTGCATCACATTGCTGACACAGCTCATGCAGCAGCATCAGCTTAATGTTAATTCAAAGTGAATCAACATCACATTTTGATAAACACTCGTAGGCCTCCTGTGTTCTTTTGATGACTTGTCCCTGTCCCTTATAACGTGACTGGAAAGTACCGTCCCCCCACCCCAATATTTGTAATGAAAACACTGTGGTTGAAAATTACAAAGGCACAAGGGAGGGATGATGGACAGATTTTATGCAATGACATTTTGTAACTTGCAAGATACACACGCAAACAACAGAATTACAACATCCTGGTTCGTCTTTGTTATTAATGAATTAGGGGCAAAACGTTGTTTTGGGTAAATACTGTAGCTCTCACCTCATCTGACCATGTAGTAGAAAACAATAACCTGCTCAGATCATGACAACATATCACTTCAGTAGGAGATTTAGCTCACAATGTATGTTTTTGGACTTAACCTAATCAACAAATATTTTCTTTTCTTTCTTTTGCATGATTCAACATTTCCATGCACTTGCTTTGAAGCTAGTCTTTCTACCACACAAACCGCTAGACAAACATATTTAGCAACTATTTTGATGTCAAACAATTTAAAAAAAACCTTTCGGTATAATTTCTTGAAAAACACTGGATAATTTCCTTGTGCATTTTGGTTTTTCTTTGAACACAACAAGTCTGTAAATTAATTTTAGCCTTTTGACTACACCCAACTCCACAGAGGGCACTGAATGGAGCACCTTTTTAAAGCATGTGTGGGCCTGATGACGACTGTCAATGCGGTTGTTGAGATGCCACCTTAGGACGTGCAGCTTTCCACGACACACTAAAATGCCAGTTTAAACTATTAGTTTTGGAAAAAGAAAGAAATGTTTGAATTAAATAATTTATGTTTCAACAATTCATTTCAGTGTTGGCCTTCTAGACGGTACTGTGAAGAGCTTATTCAAAAACAATGCAGACAGACGCACACTCAGAGTGATGCATGTGTGTTCTTCTGCTCACTGACTGAGTTTATCTAGGATTATCTCTGCAGCACTTTCAGATTTGACAAACCAGTAACAGGTCGGGATCAGGATCTGCTGGGTTTTTTTTTTTTACCTGAACTAGAACATTCATGGCTGTATTATTAATATTTCACTCTCATACATATTCAGTAACTGATACTTTTTCTCACTTTTCACCGTGTGGTGTGGCACTGTGGCGTGAGTCAGCAGCCTGCAGGATAATAAGACATAATTCCGTGCACCGGCAGCGGTCGTTATCTGTGTAAGACAGTGTTTTTCTGTTGCACGATATTGTTAAAATCATGTCCTTGGAAGGTAAGTTAGAATGCTACAGTCTGGCCTTACCAGAAATAGCCGTCCCATTTGGGCAAGGGCATCTGCATGGAGGTGTATGGCTCATTATGTGCCGCCTCGCTCACCGCCCACTGACCAATATCTCCTGTGGTGAGATCCTGTGGAGAGGCTGAGCTGCGTTTCATTTCATTCTCACCTCTGAAACGAGTGTGTGTAGCAGAGCAGGCAGGTTGGCTGTCTGCCCTCTGACTGCACTGGCTGGCCTCCACTGCTACCCACACACACACAAAACAAACAACCAACCAACCATTCAAACAACAGGATCTGCTGCGAAAGAGAAAACATCTGGTTTGGAGCAGATGGTGGCTGAGAAAACAGAGATAATCTTCATCCACAGACCAGTGTCTATTTTGATTTTGACTAAAGTGTGACTTAGTCTGAGTCTCAGTTTGATCAATGAAAGTAATAGAATTGAATTTTAGCTTTAGTCGACGAAAAAGTAGAATTATTTAAACAGACTACATTGAAATTAGATCTAGTCTCAATTGAGCTTCAAAGGCAATCTAATAGGAAACTATGTTTAATGGAACATCTTTCAGTGACACATTTACAACAAAATGTTATTCATCAATGTTTACGAAGACCTACGTTATGGTATAAAAATGTTGACAAGAGGCTGTGACAAATTCTACTTCACAGCTAAGCCACATTAGTTCCTACATGAATGCATCGGTCTGTTTACCTCTGCATGAATCTCAGGCTGACGTGTCTACAGATGTTGCCAAGTTTGTCAACATTTATTCATCAATAAGCGTTATCATCATTTAGCCTAGCATATCTTCCTGTTTTTTGTTCAGTTTGTGGTCAACATAACAATCCAATATATGCTTCCAAAATATTGTTTGTAGGAAGAGAAGACAAATATTAAGTTCCATGCGTGCCTACTTTTAAATAGTGTGAGCATCAGTTTTCACAGTATGTATTTTGAATGTATTGTGTAAAGAAGATGATCCTTGGTGTCTAAGTTTTCAACTCTTACAACTCACTTGGTGAAATCGTCACAGATGCAGCTCTGTGTTGGAGAAACAGAAACAGAAGCTTCTCACACATTAGAGCTGCAACAGTGACACAAGTGACTGACAGAAAATCAATCACTAACTTTTAATGATCTCATTCGCCCCTGTCCTTCCTGGCTCTTAGCTAAATATCCTTATAACAATGAGTGTCTCTGCTGCTGCTGTTACTGAAGTCAGTCTTCCCTGACATTCACCGAGGCATCATCTTACACAACCAGCCATTACTCTGACTCGTGGAGTGACAAAGCTTTTGTTCCTGGTTTTGGCCTCAGGATCCTCCTCATGTCACCGATAAAACCCCTAAAAATTTCCAACATTGACACTTGAACGTCACCCAAAAGCTGCAGTGTGTTGGTCCACTACGTTATAATGCAGCAGACACTCTGCTGGTCCCTTGTGTGGACCATCTCCAGATATAAACACTACATTAATATTTCATGAAATAATTCATACAGTGCAGCATAGAATGGGCAGCCACTCTCACCACCCGCACAATGTCTGAGCCACATATTTGGCCACTACAGAGGCCATGGCTAATCTCTCTCTAATGGAATAATGCTCCTAATTCAATAAGAGGTAAAGTGCTGCTCGTGGAGCCGCCTTAGCTGTTGCATTATTCTCTAATCGACCCATGCTTTTTCTGTATACTGTCACCGAGGGGCTGTGGGGCTCTCTCACATGAAACAGTTTCATGTTTCAGAGCTGCGAGCAGAGCCCCCAACCCACTTGTCTGTCACTCACTAATGATTCCATCACCACTGGTTTCTGTGTAACATTACACCGTGTGATGTGCACAGCTTTATGATGTTGACAGACAGTGTAAGGAGCTGCATGTTCAAGTATAGGAAACAGGAAATGAGGGCTTTTTGTGCACATCTTTACTCATCAAATGGTAAATTTGAGTCAGTGCAGAGGAAAAAATATCAATTGTCCAACTGCAGAATTACAACTGTGTTCATTTTACAGGCAAATTGACCAACGGGTAGTATTCTGACCATCATTTTACCATTTAACTAATCGAATATCTTGCATCTTTTATTTCATTTTTTATTTATGTATAGAATAGCAACAAAACAAAACACAATTAACATCAAAATTAACTGGAATGTGTTATTTGAGAGAACGGACAAAATTGCCATACCACAACTGCCGTGCTGGCATTGGCAAAAAACTGTAAAATGTCCAAGGATTTTTATTGTCAATTGAAAATGTTCCGCCAGTGTAAATACATGTCGGCTTTTATAAAGAATCGATTGATATAAATAGAAAATAGACGGCAGCCTGGATGAATAAAATCTCTCATTATTACTGTTATTAGAGTATTGGCCTATGTTTAGTAGAGAGTAGTTGTTGCTGCATTGGGAAATCCAAGAACATGGCAACAAAACAGACAGTAGAACGCACATGTGAGTGAAAAACACGATGAGCCAGGATTAGTGCAAGTTGGTACAGAGGACAAGTTAAATATTCCAGCAGATCTGTTGTAGTTGTGTGTGGGAGGAAAAGTAAGACTGAGTTGGAGAGTGAGTGGCTGTAGCTATGGTGAGTCGGGGGCAGCTGACTCCAAGATTATTACAGAAGTGGGAGGGGGTGGATTATTTGTCCAGGAGAGTATGGGGGAGGTAGGGGTCCTCCAAGATGCCCTTCTCTCTCACCCAGCAACCGCTCACCCTTCCTCCCTCCCTTCCCTGTCTTCACCGCCCTCACTCCAGCAGTGACTCACTCTCATTTCTGTGTCTTATTTTTTTGGTCCCTCTCTCCCTCATTCGGGTCTCCCACTCAGCAGCCTCTCACTGCAGATCCACCGCAGAAGGAAAAGGAAAATGAAGACAGAGTTTAGGAGAGAGTTGAAGCTCCTTAATCTCCCACAGCTCAGATAAGACGAGGAATAGTCAAAGTCTTTCTAAACTTCTTTCCTGCCCCGTCCTCCCCCTACTCTCCCTATCTCAGCCTTCCCTTCTGTCGCCCCGGCTGCTCTTTGTTACGTCATCTGTTCCCCCTTCTATTATCCTCTCAATCCCCCTCCTCAGCACAGCAGTGAGTCACTACCTGTTTTGTTTCTGCAGCAACAAGAGGATTGATCAGTGCCACTCAGTGTTTCTGTTGTCGGGACTCCATCAGTCTAATGCAGGGGCTCTTGGCTCCTGTCCTAGAGGAGAGGGGGGTTGTCGGAGGGGATTAGAGGATAAATGGATGGGTGGGGGCTGGAGTAGGGGGGTAACTCTTGCAAGCTTTTGCTAATCAGGCAAACTGAGGCACGTTGCTAACTTGAGGGATTGATTGTTGGTATTGTGTTTAGAGGTTGATGTTCCAGTAAAAGTGGAGGCGAGGTCACTTCTCAGAATGATATAATGGACACAGCCTTACAGGTTCTTTTGTATGGGATTAAATTACATTTCTTTAGTTCATGGAGTTCTGATAGAACTGAAAGTAATCAACAAAGTGGAGTGTCTTCAAGGTACTCTCCTTAATACTTCTATTCAGTAGTACTTTCTGCTTTTACTACATTACTCCATTATATTCTTCAGCTATTTACTATGAAAATGAATCATGAAAATGAGGATGTTCCACTAATGGGAATTTGACATCTTCCAGAGTTGAGCCAAGAATCGCTGAAATGTGTGTCACAGCAAACAATATCTGACATCAGATCCTTTAGGATGTAATAGTCACAACTGAATTAGACCAAGTCATCCAGGTCATTTTGTTTATGACACTTTATGGTCAAATGCATACTTTTCTCTCTGAATATTTTGTTACTCATTTTTCAAAGTTAAAAAAAATAGAATTACAGTCTTTACAGTTTACTTTTAAATGCATTTTAAGATGGTCTTTATATGTCAATAAGGTTTAAGACAAATTTCTCCATTCTTTATGAGGCTTTTTTTTCAGGGTTAACGCAGCTCAAAGATATAATGATAAAAGTTGTCAAGGCGTTTTGAAAAAGTACAGAAACAAATGATAATGAATATTGCTGGGTTGCGTAGGTTTGTAGGTCACTTTTGGGTTCATGTTGATGTCAAGACAACCTGTGGAGACTTGAACTCGCAACCATGATACATAAAACAGCATACTGTACAGTACTAGTTAAAAGAAAAGAAAACCTTTTTGTTGGTTTTCCAAATATAAAGTAACTGTTGATGGCTTGTTGCATCACTACACAAAGATTTATACCTGTGGATCACAGTGATAGCAGGGACAAAAGATACATGTTTTCAGTGTAACAAAAGGTTACAGAAAAATTGTGAAACACTGCCCTGATATTCTTAATACATGAATAATCTTGTGCACAGAGAGTTTGTTATTTGTCACAGTCACTCAGTTGTATTTTTACACTTTTTTTTCAGGCTGCCTCCACTTCTGATACGGTTCTATCACCCTACCAGAGCAGCCCTGAGGACTGTGGCGGTCAGTCAGGAGATGGAGCAGTCTGCTCTTCATCAGTCAGAGGGAGTCATTCACGCTGGTCCACTCTGTCCTGGGACGCCCCCTCTGACCTGCTCTCTCCACCCACTCCAGACCCTAGTGGAATGGTCCACCTGGACAGTGACTCCAGACCCAGTTCAGGTGAAAATGTTTGACACTGAGTGATAACAACGCTGACCTGTATGGTTAGCAGCAGCGTTTGTCACCTTTTGTCACCACTGCAGCTCACCTTGTGTAACAGAAGTCCAATTAAACATTAACCACACTATTTACCTCAGCCTTTGTGAGCCAGTCGTTTATCAGTTTTTGTCTCGTTCTCTTCGTTCTCAGGACATTCTTTCCAAACCCTTATCCAGTCTCTCTGTAGCTTTGACTTTAATTTTCATCTTCTCACACAATTTGGACATTTCTTCATTTCTTTCTTTCCTATCAACCTAAGTAGTGTTTAGAAATTTTTTTTTTTTTTTAAAAAAGACCAACCTGACATGATCTGAGGTCAACAACCCTTTTTTTCTATAATCCCCCAGTTGCAGAATTGTTTTTAATATTTCAACCTGTAAATCTCACAAAGTCAACATCCAGTCAGGATTTTGTGATACATTATGGAACGAGTGACATGTTGTTGTTAGTCAAACAGTGGATCCAGCCCTGTGACGTCTTTCTCCTGGAATTTATGTTCCAGTTTCTGTGGGTGATGTCTTGTCTTTGTTTGCTAAGGTTTTACTGACTTCATGTCTCTCTCTCTAGCTTTCTTTCTCTACACCCAAACTAAATACTGTCAATACAAAAACATTCCTCAGAAAAGATTCCACTGAAGGAGTTTCCATGACAATGGAGTCATTGTGACAGTTTATGAAAAATCTGAAAAAATATAAAAATATCTTGTGCTGAAATATTTAGGTGTTTAGTATGGATAATTATGTGTCAAGCAACACAGCAGTGCAGTACATAAGATGCATTAGTCATACCATGTATACATATTACTGTAAACTATACGGTAGATAAAATTGTATCTTCTGTGATTTCCCTGATCAAGGTTTCTACTCCGTGAGTGGGAGCTCTCTCTCAGACTCCTGCTACTCTGTGTCTAGTGAAGCGGCTCAAGGAGGAGGTCCTGTGCCACCAGCTAAACCTCTAAAACTGTGGGAGCAGGCTCTTGTGTCTACCGACAACACTGACATCCTGTGGTCAGAAGGTGTGACACACAAACACCAGCAGGAGCAGCCACTTCTGCAGACGGGCCAAGAGGATGTCCTGCCCACAGAGGAGGCTCCGCTTTCAGGTGAGTTATTGTTTGAGATAAAACCGTGTGTTTTCAATTCTCTAAATTAGTTTGTGTCCTGTTTTGCACCCCTGTTGTAAATTGTCCTTTGCTTCTGAATGAGAGATGTTGAGTTCAGATCTGTCAAGGTCTAATCTGTGAACATTTCCTAATGTGAAGGGTCTGAAAACTCTGTGTTTAACAATTTTTAAACAGTGGCTGGGTTTTAGACAAAAACTCATATAAATAAAGCAGATTCCTAGAATATGGCAAAATGTATTTTAAATGTTGGGTTTTCAATTTTATTTTTAATTTTATATCGAATAAATAAAACTTGACAAAAAATTAATAAAATGCCATTTTAATCATTATACTCTCAACTTAACTTTAATCGTTAACTGTAAGGTCTAACAATGTTATGAATCATCATATGTGCAAAATACATTGATGACAATCTGAAAAAAGGGATAAACAAATCTTTCCTTGTCTCTCACAGGAGCAAAGGACCTGGAAGTGACTGGTCTGAGTTTTCTGTCAGACCTCTGTTCAGGACAAAGAGATTCATTGATTCAGTCCCTGCTTCCACTTCTTGACTCCACTTCCTCTTTGTCAACCCCCTCCCTCCATTCGAAACCCCAACTGGACCCTCGATACTGTACTGACCTAGTTTCTCGTCGGACCAAAGAGGTTTATTCCTACCCCAGTCCGTTGCATGCTGTGGCCCTGCAGAGCCCCCTCTTCACCTCTCAGAGTCAAGAGCAGGCAGTCTCTGTGAATCTGGAAGGACTCCAAAATGATGAACTATCAGAGTCCAAAGCCAAGACATCCGTCCCGCTGCAGCTTCAACAGTCTGTTGCTACATTCTCTGTCACACAGTTGGAGCAGTACATCTCCCGCCTGGCTCATCAGTACCGCAGCAGGGTGACATCTTCCACCACTGATCTGTCCTTAACTTCCATCTCAGCAAGAGGTCTTTGCATGCCTGGAAAAAGTCACGGTTCCACTCAGTCTCTTTCTGCTTTTGAAAGCCGCAGTACAAACTCAGCAATGCCAGGGGGCAGCATCACTCCCTGTAAGTCACTCCTAGGAAACCTGGCCAGAGTCAGTCTTAGCACCTCTGGGAAAAAGGCCACAAGGAACTCAATCAACCTGGGAAACCTTCCTTCAGCAACTGGAGAGGATTTGAATATAAATCTGCATCTCAACCTGAACCTGAACCTGGCTCCAGGATTAAATCCTATCAAAGGAACTGTGGACAATTCCAAAAGTGTCAGTTGTGGATCTTTGAGAAGTGATTTTACTTCCGCTCCTTCTTCCTCCACATCATCAATCCCCTCTGCTCCACCAGTCCCAGCGCTCAGAGCTCGGCCTCGGATTTCAACTTGTCCAAGCAGCTTGAGCCACCGCAGTTCCCTGGAGGTCACGTCAGGATCTGGACCCACTTCTGGATATGGGTCATCATTCTGTCGCTCTTTTGAATTGACCAGTGGGGCGCCACCTGAGGCTGGACCATCAATGTTGGGTGTCAGTGCTGGATCAGCTCCTGGATCCCAGCGGAGCAGTTTGATCCAAGAATCGAGCTCTGGACCCAAGTTAAGAGAAGACTCTCCCATGGTGGGAGAGATCTCCCGCCTGTCAGGGTTGTCCAGGGCTGTTGTGGTTGGACTGATGGAACAAGGGGTGGAGCTTGATATTGACTGCTTCCAGACAGATGCTGCAGGTGAAGTGAAGGGTCACAGTAAATCTCTTCAGACCGCCAAGGCAGACCAATCACATGATTATACCAGACTGAGCAATCTGAATCCTCAGAGACCAATCCAGCTCTCCCTCAGTGTCACCCACTCTCCTCAGTCTCAGACTAGCCTCACCCCTCCTCTCTCACACTCGAGTAGCCCCATACACCCATACCAGTCCATACATAGTCCATCTCCACACTACTCCTCACATTCCCACTATCAGCAGATACCTTCCCCATCTGACATCCCCTCTTCCACGGCCTCCTCGCCTGCTTCACGCCCAAATCCTCGGGGTCGCTCACCCCCCAGGCCACTCCAGCCGTCACCTTTGGGTGCCACTCCACTTTCAGTGTTCCGTAGGGATGCACCATTTCAGTGCTCCCTACCTCACACCAGCACAAGGACTTCATCACTAGAGCATGGTGGCATTCAACATAGAGGTGGATCACTTCGGCAGAGTGGGGGTGGGAGCGGTGGATGGAAGAGGGCAGAGGGAGAAGGCCTTTACAAAGGAAAGCATGCCTCCCATAAGTTGGTCAGGGCAGCTACAGTAAGCTGCAGTGGCAAGAAAGACGACTATAGTTCAGTTTGGGGTGAGGAGGAAATAGAACTCACGGCATCCGCAGCAGCTCACACCCCGAGGAAGAACTCCAACAAACTCTGGAGAGGTTTTGAGGGGCGACTGTGGGGCAAAGAGTCAGAGAAAGAAAAGGAGGAAATGGACAGAGCTGAGTACGGCTACGGGTGGAGGAGGAACAGTGTTGGAAGCTGGAGAAGGGAGAAACCAAGGGTCAAGGCTACATCCAGCAGTAGTGACAAGAGGCCAAAAGTAGAAAACTCACCTCTTTTCTTGAAGGGCAGGGGGAAAGAAGACGGGGAGAGACGTGGCTCCAGCCTCAGGCTTTCCAGAAGAGCTCTGTTCAGGAGTGAGTCTCAAGGTTTGCTGGTGCCTCATAACCACAGTGAGGTCCACGTGAAGCGGGCACACTGGGTCTCCTCTTTAGATGTAGGCCAAGGTGTCATGAGCATCAACAAGGATGAAGGCATCAGACTGCTCAGAACAAAAGAGGGAGACAAACATCTGTCTTCTTCCGCAAGCCTCTTTAACCTGTCTCATTCTCAGAGCCTGGAGGGCAGCTGCCTCTCACTTTCTCCCCTCTCCTCCCCCTCATTCTCTCCATCTCCTCCTCCACGGATGCCTCTCCAGCGCTCTCGGTCACTGAAGGACTTGGGGAGGAGAATGTTTGGCTCAATGAGGTCTCTCAGTCTCAAACGAAAGCCATCAAAGAAGTGATATTTGTACCATAAGTAAATTATTACAGTAGATTTTTACATGTGTAATACTTAAACCATAAGGGTGGATAGCATTAAAGACCATGTATTAAGTAGTGCCATTATTTACAAAACACGTATTCAGAAAAGTTGGTACACTTCTTAAAAACTAACAGGGAATTTTTACAGACGTCCATATTTCTCCTTCCTAAATGGCGTTGATCACATGTTCACATTTGTTACTAATTGTTGAACCAAATTACTAGTATTCCAGTTTTGCAAGTTGAATTTTCAGCCAGGATTTCTGTATTATAAACGTACTCTGTTTTCGATTATACTTTACATGATGCACCAGACATAATGCAGACCTTTCATGTTAGGCTACTGTTTAGAGATGTCACGATGACTCGTTATCACAATTAAGTGTGATATTAAGCGCTATAATTAATCCATCGTAACGTTTCCTGTATATAAAGCAGGAACTATAGTTGAGCACTACACAAACGGAACGAAAACAACGTTACACAACACCGGTGTGTTGCTGCTTTTGTTGCTTTGTTTTTAACTGTGCCATGCCATAGACAATGCAGTGAGTACGAAATACATCCAATAGGCTTCATCACCTGCGAGACAACTACCCGACTGGACGACATCGTTCGCTGAAAGGTAAAGATAAATACACAGTAACTAAAAAAAGACCATACCTTTTTTATCTCTTATTTAATGCTAGTAAATTATCAAACCACAGTTTTGTTACAATTTTCTAGGAAGTGTGCTGACTTTTCTAGAAATATGTATTGTCATTATGGGGTGTAATGGATTTAAAGAAAATACAGATATTGTGAACTGCCACAATATTCATAAAGTATATATAAACATACTGTTTGTATTATTAACACTGTAATACAATTTTATTTTAACCACATATGTCTGTCAAAGCTGCTGATGTTCTTAGTTCAAGTGAATTTTATAAATTAATTGTACAATGAACAGTAAGCCTTCCGAAAAGCTCATAAAATACACGTCATATTGATAAACAGTGACATTTTTTAATGTACAAGCAAGCTTGTTTGTGTTATAAAATATTGATATTATGGGATTCTTTAATCATAAAGTGATCAAAATGATCAACATTTATTTTAATTGAAATCCTGTTTTTGGCTGCTGTATGATTGTATACAGTATATATAAATAGGTTAACACAAGTATGAATGTGTACATGTACAAACTTCTGCATGCTGCTCTGTGACTTGTTCATTACCTTTTGTGTGTAATTTTTCCTCTGAAGTACAATCACATCGGCCAGACAAAAACCAAAACTAAGCAAATACTCTTTTAACTCGATATTATGCTCAGGATTTTCAAATAATTATTAAATGAATAAAACAAAAACACTCATCAGTTTCCTGAGACAAAATGCGGCTTCTCAAAGCTGATTGTTAATAAAAAAGAAACTGTTAATGAACCGGTGTATGTTCTTCAGTCTGTGGTGTAACAAGGAATTTGACTGTAGGCATTTATAGAAAAATATTTTATTTGAAATGTCAGAAAATCCTTATTCACATTGAACACATTGTAGAGGTGCAGTTACATTGTCGATATCAGAAGACTGAGTAGAGTATGAGTCTAATATATGACACAACCCCCCCTTCCCCTCCCCACACACAGAGACTAAATCTGTTTCTATGTTGCTAAGAAACTAAAATTCCCAGTTTCTATTTTCAGCAGTAGCATCTTTACTTTCCTGACTGTGTCGATGTAACTCATTACACACAGACCCAGCATTACTAAGTTCTCCTGATTGACACATAACAGGCACTGGATACTTCAGGTGTTTGTAGAATACATGATCAATCATTCACTGGATTTCTTGTCAGTTCTTGCTTTTTTTTGGTACAGTGAGCTGGCAGACGAAACTCCCTCTCTCTGCAGATCTAGTTAACTTCCTTCTCCAGAGCTGCTTTTCAGACTGGAGGCAAACATTCCTCTGTACATGGCCTTCTCTTTTTGTATCTCCTTGTGCAGTTTCTCCTCTGCCCTTTGCAAATGCTTCCTCACATTAGCATCTGTGGAAGGAGAACAATATATATATTTGTACGATCAAAGAAGTATTGCTATATGTGTTACATGATTTTTTAAATTAGTTTGGATGTTTTCTCAGTTTGGATTGCCACAGTGTATCATCTTCCAACTCAGCTTTTACACCAACTATCTCCGTGTCCTCTTTTGCAACATCCACCTGCTTACCATTCGGCTGCTCTTTGCAAACTTGGATCAGGTATTCTTTAGCAGCTTGTGCATCTCCCATCTCCAGAGTGGCTACCCCTGCTCTGTACAGTGCTTTGGTGTTGCCTGGTTGCAACTGCAGCACTCGCAAGCTGTACTCCTTCACACGTGCATAGTCAACACTCTCTCTCTGCAACAAGCAGGCTAAAAGACAGGAGATATACATTTATTGATTCATATGTTTACCATCTACTCCTCACTAAGACCATGTGAACACGGCAGTGTTAAATTAACTGTTCGACTGTTGAACACAGGCACAATGTTAAAATGAATACATGTATGTTGTCTATCTGTATTAATCAGTCACTGAAAAAAACTTTACACAGACATATTTAATCAGGCAATCAATCAATGATGAAGACTTTGTTCAAAGCTTTACTCCAGGTATCTGTAAATTACTGAAATAACTGTCACTTGTTAAAAAAAAATCCAAGTAATAGGTACATTCATTTACCAGCCAAGTTGTTGTAGCAGTCCACCTGTGTGTTTCTCAGTGCTGCCTCCTGTTCTGCTGTGAGAGGGGGTAACCCATGTCCAAACTCTTTCAGTGATGTCATCACATTCGAATCAAGACCTCGAAGGATCATGAGGGCACGGTGATAACGACCAATGGCTGAGCGGATGTTCTTCTCCCTGTAAAAAGCATTTCCTTCTGCTTTCATTTGGGCAGCATCCTCCAGCAAAGACGAAACAGATTTTGTAGGAGTTTGTGGTTTCCGTGATGCTGCTGCTGCTCCTGGCACATCTGAACCCTCTTCCCTGGTTGAAGCACTCATTTCTTCAGTTGAAATTTTGAGCTGGTAAGATAAATAATTCTTGTCAATACATTTAATCTAGAACTATTGCACAAAATTATCTAAACACCCAATTACTTTTTTTTTTTTTAAAAAAAAGCAAATTATTACCTAAAATGAAAAATGTTATTAGGGAATAAGAAATTGTGAAGAGAAGGTAGAGTGACAAGTTATATGTTACAGTAGCCATTGGCGTAACCACGCCTTACAAAGATTCAAATTCCACAATATTTGGCTCTTTAGAACACGACCAATATTCACACAACAAGCAAATAATTACATCTGAGCAAAATGAGAAGAACGTACAGTGCAAGTGAACACAACACTTTCATCTATTAGTCATTTAATCTTGTCTCTACCAACGCTAACATCCTATCTAAAAAGACATTACAACAACCCCAGCGCACCAAAGGACAATCCACAAACCTGTATTTATTTACAAACCTTTATTCTATCTTGTTTTGTAGCTAGTGCTAACAGAGCTGTGATCGAAGCATGTTTTTACTTCCTTCACCGTACAAACTCTCAGTACACTTCCGAGGCGAGTCAACCGATGATTGCAAAAACAAAGATGTTACCTTGTGAACAACAAAACAAGAAGTTAGCAAGCGACGTTGGTGCACATCTGATGGATAACCATGCTTCTTCTTCTTCTATTTATTTCTGTATTTATTATTAACAATGTTCTTGTTCGCCTATTTTCTTCTCCCCCCTCTTTTTCAATCGCGTATTTAGACGACCTCTACATTACCGCCACCACCTGGTCGTATCAGGTTAGGAAAAGTATAATAACGGAATAAGAAGTGACTCATTACCTTGTCATTTACAGTCAAATAGTCAAACTTATAACGAACAGGTTTCGAGAGCAGTTGTGTTAGTGAAAAATGTAAACAGGTGTTGTCTCATTGATGAATATAGTGTAGTTGATTTACAAAAAATGTCTTAATTTAGTTCTGAGAGAATACTAAATTCTCAAGTGGGTATTTTTAAACTAAACTACTGGAAATTTTAAATTTAAATGCATGCATGCATTATGATTTAATAGGAAAATGAAATATATAAAAAAATACTGATTAAAATCGATGTCATTGGCCTAAATATTGATCCATTTGACAAATATATTTAGCATATTTTTACATAAATATATTTTACTAAATAATATACTTTAGTTACAAAGGGGTATTTGGAGTTGAAAATACATCTTGCGTTTTATGTTTTTACCACTCGAGGGCATTGATGGGCATGACATTCATGCGCATGCTCACTGTAGCTTCACACAACCGCAATAAGCAATCATGGCGGCGGCCGTCGACAGTGTTGTGAAAGTGTAAGTTTATCTTTGTTTGTTGTAAGAGTATAACGATCAAACTGTCGGAGTTGAACGTAATATACGTTAATTGGCGCACTGTTGTCAAATACAAAAGATAATAAATCTCCCTAGATCAAAAACAAATTACAAAAACTGTCCCAAGAGAATAACGTTATCCGTAAAGCTAAGGTTAGCACGTTAGCTTGGGACACTATAAATAAGAACTCATTGTGGGATCCAAGTTTTAGCCTCTGTTGGCGTCAGACTGACACGATATGTTGTTCGAAAGTTATTCGTGCGCAGCATTATATAACTGTTTTTCAACAAACGAACAAGAGACTTATTTATATCATAAACCTTCAGTTTGGCGGGCGCTTTGTTTTGCCGAGAGACGTTCGCTAACGATCAACCTTTTGTTCTGACCATGTCCACCATCAGTACCGCTAATGTAGAACATTTAAAAGTCGTGTCCTTTTATAAATCAAGTGACTTCTTACATGCATGTAATACATGTAAGCGCTACTGCGAAACTAATTATGGGAAAATGCTTATTTGTAACGAATACTCATTATTTGTTTACCCTCACTTAAGATGGCTGCCATATTATTACTGCATTATTACAAGATATGAAAACATAATTTAATTCAGTGTAGTCCTTGCTTTAGTATTAAATCAAATGTTGTTCAATTCGGGTTTTGAGAGTAAGTCATAGTCCAGTAATAAAACTAAAACATTACAAAGACATTTTAAAAAATATATAACACACATAATTGTCGTTCTTTAAAACATTTAGTGTGGCCTCTACACCAACGTTTAAATTAGTCATTAACAAATATTTACATACAAGTAATAATCATAGCATATTTTAAACCTTAAAGTACAACAGTTAACACAGTAAACAAATATTTTTTTACACTCTTAGACACTTAACTATCTGTGGGTCAAAAACCCTCAGTTGAGGATTTGCTTCTCTGGTGATGTTTAAATCAAGAACTACATTAGCCCAGTTATCTTCTAAATGTTTGTTTGAAGTTACGTCTGAAAGCATGCTTCATGTCTACCTGAAAAATTAGCAATTGGATAGCAAAAATACATTTGTTATAAATGACTAGATCCATACCAATGTCTGAGGAGTATGAATGCAACCAATATGTCTTTGTAATGGCCTGTTGCTACACTGTATTTTTAATTTTTTTGTTTGAGACTGCGCTGCATTGTCAATCCAATAATTAAGCCAATTTCAGTTACCCCTTTTTTGGCTGAATATTGCTCTTGCTTGCGAGATAGCTTCCAACAGTCCCATTTAATGTTTTGTAGTTTAAGAGCTTCTTACATTTTTTTTACCTTGTCTCTGATCTTAAACAACTGGTTATATTGACCTTTATCTAAAAAGAACAAAGGGGAAAAAAGAACATTTTAGAAGAATATTCTTTTTCAAGAAACAGCACAATCCAAAGAACTAGTAGGCTTGACGAAATGCATGCTGTCACACCAATCTTTTTTCTCATAGAATCCTATAATTTATAGACCAAGTTTTCAATCAGAAACTAATCAGCTGTGTTGCAACAAATATGAGGTTCAACTTTAGAAGGAAACGACAATTTGCTAAAAAGACACAGGGAACTGTGAGGTATCTGTTGGGCTGCTGTAGAAAACAAGATTATCTAATGATATTGGCCTTTTGTATTTTTCCTGCATTGCTTATTTTGTTGAAAGAGTGGTGTTTTGCCAGCTTTTGGTTATTTGAGCCATTACAAGTAACTCTCATTTCAGGCTGGGAGAGCAGTATTACAGAGATGCAATGGAGCAGTGTCATAGCTACAACGCTCGTTTGTGTGCTGAGCGCAGCATCCTCATGCCTTTCCTGGACTCTCAGACTGGTGTGGCGCAGTCCAACTGTTACATCTGGATGGAGAAGAGACACCGAAGTCCAGGTAAGCAATTGTTTGATGAACTGTCTATTTGTATAAATATAATTAAGTTTGTAAATGTTCCGGTCTGTCTATTTCTGTCACCTGTCCTATGCGTTATAAATTATGAGGCTTTAAAATTATGTACTACCCCTGTGCTACACAGCAGGGTGTGATATTCTCTGGTGTATTATCAAGGCTATAGTAACAGTAACAGGTAGAATTATTATTGTGTCTGTGTGCCAATTCTGAAGCAGTGGCAGCATTAACTAAGTACCATGATTATTAATACTTCACCATCAATTGTTTTTATATATGCAGAAATCAGTTATAATCAGAGTCTAAATTGCCCCAGATCATGTCTCCTTTTTGTGTTTAATTTTCACTCTTGTGTCTTATAATAGGTGCAGCTCCCGGGCAGTTGTACACGTACCCAGCTCGCCGCTGGAGAAAGAAACGGCGATCTCATCCACCCGAAGATCCCCGGTTGGCATTCCCACCTCTCAAAGCAGGTATCAACTCTGAACAACATCTGCTACATCGCTTTCAGATTTGGAACTTTTTCTGTAAAATTCTGTGCATATTTTTTAAAAACATTTTTTGTGTTCATTGTTTTTTGATTTGCTGTTTTCTGTCAATTTCATGTCTTTTCACTTTTTGCTGTTTGGTTTGCAGTAGATCTGGATCTGGGTCTGAAGCGTGATGCTTTGGGGCCTGTAGATGGCAGCAGTTTAGAAGCCCTGTTGAAAGGGGAGCCCGTCGACAGGAGGAGTGGTGTTCCCGACCTCCGTGGTCCAGAAGATGACACACCCAGTGTGGAACCTTCTGCCACATCCACTACCACTCACACATCATCTGGGCGCATACGCAAGGTCAGTCTGAGTGCTTGCTGGATGGTGTTATACGCAAGGTCAGTCTGAGTGCTTGCTCAGTTTCTGCTCTTACCAGTTTCTGGTAATATTTTAAGTTAACTTGGCAGACTGTAGAAACATTGTCTAAGCCAGTCATTCATCCTACAGAGAGTCCTGGATCATGATGATTACCTGGATGACCTGGATGATGAAGACTTTGAGGATGAGACCCCCAAGAGACGAGGCAAGAGCAAGTCTAAGGTGTGTACAAGTTCTGATTTAACAACATTTATTATGAGATTTTCAACATTTAGATTTCTCATAATGAACTCATTATACTCTGCAAAAGTCTTTTTTTAGGTACATGGTTATTATGACTACTATAAAGCCACTGTACAACTACATGACATTTACAGCTTCCATAACAAGGTTATTAATGCATTATTATGCAATTATTTGGCCTTACATGTTATCTAGCCTTGTTAATTAAATCTAGGATCTGTGTCTAAAGTGTATTTAATGTCCTGCTTTGTTCTAATATAGAACCAAAAAACTACAATTTTATTTATTCCATGTTGTCACTTAATTCTTTTTGTACAATGACATAGATTATAATAGAACATATAGCAAAAATAAACAAACAATTTTATTTAAACCCATTTAAGAAATGGCTTTAAGTAACAAAGTTTGCTTCAGAATGTGATTTTGTGAAGGTTAACACATTTAATTATAAAGATAGTTTTACGACAAAATCAATAACAAATTCATGCAATATTGAAGATTTGCTAATGCATATGAAGTAATGTCTGTGTAATGCGATAAAATGGATTTGGTAGGGTCGCAGTGACAAGAACGGGAAGAAGAAAACAGAGGCTGCAGCTGCAGCATTGGAGGAGAGAGACAAGCCCTATGCCTGTGACAGTGAGTAGAGGCTTCATTTTGAAGTCTGTTTTCTGCAGCTGTCATGACTTTACTCTTTTTATTTAAAAAAAAAGCCTTGTGCCGTGCATGGTGTGATCTAAAAAAACCCCAGAAACTAATGTGTGAATTTGTTTTAAAAACTGCGCAACTTTCTTTTTTTGTAAGTAAAATTTTTTTTTTTTTTTTGAGATGCTGCTACTTGTGTGCTGCTGGCCGTAGCGGACTGCAAATGCACACCTCTGCTTTGAGTTAAATAGGTTTAAACATAATTTTTGGAAAAGAAAAAGTTCTGGAGATGAACTTGGTGGTTCCACCATGGGCCTTTTTTGGATGGTAGATGACTTAGCCTCCTTCACTGTAACACTTTTGTGTGTGTGTGTCAGTCTGTGGGAAGCGCTACAAGAACCGTCCTGGCCTGAGCTACCACTATACACACTCTCACCTGGCCGAGGAGGAGGGCGAGGACCGCGAGGAGATCGAGGCACCACCCACTCCTCGGCAGCCTGAGGAGCAGAAGAGTGAGTCACTCTCTATTACAGAGATGGAGAGAGAGAGAGAGAGAGAGGGGAGGGAGCTCTGTTTGCATGCATTGTAGCATGTGTGTGTTTGTGTTCAAAGGGAATCTCTCTTTCTCTCTCTCTCTCACACACTCATTCTTTTTTTTCCTCCCAATTTATTTATTTTTTTGCCATTTGTGGAATCCCCCAATTTGGGGATTTCACTCAGTTTTTTTGTTTTAATCTATTTAAGCATTCCATCCATTTTTTTCATGATTTTTTTATTTTTATTTTATCTCAACCTGTTTATTGTATTAGTTTTATTCCTTAACACTTACACCATGTCACTTCAAAAGTGCCACTGCACTCGTTTTGTTTGTGTTTTTACTTAATTTACACATTTAGTCTGTGCATCATGAGCGAGTTAGAAATTAATGAGGATTTGGTTGTAGATGTGAAATAAAAAGGTTTGTACTTAACTAATATGTGATTTATAATTGATAGCAACTTCCAATGTTGTGTATGTTAATGTGACAGTGTCGGAGATTGCCTCTACTTCTAGTTGTACATTACAAGTGACCTGTGTTGTTTTAGTTTTTTTTTTTACCCATTTCCTCTCCTACTCAGCTTCTAAGAAAGGTCCCAACGGACTGGCGATGCCTAATGATTACTGTGACTTCTGTCTGGGAGATTCCACTCTAAACCAGAAGACTGGCCAATCTGAGGAGCTGGTATCGTGCTCAGACTGTGGACGCTCAGGTATGTCTGTCTCTTGTCCCTAGTAAAATCATCTACAATTGAAATCAGGTTTTTAAAGATGTGGCTCTACCAGTTTTGCTTGTAGTAGAGCTAAAAATAAAAAGTCTGTTCAGGTTAATTGTGGATTGATTCAGGTGAACCAGTTGTTTCACAGCTGAGCTTCTGTTGCCACTGTTGCTCTGCCCTTGGACATGTTTACCTTTTTTTTTAAATTTTGTGTCAGTTTAAAGTAGATCCGCTTTAAACTGAACAGGGTAGTCTTCATTTGTTGAATATGTTTCATTTAATTGGACTTAACATTTAGATGTGAAAGGTAAATAATATTACCCCCTCAATACACTGTAACAGAAGAGAAATGTGGAGGAATGTAGTAAGCATCATATTGATACTGCTTAAGCACTTTGTTGATGGATGGAAGAAAATAAAAATTACCTTTCAATGGAATGTAATCTCAGCTGATCCAGACTCTCTTTTTGTGCTTTGTTTTTTCCATTTCTTTCTTTCATGTTACAGGCCACCCCACGTGCCTGCAGTTCACTCCTGTGATGATGGCAGCAGTGAAGACCTACCGTTGGCAGTGCATTGAGTGCAAGTGCTGCAATGTTTGTGGGACATCAGAGAATGATGTAGGCTCTTTTTATGTATTTTTGTTACATTAAATACATTTGTTAATATTTAATACAACTTTAGTTCAAATACAGGCACAAGGAAATATATGAACAGTCATCAGGGTGCTTTTAAAATTTAATGAATTGACATGAAAGTAGCATTGATACATGAAGCACAAGTATTTACTTAAATTGGTGTTCAATGTGTAACTCCACTCTCACCTTCTCCTGTTGTTGTCATAGGACCAGCTGCTGTTCTGCGATGACTGTGACAGAGGCTACCACATGTACTGTCTAACTCCACCCATGACTGAACCTCCTGAAGGTATGATGTTCATCATTCATTGTGTTATTCTTTTAAAGCATTTGCCACAGACTTCATCCTTCTTATCGCGAGACTCTTTCAGCCTCTAGTCATGTGTTTAAGTGTTGAGTCTTTTCTTCACATGGCAATACAACCTTTAAAATATTTTTACAAAGATAGTCAGTCCTTTAAAAAATACTAGATGGTTTTATTCATATACCTAGGTCCATGTTATAAATGTCAGTTTATTTAATTTGTGGGCTTCTATGTAGGCTTGTGCAGCATTCCCACATGTCCTGGAAAACCTGGTAAATGATTGACCAATTGTGAGCGAATGCAAATGGGTCTCTCACAAATCTCATAGTAGAATATGTTGTTTCGGTGAATTAATGGCATAAAAAGATGCAACATGATTATTTTATGAAAACAATTTAAAGCACAAATTTTTCATCAAGGAGAACATTTTAGGATATAAACTTGCATTTTAGGATGGTGTATTAAACAGTTACGTTAAGATGTTGTTTTAAGTAAACAAAGTTCTTCATCAGAACTTTGTAAAGAAACAAATGCATTAACTTCAGTGACTTAACGTCAGTGAAGCATGAATTCTAAATAAAATACCACTGGAACCATTTTTTCCTTACAGTGATGTTAAAAAGAGTGTGACACTAGGAGACAATAGCAAAAACAAATAGTCACAGTGTTGCCTGATTTATTAATTAATAAGTTCATTAAATTTTTTTTAAAGCAGTTGTTAATTCCTTTCTCATAATGTTCATATATTTCACAGGGAGCTGGAGCTGCCATCTGTGTCTTGCTCTGCTTAAAGAAAAGGCCTCCATATACCAGCAGAACCAGAGCTCCGCCCCAGAGTGACATCACAACTGCAGGTCAGATACTCTCAGTAACAGGACCCCACACCCTCAAAATCAACAATATCCACCTTGGCCTCAATTTTAAAACTCTGAGCTGTGTAAAACTGCAGTTGACACAGATCGCAGATCAGAAGATTCAGAAATCTTTACATAAACAGTGGTAAACGGGGGGGGACTCAGAACCACAACAGACCTCAGATCAGTCAAGATGGGGATCAAAGCGTCACCACCATTTTGCCTACAAAGTCCCTTCAGCTTGGCCTCAAACACACACACACACGGGATACAGAGAACATGGAGTTACCATAGTAACTGCTGTCTCCATGGTAGCTCTGAGGAGCAAACAGATTAGCATCTCGCACTAATGATCTGCACACTGACAGAGTGTGGACGGTACAGAGAAACAGATTTTTCTTTTCTGCCAAATGATCTATTTTTGTTCCCTGAATGTTCAGGGAGAAAAAAAGTCACCACGTGTTGTCAAGGAAAATTATTAATACAGTTATTGTCACAATTATTGTTAATATTGTGTTTGTTCTCGTGGACTTTTGTAGTGGCATTTGTCTGTGGACTTTAGTCTGATCTGTTGCATTGGTTATCTTTGAAGAGTTTTCCTTCTGTGGACTCAGTCAGTGCCAAGGTTTATTAACATAATTTATCCTGTGAAAATCTTTCCCAACCCTTTCTGTTAAAATGTTTAATCTGCAGAAAAGTAATCTACAGCTAGTTTTATCTATGAAAAATTGGGCATTTACAATGGTTATGAAATGGGAGTTTCCTAAAAACAAGTTCAAAAGAACTTACCATTCGAAGACATTGGCTGGATATATGGCTAGTTATTCTAGGATGTCATCTTTCTGTAATCCTGTTTTGTTTTTTATGCTATGGCTAACAAACAAACAGACGCTCCTCTTGTGCAGACATCAAGACGTTAAATGTCAGTGAACAAAACTAACTAGAAAATGAGTTCAAATAGAGCTGAAATATCCCACTTTGTGGACACTTTGGTCTCATGTCCGTCCTAACAGAAGGATTGCTGACTTGCATACCAACAGAAGAACAACATCCTAATCGTCTTTTACATAGTTATACTAAATTTGGAGCACCCTCTGTTAATACTTGGTCTTGGGTGAACTAGAAACATTTTGACTTTCACTCTTTTGTCAAATATTAAACATGGAGTGAAACCTAACAGCCCTAATACAAAAAGGTCACAGGCTACGTCATTTATGTATCTGAGCATGTGCTGTAGGTTAGACCAGGAAGATAATCACATCCAAAATAATGTCATCTTCTAATGTTATTTAACCATCAGTGCTTTCATGCTCTTATTTTGGAAACCGGATGATATTAAAACGGAAACACATAACTTCCTCCTTTACACAAACAGTAGTTAGCAGGCAGTAGCTGCTTGTATCACTGGTCACGCGGAGTCAGACTTGCATGCAGACTGAATCTGTATGAATGCACACACATACTCACATCACACACGTCATTGTCTTATCCTTTGTAATTTTTTTTTTACATTTTCTATTACGTGATAATCCATTGGTATTGGGAGTTTTTCTAGTAGAGTTTTGTAAAGTCTATGCTATCGCAGACACCAAGTATATATAGCTCCGGATGCATTCTACGTACTGTATTGCCTTTTTCTATTTTTGTTATGATGTGACATGTTTGGATTTATTTTATTATTCTTATATGTCAGACTTGCATTATAAGTATTTGTACGATGATGTACTTTGTTGTACTATTTTTATTTTTACATTTATTTGGTATCAAAGCAAATTTAGCCTGACTGAAATAAAATCACTTTGAAATATTGTCTACTTATTGTTTTTATTCACTGCATACTTGTCACTTTAAAACCTTTTTTAAATTGGTGGCATGTTATCAACTATAGCTGTCAGAGTTAACTTGTAAATCAGGTCAGTTAAATTGCAAAATCTATCAGAAGGGCAAGATTGATTATTATTTACACATTAATATGGATTAATTATGAAAACGGGTAAACCACATGTACCTGCTGTTACAGTCTCTCTGTTATAGTAATATACAGAAAGATGTTTTTTTAGAAACACTGATTTTTTTTTTTTATTAACTATTTGTCATTATTTATGATCACAATGAATAGTGATTAGTCCACAGCTACAGTGCCCTGTAATTAATCTGATTACGTTATGTTTAAGCTTTAGTCAACTACTACCTACAGGGGGTGCCACAGCGTACCATCTTCAATCCTCATGTTCTGTCTAACTAACAGCTTTGACTCTTTCTGGTTTCTTCCTACCTTGCAGCTTCTTCTCCAACATTTGTCCATTAAAAACGCCATCTCTCTCCAGCACATGGCAACACCATGTCAACATCGCCTCACCAACCTTATCCACAAACGTCTCGTCAGCTTAAGTTAAACTGGTAGAAAAAATATGTTGATCTGGAGAGAAACATAACAGAACAAAGTGTTTTATTCCACTCCACAAACATACACTGAGGAATTCTCTCCAAACACAGACACTGTGTATACTTTGTAGCAAACAGTAGCCATTGTAAGGAACAAGGCTGAGACAGCGGTGACTTAGTGCATTTGGTTCCAAATGTGATCTTCAGCCATGCGATGGTATTTACAGCTTAACACAGACCTAACTGTAAACTTAACACAAATTAATTTCACTGACTGACAAGCCACTACTGTATATATCTATATAAGCGCTGTTGAAATGAGAGAAACGTAAAGAATTGATTCATCTTGATTAATCATAAGTTATGATTGGGATTAATATTTTTTAAATATGTAAATGCAATAATTTATATTATAAACAGTAAACCTGCACACTTTGGGCTTTGTACAATAATAATGTTGGACAATAAAAATGTAACACTATAAATTTGATTTGAAGTATAGTGCACATCCACTGACTGTCATAAAATCTGGGCTGTAGGTTCTTGGTACAAAACTAATGTAAAACACTTAAACTTTATCAATGTCACTTGAAGCAGCCGAGGTGTCGCACTAATGCAGCCACCATGACGTGAAAATACAACTGTTCTTAGAAGTGTTCAATAAGGGCAGCAGTAAAGGTAGGAACATATATGAACACCTATGAGTTGCAGCATTTGTGGGTTACTTGTTGGACTTGTTGTAATGTATCTTTGTTTCCTCTAAAGCCTCTCAAAGCCAACGGAGCAGAGGAGGAAAACAGCGTAGAGCAGCAAAAGACTGAAGCCGAGTCTACGGTCCAACCTCCAGTGGTTGACATGAACACACAGGACCTGAGCAGAGAGAGTGACAAATGGACAAAAATAAAAGTGAAGGCCATATTCCCTGTTTGACTGTCTGGATTATGGGGAAGTCAAAAGGTAAAAACTTTTCTGGTCATACTATACTATATTCTAACTTTTCAAATTCCCAACTTTTCAAATATTTAAGTTTTGGGGAAAAGAAAAACAAACAAATAGAGCCAGATCAGAAAAAAAAGTATTATTAGGCCTAGGGTTAGGGTTAATGGTTAGGTTGAGGGTTAGGAGGTTACTCTTATCAAAGGTTGATGTACCACAAAAGTACATTTTACAGGAAGTTATTAGTATAGTATGTTGCAGAGGTGTAGACTCAAGTCATGAATTTGATGAGTGACTCGGCTTGTATATTTCATTTGTACTTTTTATCTTTTACTTTCTAATTTTATTTTTATTTTGTTTTATTATTATTTTATATAATTACATTTTTATTATATTATAATATGATTTTAAAATCTTTTTAATTAATTTTTCATTTACATTTTTGTTTGCAGTTAAGTTAAAGGTTATGGTGCAAGTATTGTTTAATATAATTTTTAATTTGATACTTCATTTCTTCTTTCATTTATTCATTTGTAATTTTAGGGTTAAGGAAGTTGGGGGTTATTTTTTTCAATATAATTTTAGTTTTTATTATTTTATTTTTATTTATCAAAATTTGTAATTCTATCATTTTTTATTGTTTATTGTAGTTACTTTTTTCAAATGTTAAATTTCATTTGGAGATTTATTTTTCAATACAATTAGTTTTTATTATTATTTTTTATTTATGTTCATTTTTATTTTCAGATTTTTTATTGTATTTTATTTAAAAGAAAAAAAAACATTTAAATACCTGAATTAAAAAAATGTTAAATTTGACATTTACACCTGGTGATCTACGGAACAATACACCAACTTTAATTACACTCTATCACATAAAAGACAAAGCTAAACTGTTCCCTAATTTACTTTGAGATAACATTCTTTATTTAGGGTGTACTGATCCCAGCTCTAACAATAATATTCTTTTTTCCTGAATTTTAAAGGGACATCACCTCCAGTTTCCCATGTTTTTTTGTTAATAAAACCCTCAGAACCTTAATTGCTAGTTTTTCAAAGAAAACTTATGCATTCTCTACTAAACTGTGGCAGTCAGGCGTGGACAGCTGAGGTACTCACCGTCAGTGTGACTGATGCCAACAGCAGAACCACAGAGTAGACCAGGCCTTTGCTGTTGATTCTCACCTACAACATAAAGTACACAACAACACAAAGATGTTGATAGCGTTTGGGCATACGTTTCATCAAAATACATTGGTCATTGAGTTTGATGGATGGACGTTTAGTGGTGGTAGGTTCTGATAATTTGTCATGAATTTTAAATGAGTTTTGCAGGATGCGTTGCCACACTTTGGGGCCTTAATACATTACTGTAGACAAGTTTGCAGGTTAAAAATCAAACTTGTAGTTTGGTGATATATCTGAATTTTTGTACAAAGTTACAAAGGCTCTTAAGAGTGCATGTCATATATCTAATACTGTTTTCTCCTTTACCACTGATCCATAGCTGACTATGAGAGTCCTCAGCGCCCATGGGAAGCCCAGACCGAGCAGCACATCAAAGATGTTACTGCCAATGGAGTTTGAGACAGCCATGTCTCCCATCCCTGTGGGATTCCACACACAGATGTAAAATATTAAGGTTGATGGAGACCAGAGAACTGAAAGGTGGTGGGTAAAAAACAACACACACACACACACACACACACAGTCGCACGCACACACCTTGTCTTGCGACAATAAGACTAGCCATGCAGTCAGGAACACTGGTGCCCGCAGCCAGAAAAGTGATACCCATGATGACATCTGGGATTCCAAGTGTGTAGCTTATTATGGTCACCTTAAAGAGAAGAGACAATTCAAATGTTTTTTGTTTTACACTGCTGTGAATAAGACATTATCTTAAAGTAGAATGATACATTTCAAAGATAAATATGTGAAAAGAAAGAGTGCATTTTAAATGCATATAAGTTGGTACGCCAACTCTTGACCACAGTAAAATACTATACCAATAAGTTCCTGAACAAATCTCCGAAAATAAAAGTTTCTCAAAAATGACTAAAAATACACTAATTTGCCTTAAAATACTTAGCTATGTCCATTTTTGTGGTTAAAATTCAGAAGAAATATACTTTTTTGGTACGGAATGTTACGAACCTTGTCTGAGGACGTGTCGTGTGATTGTGTTTTATGTGTTTTCTCTCTTCTAACAGTGTATGTGGGTGTGTGGGTTTCTTTTGTTTCTTGCAGGATCAAATGACCTGGAAACTGAGTGGATTGTTTGATAGCATCCATTTAAACCGACTGGCGCCCGCCCTCTTTAGCTTGTTCTCCACGTTATCCTTGAGTTAAGGCCTGCTGACAACCTTGCCGTGTGCTCTGTGTGGTTTACCTTATGTGACCTTTGATTGTTTGTAATTCAGAGGAAAACAGAGGAATGAGAAACCCTTGTTTTTGTTTAAAACTTAAACACATCTCTGAAAAAAAAGTTTCTCAAAATGACCAAAAATACAATTATTTGAGGAAAAAAAGTTGGCACAAGTCAAGGCTATAGTAAGGCATGTTTTGGG
>NC_024321.1:9167530-9179917 GCF_000523025.1 Cynoglossus semilaevis
CATGCTCCCAAGTGATTATTTTGTGTGAATATCAATATATGCCTTACTATAGCCTTACTATCATGAAAAAAAGGCCAAAAAAAAAGTCCCAGTAATGCCTTTAAATACAAGTATATGCCCCAAAATATGCTGCAAAGTGAATAATTTGTGTTAAAAACTCCAAAATGTGCACATATCTCACCTTTGACCTCCACAAACAAACAAAAACTCTAAAGTACCCAAGACATAACATAAACCTGAAAAGCACACACATTTTGCAATGCAACATACTTATTGATTCATTATCTTAATTCCTCCACATTTAACATAAAATAAGCAGATGAGGCAGGTAACAAAATATGACATGCCGTAAAACTAAACTATTTCAATGTAAATAGATCTCTGTAAAACCAACAACTCCTGTGGATTATTTGGCCATCTAGGACGAAAACATGTAAATAAACAAACAGATTTTGCATTACAATCCACCGATACGAATGTGCATACTGCACTACGTGGTAGACACTGGTAATTTCTACTGCAGTAATCATATCCCACTCGGTGTCATTTAGTTTGTAGAAAAAATACTGCACACTTTTGGATGTGTTCTGTTGTGTACTGAGACTCACGTGCATCGCGTCGTTTCCCATCAGATCCACCACCATGCCCGACAGAAAAGCCGTTTTACATCAATTGCAGAATGCTGGTTCAGAATCTCCATCCACTCGGCTCAGCCAAAAGGGTGGCGTCTTCCTTTTTTCGGTACACTGCACAAGGACGCCTTTAAAGTATCAAAACAACTGCAAAACAACAGACGCTAAAGTGTGTGGGATTGCTGCAAGTCAACAGTTTGATTGACACACCACTCAGCCTGTCAGCTATCGCCTGATACACGAAGTGGCCTATCGTTGCTATGGACTGCACAGACAGGCGTGTCAATAGAGAGCCAGGCACAAAACGGGCTATTTTCAAATAAGTAATGTCCAACGAAAAAGTGGGACAAAATCTTCAATTTGCGTGACAAAGGCTAAAAGTGCTGTGCAATACAACGTGAAGCGGTGGTCACTGTAGTTACGGGGTGACAAACACCAGCTGCCAACCAGCTGCAATTATATTCTACACACTCGTAAACCCCCACTTGAATGAGATCTCACTTACCGTTTATTGTAAAGCAAATTTAGTGTCTGCAACAATAAGAACCACCGGTGAGTGGGAAATTATCCTCTGTTTCCTGTTTCCATCTTGCCCTCTCGCTCCGTCTCTCTGTCTCCCTCTCTCACTAAAACTAATACTAATACTAATACTAATACTGCCCTAATGCTAAATACTGTATGTTTGTCCTCCTACAGGTCATTTAGCTCAGCGAGACTCAGAATAGAGCTTGCATAGCAACAGTATAGCAGAGAGAAAATAGCAAATGAGGATTCGGCCATTCTGAGCACGACTCTTCATCGTTTAATGAGGATATGCTGCTGTTTCAACGATTTTATATATTGAATTAAATGTATTTGTTTTCAAAACTATCTATTATATAAAGTGTTGTTAATTTCCTCATCAGCAATGCCATTTTATTCAGAATAATAAAATACTGCAACAAATTGTTCCAAATAATGATATGAAATAATAACTAATTTTAAATTGATACCTGCCTCACAAATATAAACAATGCGGGGAAGGGGTGGGGGGTGGGGGTAATTGACGCTGCCGCATGAAAAGAGAGGCAAAGGCGATTATTTACATGATTTCAGAATCTTTTTATTTGAAATGTCAGTGTCCAAGAGAAAATAAAACAGCAATATAAATATTAGCATAAAAATAAGAGCGTAACACAGGGATATAGCCTGGGGACAGGTGGGGGTGGGGTCTAAGCTTTTGATAAGAAAGATAATACAGCAGGATAGAGCAGTATTAATTCAGCAGCGGACGGACTTACACATATATAATATTTATAATCATTTGTTCATATAGACAGAAAGAGAATGAAAGAGGCATTCTTATGGAAATGCACAGGGAGAAAACAACACAGCAAAAGAACGATAAGAGGTTACAGAAGGATAGAAACATTTCTGTGTTTTTTTAATTTTTGCTTCTTTACAGGGTGATAAAAGATAGTAGAGAGAAAATGAACACAAAAATATGCGCAACACATATCACAAGTTAGCTAGTCTACGTGTGTCACTTGGTTTACTTACCTAAAGTTATCTTTAATTCTTTATTTACACTGAAGAGAGTTAGTTGGCTTCCATGGTGCTTAATTACTACATTGCAACACAAACTGTTGAAGAACATCTCAGATTTGTATTTGTAACTTTTTTTTACCATTGGTTTTTCTTACTTTTCTTGAAAAACAAAATGCAACACATTCCCGAACAGCCACGTCTCGTTGGACAGGGACTGAAAATGTTGGACGTGGTCCCTGCTTTACAGACAACTGGCTCATACCATCGACAGGACTGGTTTATTTACAGCGGGAACAAGCCTGCAGGATCAGGGAGTGGAGGGGTGAGGTGAAGGGTAAGGAGACTGAGGTTTCCCATTGCTTTCAGCGGAGAAAAAAAAAGTTTCAAAGGACTCTAGAGTGGTTTCTTTTCCCAAAAAGGACAGTTGTGCCTGGATCTGTTGACCTCTACTGGGGTCAGTGCATTAGATCAAGTTTAGAGGATGGTCAACAGTGGTTCTTTTGTACATTCAGGAGGTAGAGGAAGGTTCTCCCAAACCCCCCCTGATTGACATAATGGTTCCACCTCAGTATCAGTGCCCTGCACCACAACAATACTCCCCACCACCCCCCACGGAACCTTCACTCATGCAGTTGTGTCTGGTCAGGGTGCTGACAGACAGACGGACGGACTACAACGTAAAGACTTTTGTTTCTTCTACAAACATTTTCATCTATACGCTATTGTATCATGATATCCCAAATAAACAATACTTGTTAATGTGTCACATCAATAAGTTTCTTCAGCACTTCAGGATAGAGTGAGAGTAATACTCCACTGAGGCCGCAAGGGCCCGAGGTGTGTCTATAAAGTCCTAAGCACTTAAGTTTACCACATTTACGTGCTTCCCTAAAAAGGAAGTGATACACTAACTCCCAACAACGTCTCATCTTCAGAATACAAACAGTGCATTTCTTTTTTTTTTTTTTTTTGTTTGGCTGTCAACATAGGATATTAAGTAAGGGGCGAATTGTAAGAGGAGGTGGTGGCAAAGAGTGCAGGACATGTCTCCGCCCTACTGAAGGTGTCACCGAGGAGTTTGACCAGCATGGACAACACAGGCTCTGATGACCTAAGATAATGTTACACCACCGCACTGTCAGCCAGCACTTCCTCTGATTGCATGCTCAAAAAAACTAACTGATCCAATTTTTTTTAACTATGATTACAAAAGTTATTACCATTTTACGTCAATGGAATGCTACATGTGCATTACGTTGACCTGCGATTGACGGGAGAACAGAAGACTCCTCCCCTTTGCTTTTGCAATGCTTAGTCTGTAACTCTAGACTAGTATATGTGGTTTGAACCTTATAGAGCATGCAAAATATTTTGTAATACCTGTTAAAACAGCAGCCTTTTATGCACAGGATTTATGCGAGAGCTCCCTGCAAGGCTGATCCTCTAGTGGAGTCTACTGGATGGCATGTAGCATACTTTACAGCTGACTTTCCAACACAAGGAAAGAACATTTAATCCAACATTTGAAAAAAACACCAGCATTTCTGTCTTACTTCATCACTGTGTACAGCCTTGTCATCCCAGCAAGGATCGTTACACTAAATTATTTTTGTCCACGTTCATTTAATTTTGCAAAAGGGAAAAAAAAACATTAACCCCTCATATCCTGCCAACGGTATCTACCAACATCAACAAAATAAGACCTTAAGTAAAGCAGAACTTTCAAAACTAACTTTCTTAAACACCATCCACCATCACCGGGAATAGAATTGATTTAGTGTCAGTGTTTGAACCGTGGCAAGTGTGAGTGACAGCCGTCAGATACCTCATGGAAGGATGTGTGGGGTTAGACTTCTTCATCAGGTCAGGCCAGGCTCATCTTTCATCCACCTCTTTCCTTCTACGTCTACTTCTTCTCCTTCTTGGCAGACTTCTTCTTGGAGGCAGGGGTCTGAGCGGCCTTGGGCGGCTCCACCTGTGCTGTGGCCTGGGGTGGAGGCAGTGCCTGCTGAGTGGCCTGCTGGGCGGTGGCCTGCTGCTGCTGAGGGTTGGAGGTGAGCGTAGCAGTGCTGCCAGGGATGTAGACGTTCTGGCGGTAGTCGGGCACATGCTGCAGAGTGAACTGGGGACTGTAGCGAGTGCTAAGGCCCATGGTGCCGGGCCCCAGTGTGGCTGTAGCCTCACTCACTTCTAGGAGGAAGAGAGACAGAGTGGGGGAGAAAGGGGGTAAGGTGAGGGAGGAAAGAGATGAAACTCATTAGATAAGAATAGTTTGGTTTTGAATGTTCTTGAGATGTTAGAATGCAAACAAAGTATAACATTTTCTGAAACAAGTACTAAGTATTTCTAGGAAAACAATTACACAATTCTTCTCATGTTGCAATGTCATACTGAAAAAAAATCAGATAATTATTCCATATGTACCTTGCATTGTTAGCATGTGTAGAGCTCTGCTCTGCTATCTAACAACATTGTGACAAATGTGTCGATTAAGAAAATAAACATTTTAATTTTGCAGGTAGTACATTATTCAAAGGATCATAATGAGGTTGAAAAAAAAAACACGATTTAAAAGTAAACATTTTCTAAAGGAAATATTTTGCTGTTTTCACATGATGCCCTTTGTTTCTTGATTTTTGTCACGCATGCCCTGGGTCTGTGTGCGAATGACGTAGCTGCTGCACTCTTAATTCTCACACAGCCCCTGCAATGCAGAGCCAGAGACTCAAACGTTCCCTCCCCCATCCTAGATGTTCTCAGCCTATATAAATACACACACAGTACGTGCATAAAACCTGCCTTGCATACTGCGGTGCATTTTTCCTGAGACTGTTTAACAGTGCATTAAATGTTATATTTGTCTCAAATAATCCTTTATGACATGGTGACATTAAACCATGGAGAAGTATGACTATTAGTACTTAACCACTGCGCCATTTGTTCTCCTTTCCCTGAAGCCCAAGGTGAAGCTGTTTCCCTTATTTTTCACTTTAAAGGAACATTAAAAAAACAACATAAAAGTAAATAAAATAACAGTGGAAACAATCACAAAATTTGTGCATAATTTCTCCTTGTAACCTTTTCTTTTAAAGCCTGTTGCTATGTTGACTGTTTTTGTTTGAGAATTCTTCCATGCCCAGGCCCAGATGACAGCTAAAGATGAGTCACAGTGTATGTGCGTGTGTGTGTGTGTGTGTGTGTGTGTGTGTATGCCTTCCGTGCTGGTTAAGAAGTCATAGTCGGGGCAGTGGGCAGAGCCGCCTAAAATGTCCTGCTTATGACAAAACATTGAGCATATGATCATTATGTCCCAGTGGAAAAACACCATTATGTCATGTTATTGAAAACAACACAGACTGTGTACTGTTGGACTTAGAAATACAGGTAGCGACAGTCACTGTCTGCTTTTTCACTTCACACTGTAGACATGGACATGGAGCCACTGATGTGGACATATGAACAGGTTAGGCTCGTCCCCCTCTAAAGAACAACGCCGGGGGTTGAACAGGAAGTGTGAGGAGATGAAGACAACATGAGGAGGTATAGGACTCACCGTTGGCAGCTGCCATCAGGGCCTGGAGCTGCTCAGCTTCAGTTGGGGGTTGTGGCCAGGGACCAGTTCCCATGGCAACCTCAGGTCCTCCGGTCGCCCTGTGGTGAAAGTGAAATGAGAAAGATGTAAATAACTCGTGGTTAGTCGTGAACAGGCTGTGTGTTCCGTGTCTCATGGTGCTGACACTTGTTTGTTTGGTAATGTAAAGGCAAAGCAGCTGACAGTGACGTACACAGCCTGAAGAAAAGTCGGTGCGTGTAATGAGGAGAAAAGTTCACAAACAGGACTTCTTGCAAACAATTACATCCTCTGAACACACTTGTGTTAAAGACTATACGCACGTGTCTGAACACAGACACACAACGTAAGCAGGTCCAAACACACAGTGCAACATTCACCGTCTCTGACACTGTGCCATCAAATGTCATTGGATATTGAACTATTCCACCTTTAGAAAGGAAATAGCTGTCTGCAGAGTCACGCTCACACTCACACACTCACTCACACACAATCACAAACTGCTCAGTAAGCACTAAACATTTCCATCTGGATTAACTTCATCTTCAAAGCTAGTTTTTTTAAAGTCTATGATTTGCCTGTCAGGGGGGAAATAGAAAAGGCAGGACTTGCAAAGTCATATCCTTCACTGTTTATTTCAATTTCCACATCACAACAAACTCCGCAGCAATAATTTCACTGTAATTCAGCTTCTGCCTCCAAAAAGCTAACCTCCAACTATGGAATTTTAGACTGTGCTTTAAGTTGCAATTAAACTGCCTTGTTTATACTGTAATGACATCACACTACCAACAATTATCGAGCAGTTGTGCCAGGAAAACAAAACTACTTCCCCATATTTTTGATATTCTTTTTAGGGGCAATGAGAAACATTTAGGGTATGTTCTGTAGGTCATAACATCCACTAAAATGTGGTGCAAAGCTGCCAGCTGTGTAAACCAGTCCACACATATAGTATCGCAGTAGTTCAACAAGTCTATACATACAGCATGACCATGCAGTGGAGACGAGTACTCTGTGTTTCATTTTAAATCAACTCAACTGAACCTTGATCAAATGATTAGCTATGAGAACAAGTTGTCACATCTTCAATTAAAAAAGCTGAAGGTTTTGTTTTTCACTCAGTTAAAGCAGAGCAGCCTTTTCACCTCACTTTAGATAAAAAGAACGCATCATTTGAAGCAAATTTTGTGTCCCTACGCTTATCATATCTTGTGGCTGTGTTAGCAGCTTCCTGTGGTCGGAATTATCATTTCCTCTGGGTCAAACGAGCCCTGTGATTTCCTTGTTTGGCCAAACACACTTCTGTCCCCTGTGAGATAACCCTGATTCCCAGGAGTCACCACTGTGTTGATTTCAATTGAAAGTAGAAGTAACCGGAAATAGGATTAAAACTCTAAAACCCTCTCAACAGTCGACAGTTAAACTCCAACATCTTTTGCTGTCCGGTTTATACACCACATTGTAAAGATAACACGAAGTGACGTTGAGCTACAACCATCACAGACATACATTTAAAAAAAGGGCCACACTGTAAGCCGCGCTCACAGGAGAAAAACAAGAGCTTTCAGACTGTGGTGAATATATAATGTACAGCACACATATACAAGGCACAGCAGCTCTACAAAACACTGCACGCAAAATCAAAAGAGTCACAGTCCTTTCTAAGCCACAGCAGGCATTGTGGCCTCTATGCACATTGATTGACAAAACCCCATCAAACCTTTAGGGAGGCTAACAGAAGCTATGGATTAGGTACATCTACACACAGCACAGCACGCAACTGCAGTGCAATATCTATATAAAAAGACTTTGAGCCACCATCTGCTCTCATCAGCTGGTCAGGTTCTGGTTTCATCAAATGGTTGCCTTAAACGACAGAGCACCGATCAGCTGAGAAGAACAGAAAAGGACCAGACGAGGTCTAGTTCTAAATTTGTACCTTTTCCCATTCTTCGGTGTCCATCGTATGTGTGTGCCGTACGGCATGTGGGGACTAAAACAAGGTACACAACAAGTTATACAGTCTGAAAGAGGCATTTCTATGAGATCCTGTAGTAAGTTGGTTGCGATTGTGTGCTACACATTTCTGTGAAAATATGCTGAGTTTGTTGAATTTAGTTAATGCAATGTCATTATTTTATAAAAAAAAAACTGCACTAGGTGTTTTTCTGTTTATTTGTTTTTTAGGAAAAGGCCTGGACTCGTGAGGCTGCAAAAACTGGTGTTGTCTCTCACTGGTTCAGTTAGAATGAACTCATCTGAAGACAGAGAGGGAGCATGGAGCAAAAAAGGGATGAATACAGCACCCATCCCCCTCTGGCTCTGGTCACAGTGCCTCATCAGTAGTACTGAGTGATGGAGCACAGGCTCAGAGAGCGCAGAAAGGAGAAGAGAGGATCCAGAGAGGGAGGGGGAGTGGAAGCTGCGGCAGCCATTTTATAAAGCAGGCTGCAAACAGGCAGAGATGCTCATTCAGGGGCCAAAATGAAGTAAAACTTGAGCAGATACATAAATCTGCACAGATGAAATTGATTCAGTGAATGTCTGATGCTTTATTCTGATTCTTATAATCACTCCAAAGGGACTGAGTGTTTTCATTTGGTTCTACTACAAAGAATCTAAGCCAAATTTGGTGCAATTGGATATGTTCTCACTGCAGCAGAGAGCCTCCTGCATGAACAACCATCTGCCCTCCTATTTTTATTTCCCTCCTCCTTTACTTTGTGCAATTGTGTAAATCACATGCCCAGACATTACTGTGGGGTGTGTGCATGTGTGTCAGTGCACTCACCCACTAGGTCCAGGTCTTTGTCCCTGGGTGAAGCGCCAGTCATTGTTGGGCGGCTTTTGCTGTGAAGAGAACAGAAGACGCAACATGAAACCACATCCAGATGTTCTTTGACGAAACCATTTGATTCAAAAACTGTAGTTCCTGTGTGGCAATGGTGTGTGTGTGTATGTGTGTGATCAGTGTGGGTCAGTGTTTGTGATTTTTTTTCAGTGAGGCTTAATAAAAAATAGAAGGATGGAACAAATGTTTGATGATCCAGACACCCATGGTGTTCCGGGAGTTCCAGGAGTATATACCAGAAAAGAAAAACAGAGTTCTAGACATTTGATTTGCCACAAAATACAGGGACATTTTTGAGAGTGATACAAAGTACTACATCACAAAAATAAACAATTTGTCTTGACATTTTTATCCATCCACTATTAACTGCAACTCTACTACAAAAGCTGTTCCAAAGTGAGGGGCAGCCCCCCATAGAGGTACAAAGACAGCATAATGAGTGCAAAAAATACAAGTCATATTTTAAGCTAATGTACCAACATGTAAAAGCCTAACTCATTCCAATATGTTTCTACGTCTCTCAGTGAATGTTCTCTACCTTTGTCCATCCCTAACTCCCTGGCCATGCCACCATGTCTCCTCCATGTCTCTAGTTCTTTTCCCTACTTTGTTTTTTCTTGTTTTGCACTAATGCGGTGAATAGATCCTTGGTCTGGCTCCAGATTCTCTCGCTTAATCGACAGAAGAGCTCCCTGGAGAGAGGGGCAAGTTGGATGATGTGCTGCATTATTAAAATGGTTGTTGTACCAGAGGGAATCATGGAAAAAACAGGAAGGGGAATATCTAAACGTCATAAACATGTGCTTATCTTGACTAAGAAATCAATTTGATAGTTCTTGAATAGGAAGCAAATGACCCAAATTCACGGTAAGTTAGTGAGTTTGACAGGCATTGGATCGTTGAGCAGACTACTGTGGACTTATAATAGAAAAAATATTTCTACACAAATGGAAAACATTTAGTTTTCTGAAAAAATTCTATAAATTGGACCACATGAATTTTTCCTAAGAATTCTCTCTAACTTACATTTTCACCAGTAAAAAACTAGTCTGTTTGATTTAATCCATATATATTAAAAAAAAAACTACAAAAGAATATCAACACATTTCTTCAATCAAAGCAAATGTTGCTGATGTTTACAGTCTATAAATGGACTGGGAGACGAGTCCGTGTGTCGGCATGTAAATCTGTCTCCGTTTTAGTAGATCAGCGCTCAGGGGGACGTAAACTTTCAAAATGGTCCAGCATTCCAGCTGTGTGAGTCACTTTCAGCACGAAAACATTCACAGACACACACATCTTTCCCAAGGTCAGATTCTGCATTCCTGTAGTTGTAGTAGAGGACATCTATTCTACCTCTGTGCCTCTACATGGGCCTGCACTCCTCATGTAGGTTGTTTGACAGCACAAACACATCACAAGCCGACAGGTCATATCTGCAGGCAGTGTTATTCTAAGCTTAAGTAAACTCCAAAACAAATGCCAACATGAGTTGCCACGGTGGAAGCGAGAACAGAAGAAGAAGAACAAATATGTTTCTAATGGATTCAACAGACAGTTCATATTAATGCAACTCTCAAACTTTACACATCCTCCAGTACTACCGTCTCCTGACTGATCTATGAATTATATGTGAGCTGCACCAGTATTAACTTTACAGATGTGATGTATGGTGGAAGAACTACACTAATCACAGAAACATCTGGAATTCCTCCAACAGGTGAACCTTCTCCAAAAATGTCTGGTTTGCTGGTTTGTTGTCCATTTTTATGGTGGCAATAAGGTGTCAAAAAAAAAAGAGAATAAATATCCAATATCACCTGCTCTACCTGAAATCTCACTCTTTGTGCAAGATTCAGTTTCCTGACGCCCACACTAAAGTGTTAGGAGAACTGTGCCTGAGCTGCACCTGGTGTTCCCTCTGCGAAAAAGAGGAAGTTGATTCTAATCTGTGGCTTTGCCTAAGATAATCTGTTAACACACACGTACACACCACACCATGTAACCTTCAGCAGACAGAGGCAGATAAGTTTACTCGCTGCTTGTTTACCAGGAATCTCGGATTTCTCCCATGCAAAAACAGTTCTTTAGGCAAATGATTAGGCCAGTGGGATTTGGAAAATTTAACTTTTGAAATACCAGAAGCAGCACTTGTTATAAATTCACTTTAAAATGAAAACAGAAACTATCAAGGTTCAGATCTCATGTTGTAATGCTATGTTTCCTTCAGCCTTGATGTTTCAGGGCACATTGTCTGATACTGTAAGTAGGTTTGATGCTCACAAAAATCTAAATTATGAAACAACCTACCGGACGTGTCTGCCAAAAAACAAATACTGATTATAGTGCAAATTATTGAAATGTAACTTTAAGTTTAGTAAAAAGGGTCAACAAAATTTCACATGTCATCACATGGTCATATCTTATAGTCAAAGTTGAAACATGACAAAGAGTTTTTATTTATCAAACTGGCTTTAAGTATTTTTAACTCATATGTCAACAAAATTATTACTTTAAACATGTGATTTCAAAAGTGTGGGTTGGCTACCCTAGGGGTACGCTATTGCAGACAAACTAGAACTAGTAAGTAAAATTACTTACAGGTAAACAGACAACCTGCTACTTTAGATCCATTATACTCTGCCTTTTCAGCAACTCTGTTGCTGGGGCACACGTGTATAAAATCATTCTCCTCTCCTTTTATCTATCCATCCACCTCTTTTCCCTCTGTTGTCCTTATTACACACGTGTCACTAGAGCAGTGAGACAGATGGTCGCCTGCTGACCTCAGTGACAAAATAATTCAGTACATTCCCAGGGTCTGTGTTACACAGATTCATGCCAAAAATAAGCACACTAGAGGATTAAAAAGGATACAAGTTCTGATAGGTGGAGAGGAGACACTTGCTATTAAAACACAGTATTAACTTACAAACAAAGACTCCACAGTAGTGTAACATTAGAGCTGACGAAGGGACTACAAGGGAGGAAATTGTATTTACCAATTGACTTTCCCCACAGGACTCATACTGGTAAAAGTGTCTGCCTTCACCCAAACACAAAGAATGAAATTAATGCTTATGTTGTGACTTTACATCCAGACACAAGTCAATTAAAAATGAAATTCAAACATTAAATTATATGATCAGAAATGCCTCACTGATTCTGGACCATGGAAACAAAGCTATAAATTCAGTGGACAACAGGAAGTCAGAGGTCACACCATTGACCCCATGAATTCCTGTTTTTCAACCCCAGCTTCATCCTTTAACTCTTTGCCTCTACCTCTCTGAGCATGTCTTCCTCTTGTCCTTTTCCTCTCCTTTAACCCTCGTCCTCCCAAAACCTCTTTCTCTCCACTCTTCCTGTTTAACTTCAGCTTCCAGACATCTTACTGAGCTAACACTGCAGGATTTATTTTCATCTCTTGTCTCCACCTCCCCATCTGCTAGGAGCACTTGTGTCTCCTCCAGCTCAAACATAGTCTACATCCCCATCTTCTAGAACTGGGTCACGTTAAATGTTAGGCAATGTTTCAAAGTCTACACCTGGCAAATATACAACACTACAAGAACTTTTCTTTCAGATTACTGCAAAAAAGAATAGGAAAAGTAGCAACATAAAACAATATTATTAAGGACTAAGTGGAACTTTTTTGGACGCTGCGATAGGTCACAAAAAATGCATCTTTAAAATGTTTGTATTGCACTTCAGTGTGTTCAACCATACAGCCCCTCCTCTTGGAGAGCCAAATGCTAAGCCCTTTAAGCCCTCACCTCACTGGCTGAGTTCATAAGGTGCTT
>NC_024321.1:9180017-9194172 GCF_000523025.1 Cynoglossus semilaevis
CATGGGTGTCTTCATAAATACAAAGTCACTTCGGCTTGATATCGTGGAGTAACAGGGCCTGTAGGTGCGTGTGTGTGCATCCTGGGGCCCTCCCACCACCTCCATGTAGCGAATGGGCCCGTCAGTGTTAAGCTGCAGGTGCAGGTCCTTGCTTGGCCTGTGATGGTAGCGACTAGACCTGTGGCGTCCGTAGCAGCAGCAGCAATCTGAGTCTCCCAGCCCTGGGTCACGGTGCCTCAGGCAGCGTACCATAACTACAACAAATGTGATAAAGGAAACAGCGGACACGCAGGCCAGAGAAATAATAAGGTACAAGGTGATGTCCGACATCCCTGTGTTTTTGTAGAAGGGTGTTTGGCGAGGTCTGGCTGGGATATCATTGACTGCACCCTTCTCATCCACAGTTATAGTAATATTTACAGTACAGGTTTTGGGGGGGTCACCATTGTCCTGAACGATGACCACAATGTCATATACTGAGCCCCCATCCTCCTCAGTCCACTTGCGAGTTGTGCGCAGCTCCCCAGTATGAGCCCCAATACGAAACATTCCAGCATTTGGTCCTGGGGCAATGGAGTAGAACAGCCAGGCATTGTGCCCACTGTCTTCATCCACCCCTACAAGTTTATTTATGAGATGCCCTGGGACTGCAGAAGGGGGCACTGTGAACTGTAATCCTTTGTCCTTTGGATAAAAAGGGTGAACAATCACTGGTGCATTATCATTCAAATCCACCACAAACACATGAACGGTGACATTGGCTGTCCTAGGGGGCACTCCAGCATCCCGGGCCTGCACCTCTATACGGAATACTTTAAGCTGTTCATGGTCCAAGGAACGCATGCTGTAGATTTGACCACTATCTGGGTTAATGTAGACATAAGAGGAAATGGGTGAGCCCTGCACCATGCTGGGGAGGATGGAGTAGGTGATGTGAGCATTCTCACCGAGGTCCAGGTCAGTGGCAGAAACAGTGGCGATGGGTGTGCTCGGTGCATTATTTTCTGGGATGTCCACAGAGTATGAATCCTGAGAGAAGGTGGGGGCATTGTCATTGACATCAGATAGAGACACCACAAATGTGGTCTGCGATGAAAGCCGCGGTGTACCAGCATCAGTAGCTTCGATGACCACTGTGTACTCTGGGACTGACTCACGATCCAGTCTGCCTGCTGTGATGAGGCTGTAATGCATGCCAAACGCTGAAATAAGTTTGAATGGCAAACCTGGCTGGACAGATAAGGTTACCTCTCCATTCGCACCAGAATCCAGGTCCCGTGCACTTATAAGAGCTATCACCGTTTCAGGTGGGGAGTCCTCTCTGATCGGAGTGGTCACTGACGTCAGCGTTACTTCCGGTGCGTTGTCATTGAGGTCGACAACGTCCACCATAACATTACAGGAGCCCTCCATAGCAGGAGAGCCACCATCTCTGGCCTGCAGTGTGATGTGGTAGGCAGTACCTTTCTCATAATCCACGTGCCCCGTCACACGAATCTCCCCACTTTTAGAATCCACAGCGAAAAGTTTAAGTATCCGATCTGGTGTGTATTTACTAAACATGAATGATATTTCTCCATTGCTGCCCGAGTCTGCGTCAGTTGCGTTTAACTGCGTTACTAAAGTGCCCCGTGCAACGTTTTCTAACAGCCTAACATTCTTGATCGGTTCGTCAAAGACAGGCGCATTGTCATTTACATCCAGGATCTTAATGAGCAGAAGAGTGGAGCCGGACTTCTCCGGCCGACCCCCATCCACAGCAGTGAGCAACAGGCGAAACATGGCGTGTGTCTCCCTGTCCAAAGCTCTACTCACCACCAGCTCAGGAAACTTGGTGCCGTCGCTTTTGCTTTCCACGTGTAGCGTAAAAAAGTCATTCGCTGCCAAATTATAAGTGCGTAAAGAGTTGGTACCCACATCTGGATCGTGAGCGCTCTCCAAACGAAACCGAGTGCCGGGCGCAGCAGCCTCAGATATGTCCAGAGAAATGTTGCTGGTTGAAAACTGCGGTGCGTTGTCATTCACATCCAGAATGTCCATCACCACACGATGGATTTCCAAAGGATTCTCCATGAGTATTTGCAGATGTAGTGAACATGTTGAACTCAGTTCGCACATTTGCTCCCTATCAATACTTTGTTTCATCACCAAATCCCCCGTCGTCTCTTTTATCTCAAAGTACTGAGTGGTGGATTCGGAGACCACCCGTAACCTCCTCTGCTCGATCCTCTGAGCAGTAAGACCCAAATCTTTAGCGATATTTCCAACAACCGAACCCGGGCTTAGTTCTTCCGATACGGAATAGCTGAGTTGAGCCGACGCAGTGGTGAGCCAAGATAAATAAAAGCAAATCCTCCACAGCCTCCCTCCTCTGGATCGCGTCCTCTGCCTGGAGTCCATTGTGCTGCGCTCCCAGGATCAGGGAATGGGAAAGTTTCTAACTCCTTCGTTCACCGTAACGTATCCATAGTTCAACATGTGGCTTTTAGGCGCAGTGGAAAACATTTTCGTTTTAAAAAGAGGGCGATGGGAAGTTTTGATGTGATCATGGCGGAGGACTAGAAAGCGAAAACAGGGAGGAAAAAAAGAGTTTTCCACAAGTCTCTACACTCACCCTCAGCCCCGTCTCCTCCGCCTCACTCCTGTCATGGGCGGGGTGAAGCCCGGGTGGCCTCTTCGCTCATTGGAAGACAGGGCCGTACCAGTGCTGCTCACACTCATACACACTCTCTCTCTCACTCGCTCTCGCTCTCTCCCTTTCACACACCCACTCCACACTCACACATATGGCATTTGTCTGAAAAGTTTTAGGAATTGCCCTTTTGAATAGATTTACAAAAATGAGGTGAAAGAGACAAAGCTTTACTTGAACAAACACGTGAGTAGGTGAACACAAGGGAAGTTGTACTTTTAAGGATTTTCTCGGTGAGATTGCCAGTTTTTTATGACGGTATCACAGTTATCCACAAGGGGGCAGAGTTCGCAGTCTTTTTTCGCCACTGTTTTACCAGCCCACGTTAAGATAAGTACTTGTACAGGTTATGTAAAATTTTGATAACTGAAACCTACTATACATGGCGATTTATTCCCCAAGAAGTCTTCATAAATGAAACTTTTAAATTAAACCTGCTTCTTTTGTACTATAGTATCACTTTCATTTATTTTAATAAATGAAAAATGTAAGAAATACGGTATTATTTTACCTGATATGATTTAGAACACAGTGACTGTTTGTATATGAGTTTGCATTATTTGGTTATTTTTGACTAAATGTAAATTAAAAAGTGTTTACCTGTATGTGGAATTATCTGCAGTTTTCCGTTATTTACCGTATTTGTGTACAGCCTGCGGGTAAAAAGAACCTTCAATGTGTGCCCTGCAGGCAGCGCTATAGTCTCAAAAGTGATATTCTTGTCCATTTCCCTGTCTTATGTAAATATACAGTATTTATGTTTTCCCACGTAGACATCTTGTAGTAGAAGTACATATTAATATACTGTATAAAATGTAGAATAGTAGTAGTGCTTGTATAGTCCAAACTGTTTTAAAAGCCTAACCATCATCAAAAACAGTCTTTCAAACAATAAAATTACAACTGAATAAATCATAAACCACCAACTGAAAATGTAACAATAAAACATTTTGCTGTCGAAATTACTTTTCAAAATTAGAGCACATTTGCTGCAAAAGTTGCAAAAGAAAAGAAAAACTGAGAAAAAATACAAAGTTGCAAAAGAAAAGAAAAGAAAAACTGAGAAAAAATAATCTGCAATCAGTGGAGCAAATTTAAACAAAATGAGATGCAACCCCAGGCTCACCTGCTGGCTCTCAAAGGTCCAGGTGCTGTCAGGCAATGACGCATCCAGGACACTGATCACCTCCTTAAAGTCAGTGGTGCTGCTGGGCTTAATCAAAGTGAAGTCACTGTACTCTGACATTGGAGACATACAAGACCTGAAGGACTGACTCTGAGACATCATGTCTCCTCCCAGCACCTCCACGTACTTTATGGGTCCATCAGTGTTGAGCTGAATCTGCAGGTTTCTGTTGGGGTTCTTGTAATCATCACAGTCGCTCCTTCTCATGCAGCAACTACTGCTGCTACTGCTGCTCCTGATGCACTTCACCGCTAAGATGACAAAAGTCACCAGAGACAGAACAGACACCGAGGCCAGAGAGAGAATCAAATAAAGGGCGATTCTCCCATTTTTCCTGCTGGGTTCAGCTACTTTCTGTTCAAGGTCTAAGATGGGTTCATGCAGCCCGTCCTCCAGCAGGATGGACACCGTGACAGTGGAGGACTGGACCGGTTGTCCATCGTCTCTGATCTCTATCAGCAGCCTCTGAGAGGATTCGTCCTGCTCGTACACAGCACGTTTAGTCCTCACCTCTCCAGTGAACTGGTTGACGGTGAACAGAGACGCGTCTGTGGCCTCTGCCAGTTTGTAGGAGATCCAGGCGTTATGGCCCGAGTCAGCGTCCACAGCTGTCACCTTAGTGACCAGGTGACCCGCTTTGGCGGAGCGGGGCATCCTCTGGTGAGAGAGGGAGCCCAGGGCAGCAGAGGAGGGGTAAATAACAGAGGGGGCGTTGTCGTTCTGGTCCAGGATAAAGACATGGACAGTGGTGTTGCTGCTCAGAGACGGAGAGCCCTGATCTTTAGCCTGAACCTGAATCTGAAACACCTTCAGTTTCTCATAGTCGAACGAGTGCATGCTGTAGATGCTGCCGTTATCTGAGTTAATGTAAACATACGATGACACAGAAACGTCCTGCACTTTAGAGTCTAGTATAGAGTAGGAGATTTTAGCGTTTTCACCAGAGTCCAGGTCAGAGGCTGATACTGAGTACAGTATAGATCCTGGTACTCCATTCTCTTTTAAATACACATTATAGGAGGACTGAGAGAATACAGGAGGATTGTCATTGACATCGGTGATGCTGACAGGTATAGTTTTCTTACTGGACAGAGGAGGAGAGCCTGAATCAGTGGCTGTGATTTCAACGTTATACTGTGAGTAATTCTCCCTGTTTAAACGGCCGCTCGTCACCAGAGCGTAATTATTAGAAAACGACGGCTTCAGAGTAAACGGCGATCCTTTGGAAATCTGTAAGGTTACTTTGCCGTTTTCCCCAGAGTCAAAATCACGCGCACTTATTAACGCAACTACGGTGCCATTTGGTGCGTCTTCGCGCACTGGCTTTGGTTGAGACGTGAGGACAATCTCAGGAGCGTTATCGTTAAAATCAACAACATCAACCTGCACTCGGCAGTGGCCCTCCATCTCAGGACTGCCTTTATCTTTAGCAGTAACGTCAATATCATACGACTTCACTGTTTCGTAGTCTAACTCGCCTTTCAAACTAATCTCGCCTGTTAAAGCATCAATATCAAACATTGACAGCACAAAATCAGGTGTCCGGGAACCGAATAAAAATTCGATTTGGCCATTTAAACCTTCATCTGCATCCGTTGCTTTTGGCTTTAAAACAACAGCACCCTTCACGCTTTTTTCACCCAGTGTTACTTTATAATTATTTCGTTCGAACACTGGGAAGTTATCATTTATGTCTAACACTGTGATGATTATTTGTGATGTCCCAGACCTGGCTGGATTCCCTCCGTCCAGTGCGGTCAGTAATATCTTGTGAACCGCCTTCTTCTCTCTGTCTAGAGGCTTTTCTAAAACGAGTTCTGGGACGGTCTTACCCCCCTCCATCTCCTTGATTTTAAGAGAAAAACAGTCATTTTTACTGAGAGAATATAATTTCAGGGAATTGGTGCCAACGTCGGGGTCTGTTGCGCTTTCCAGAGGGAAGCGGGTACCAACAGCCGCTGATTCTGCTATTTTTAACGATAACTCGTTTGATAGAAAACCTGGAGAATTATCGTTTATATCCTTAATTTCTACTTCAATGCGATGCAGCTGCAGTGGTTCCTCAACAACCACTTGCAGAGGTAACACGCAGCTGGTACTTTGTCCACATAGAGCCTCTCTGTCTATTCTGTCATTCACCACCAGCTCGCCCTTCCCCGCATCCACAGTGAAAAACTGCTCATCAGACTCAGAGGCGACACGCAGCTTACGGTCAAAAATGTCAGACAGTCCTAGACCAAGATCTTTGGCTAAATTTCCTACCACCGAGCCTCGTTTCAGCTCCTCTGGAATGCTGTACCGAGTCTGTCCGTGTGTTATACTCCACAAGAGAAAGAAATGATGCCACCACAGCGCCTGCCATCGCCAGTCACTGTATCCCATTGTCTTTGTCATTCCAGATTCAGAAAATCACATCATCTTCAATCCCCACAATCAGAGAACATATAGTCAGAATTCCAATTCCAAGAGCATGACATATTCCATTCACAATGCACCTGTCCGTGGAAGAATTTACTGAATCAAATTCTCTATATACTAAACATGTACTCTCTCCCCGATCCCGAGTATTCTGATTTCAGTGCTGAAGCTGTGTGGGGGAGGGAGAAGATCTCTTTGTACAGTTCTGAATTTCATTGGTGCACAGCACTCATCCCTCACATCCAATGAGCAAAGCCCTGCTCAGTGCATTCACTGATAGGTGCAGCATGTGCTCTATAATAGTGAAAGGGGGAAAAGGGCGAATAAAAAATAAAATAAAATAAAATAAAATAAAATAAAATAAAATAAAATAAGCATTGGTCATCAGAACTTGATTTTAACTCAGCATGTGTGAACTCTTAATTTTATCCTCATTATAACCCTTTTTTATTTTAACACTTCTGTTAAAAAGCAATCAGCTACAAAATGCAAATAGTCTAATTACAATTAACGAATGAAATAAATCAACTTAAACGTTAGAAGTGTAAATTAAACCTGTTCACAACAGTATTAATCAGCAAACAAAGTGACTAAAATACATTGTCGCTGTCCACATATGTGGTGCTGAAACAGAGCTTTGTCAGATAGGGACAAACCAAAATACCTTGTAATTACAACTCAAATCTAGCACGTTTTGAATACGTGACAAGTCACATGTCATCATCTCACCTGCTGGCTCTCAAAGGTCCAGGTGCTGTCAGGTAAAGACGCATCCAGGACACTGATCACCTCCTTAAAGTCAGTGGTGCTGCTGGGCTTAATCAAAGTGAAGTCACTGTACTCTGACATTGGAGACATACAGGACCTGAAGGACTGACTCTGAGACATCATGTCTCCTCCCAGCACCTCCACGTACTTTATGGGTCCATCAGTGTTGAGCTGAATCTGCAGGTTTCTGTTGGGGTTCTTGTAATCATCACAGTCGCTCCTTCTCATGCAGCAACTACTGCTGCTACTGCTGCTCCTGATGCACTTCACCGCTAAGATGACAAAAGTCACCAGAGACAGAACAGACACCGAGGCCAGAGAGAGAATCAAATAAAGGGCGATTCTCCCATTTTTCCTGCTGGGTTCAGCTACTTTCTGTTCAAGGTCTAAGATGGGTTCATGCAGCCCGTCCTCCAGCAGGATGGACACCGTGACAGTGGAGGACTGGACCGGTTGTCCATCGTCTCTGATCTCTATCAGCAGCCTCTGAGAGGATTCGTCCTGCTCGTACACAGCACGTTTAGTCCTCACCTCTCCAGTGAACTGGTTGACGGTGAACAGAGACGCGTCTGTGGCCTCTGCCAGTTTGTAGGAGATCCAGGCGTTATGGCCCGAGTCAGCGTCCACAGCTGTCACCTTAGTGACCAGGTGACCCGCTTTGGCGGAGCGGGGCATCCTCTGGTGAGAGAGGGAGCCCAGGGCAGCAGAGGAGGGGTAAATAACAGAGGGGGCGTTGTCGTTCTGGTCCAGGATAAAGACATGGACAGTGGTGTTGCTGCTCAGAGACGGAGAGCCCTGATCTTTAGCCTGAACCTGAATCTGAAACACCTTCAGTTTCTCATAGTCGAACGAGTGCATGCTGTAGATGCTGCCGTTATCTGAGTTGATGTAAACATACGATGATACAGAAACGTCCTGAACTTTAGAGTCTAGTATAGAGTAGGAGATTTTAGCGTTTTCACCAGAGTCCAGGTCAGAGGCTGATACTGAGTACAGTATAGATCCTGGTACTCCATTCTCTTTTAAATACACATTATAGGAGGACTGAGAGAATACAGGAGGATTGTCGTTGACATCGGTGATGCTGACAGGTATAGTTTTCTTACTGGACAGAGGAGGAGAGCCTGAATCAGTGGCTGTTATTTCAACGTTATACTGTGAGGAAATCTCTCTGTCTAATGTACTGCTTGTTATTAGTGCATAGTTGTTGGAAAATGACGGTTTCAAGCTAAAGGGAGAACCCGCGGGTAGTTTTAACGTCACTTTTGCATTATCACCGGAGTCAAGGTCCCGTGCTCTGATTAGAGCTACTACTGTGCCTCTAGGTGCGTCTTCGCGAACCGGATTAGGATTAGACGTCAGAACTATCTCTGGAGCATTGTCGTTAATGTCTATTACTGATACTTGCACACGACAATGCCCCTCCATCTGAGGGACCCCTTTATCTTTTGCAGTGATGTCTAAATTGTGTATTGCGTTGTTTTCAAAATTCAATGGACCCACAATGGAGATCTCCCCCGTATCGGGCTGTAAATGAAAAATAGACAACAGTGACGGCGCTGTGTGTTCAGCAAACGCGTATTCGACCTCTGCATTAACACCTTCATCTGCGTCTGTGGCTTCAACTCTTACAACCACCGAACCAGCAACGCTATTTTCAGGCACAGTGACGTTATACGACGGCTTTTTAAATAGAGGAACGTTGTCATTGTTGTCAAGAACCGTTACTATTATTTTTCTGGTTCCGCTTTTGACAGGATTACCTCCGTCTAGAGCCGTCAGGAGTAACTGATGCACACTCTGTTTTTCTCTGTCAAGCGGTTTCTCTAGTACCAATTCGGGCACCTTTCTGTTTCCAGGCAGCTCCTTTATTCTTAAACTAAAACAGTCGTCTTTACTTAAAGTATAAGATTTTAATGAATTGCTACCAACATCCAGATCCTGTGCTGCTTCTAAGGGAAAGCGCGTTCCTGTCGCGGTCGATTCCGCAATTTTTAAAGCCCGCTCCTCTGTTAAGAAAACAGGAGAATTGTCATTTATATCCTTAATTTCTACTTCTATCCGGTGTAGTTGTAAAGGATTCTCTGTTACGACCTGCAGAGGCAACAAACAGCTGCTGCTTTGTCCACATAGAGCCTCTCTGTCTATTCTGTCGTTTACCACCAGGTCGCCCTTAGCAGCATCCACGGTGAAAAACTGCGTACCAGCCTCAGAATCAACACGCAGCTTACGGTCAAAAATATCAGACAGTCCCAAACCAAGATCTTTGGCTAAATTTCCTACCACAAAGCCCCGTTTGAGCTCCTCCGGGATGCTGTACCGAGTCTGTCCATGCGTTTTACTCCACATGAAAAGGAAATACATCCACCAAAGCGCCTGCCATCTCCACTCTCTGCATCCCATTGTCTTTGTCATTTTTATGCCGTTAAAACAGGCATCAGACAATTCCCATCGAAGAATTCTTTAGCAATATAATACATCCCAAAACCATTCCCTGGGTGATTTTTCAATATGAGAAGATCATCAAAGAATGGATGATAAAATAAATAATATTCGGACAACATCCCCGAAGCGCATCTCTTCTCCAGCTTCACGAGTGTGGGTGTTACCACGGTCACAGTGAGTGGGGGCGCAGTAGATCTCTTTGTACAGTGCTCCATGCTATTGGTGTAGAGCGCCCACTCAAGTAACGAATCACAAGCAACAAAGTCTGCAGGCTGTCCAATCCCATGGCAGCATTTTCGTTCGATCAAACTCTTCATTCATAGATTCATATCATCTTTGATCTGAATCTTCTTTTTGATAAGAAAAAAAACCTTATCAAAAAGTCAATTATTATTATATTCTTAAAGAACCAGTTCTACTAAAAATACCTTGAATTTATTGGAAAGAGATTATTGAATTCCAGCCCACTGAAGGCTGTATACTACTCAGGCGACACAACAGAAATGGCCAGGAGAGGGCAGTGTAGCAACAGAACAACGATGGAAACAAACTCGACAGTCAAATTAATCAAAAATACATAAACTTGTAAGAAAACGTGCTTGATAAAATTTAAAGATATTGTAGGCAGTTAATGAAAAGTAGAAACAAAATATATGCCCTATTGTTCTAACATTTATATATTAAGATAATAATGAATTAATAATTATGAATAAATGAAATTGCCTTAAAAATATAAATATATATATGTAATCACTCAAAAGATATTTTTATGAATAAATGCATCACATTTGTTGGTGTTAGGACTGGAAATTAATTGGCTAATAATCAAATATTACCACTGTAATTATATAGATAGAGTTTGTCGTCTTCTCATCATCTCACCTGCTGGCTCTCAAAGGTCCAGGTGCTGTCAGGTAAAGACGCATCCAGGACACTGATCACCTCCTTAAAGTCAGTGGTGCTGCTGGGCTTAATCAAAGTGAAGTCACTGTACTCTGACATTGGAGACATACAAGACCTGAAGGACTGACTCTGAGACATCATGTCTCCTCCCAGCACCTCCACGTACTTTATGGGTCCATCAGTGTTGAGCTGAATCTGCAGGTTTCTGTTGGGGTTCTTGTAATCATCACAGTCGCTCCTTCTCATGCAGCAACTACTGCTGCTACTGCTGCTCCTGATGCACTTCACCGCTAAGATGACAAAAGTCACCAGAGACAGAACAGACACCGAGGCCAGAGAGAGAATCAAATAAAGGGCGATTCTCCCATTTTTCCTGCTGGGTTCAGCTACTTTCTGTTCAAGGTCTAAGATGGGTTCATGCAGCCCGTCCTCCAGCAGGATGGACACCGTGACAGTGGAGGACTGGACCGGTTGTCCATCGTCTCTGATCTCTATCAGCAGCCTCTGAGAGGATTCGTCCTGCTCGTACACAGCACGTTTAGTCCTCACCTCTCCAGTGAACTGGTTGACGGTGAACAGAGACGCGTCTGTGGCCTCTGCCAGTTTGTAGGAGATCCAGGCGTTATGGCCCGAGTCAGCGTCCACAGCTGTCACCTTAGTGACCAGGTGACCCGCTTTGGCGGAGCGGGGCATCCTCTGGTGAGAGAGGGAGCCCAGGGCAGCAGAGGAGGGGTAAATAACAGAGGGGGCGTTGTCGTTCTGGTCCAGGATAAAGACATGGACAGTGGTGTTGCTGCTCAGAGACGGAGAGCCCTGATCTTTAGCCTGAACCTGAATCTGAAACACCTTCAGTTTCTCATAGTCGAACGAGTGCATGCTGTAGATGCTGCCGTTATCTGAGTTAATGTAAACATACGATGACACAGAAACGTCCTGCACTTTAGAGTCTAGTATAGAGTAGGAGATTTTAGCGTTTTCACCAGAATCCAGGTCAGAGGCTGATACTGAGTACAGTATAGATCCTGGTACTCCATTCTCTTTTAAATACACATTATAGGAGGACTGAGAGAATACAGGAGGATTGTCATTGACATCTGAGATACTAATTTGTATAATTGTCTTACTGGACAGTGGGGGAGAGCCTGAATCTGTGGCTGTGATTTCAATATTATATTCTGACATTTTTTCTCGGTCTAGAACACCCTTGATAACCAATGCATAATTATCAGAAAATGACGGTTTGAGATTAAACGGAAAACCATTTGATAAACGAAGCGTCACTTTACCGTTGTCGCCAAAATCACTGTCTCGGGCACTAATCAAAGCCACTACAGTGCCGTTCGGTGCGTCCTCTGGCACTGGGTTAGGTTCAGAGGTTAGGATTATAACGGGGGCATTATCGTTTATATCTATTACTTCTATATGGACAGTACAGTGTCCCTCCATTCTAGGATTTCCTTTGTCTTTTGCGCTAATATCAACTTCAAAATTTGCGTTGGTTTCAAAATCCAATGTTCCTTTAAGACTAATTTCTCCAGTTATCGCATCAATATCAAAAACAGACTGAACAACATCTGGTGTGTGAACTCCAAATGAATACTCGACTTCCCCATTAGGGCCATCGTCGACGTCTTTTGCGGTTAGTTTTATTATAGACGCACCTTGGGCACTGTTTTCGCTTACAGAGACTTTGTAAACGTTTTTCTCAAATACCGGAAAATTATCGTTATTATCAAGTACATTTATTGTTATCTGTGAGATTCCAGATTTCACTGGATTTCCGCCGTCAAAAGCTGTTAATTGAAGGTGATGTGTAGCCTTTTTCTCTCTGTCCAGCGACTTTGATAAAACGAGTTCTGGTATCTTTCTCCCTCCTGATACATCTTTAATTTTCAAACTAAAAAGGTCGTCTTTACTTAACGTATAAGATCTCACTGAATTTATTCCGACGTCGATGTCGCGCGCAGTCTCTAAAGGAAAACGTGCCCCTGCTGCTGTCGACTCTGCTATTTCTATTATGATTTCTTGAGAAGGAAACATGGGAGAATTATCATTAATGTCCTGTATTTCAACCTCCACTTTGTACAGTTGTAACGGTTTATCAATGAGGACCTGCAGAGTCAATACACAGCTGGCGCTTTGTCCACATAGAGTCTCTCTGTCTATTCTGTCATTCACCACCAGCTCGCCCTTCCCCGTATCCACAGTGAAGTACTGCGGCTTACCAACCTCAGAGGCAACACGCAGTTTACGGTCAGAAATATCAGACAATGCCAGACCAAGATCTTTAGCCAGATTTCCTACCACAGATCCCTGCTTTAGTTCTTCTGGGACACTGTAACGAGTCTGTCCCCGTGTTATACTCCACAAGAGGAAGAAGAGATGCCACCAGAGCGCCTGCCATCTCCAGTGTCCCTGTCCTCGTCTCTTTGTCATCCCCGGTGCGTTAGAATTAATTCCCAGTGAAGTGAACAAAAGAAGAACAGTTGCCATCCATTGTTGTAAACCATCAATGACACACGCGTATCCCACAATAATCCACTGCAAAATAATTATTCGAAATCTTCCGTCTGATTTCCAAGAAGAGCATCACTTTGTCTCATTCAGCTTAATGCAACATGAATGCGGTGCTGAAGCTGCACGGGGGATGGACTAGATCTCTTTGTACACGTCTGCGTTTCATTGGCCGACAGCAGCCATCGACACAGTCCAATAGGAAAACACATGAGCAGCGCTTTTACAGACACAAGACTTTGCTCAAACAAAGCAGAGTGAATAGATACGAGGATTGTCTTATGCTACAGATTAATAAATGAAAACAAGATCGGAAATAAAATCCGACTTAAGTGGCATTTCTACTTTATGGGAGCTGTCCATATATATGGTGCTGAAACAAAGCGTCCAAAAATTCACATTCAGGAAAAAGCGCTCCACAAGCTTAAAGTGGGCTTGTGAACGTTACACCAGTTATAAAATTATTATTACTGGACATTAAATAGTGACAACGCCTGAAAAATTAACTCAGTGTTATACTTATATATCATCCAACAGACACAAATTAAAGGCAAAGTAATTTAAAAATATGTAGAGCAATTACTTGCATAAATTATGAAACAACCGACCTCATTATTTAAGGTTAAAAAATGTGTATATGTCCCGTAAACTTAAATGGAAATGTAATATTTTAATTAAAAATATTCTTTCATATTCTAAAAAAAATATTCAGAAGCCATTTATTTTCAGCTCACCTGCTGGCTCTCAAAGGTCCAGGTGCTGTCAGGCAAAGACGCATCCAGGACACTGATCACCTCCTTAAAGTCAGTGGTGCTGCTGGGCTTAATCAAAGTGAAGTCACTGTACTCTGACATTGGAGACATACAAGACCTGAAGGACTGACTCTGAGACATCATGTCTCCTCCCAGCACCTCCACGTACTTTATGGGTCCATCAGTGTTGAGCTGAATCTGCAGGTTTCTGTTGGGGTTCTTGTAATCATCACAGTCGCTCCTTCTCATGCAGCAACTACTGCTGCTACTGCTGCTCCTGATGCACTTCACCGCTAAGATGACAAAAGTCACCAGAGACAGAACAGACACCGAGGCCAGAGAGAGAATCAAATAAAGGGCGATTCTCCCATTTTTCCTGCTGGGTTCAGCTACTTTCTGTTCAAGGTCTAAGATGGGTTCATGCAGCCCGTCCTCCAGCAGGATGGACACCGTGACAGTGGAGGACTGGACCGGTTG
>NC_024321.1:9199421-9200182 GCF_000523025.1 Cynoglossus semilaevis
TATATATATATACACTTTTATAATGTTTTGTACTTAATTAATAATTAATTGTTGATATTAAAAACATGTTATTAAGGATTTGAATATATTTTTAAGCCTGACATGGAGCGCAGACCCTGTTTTATTTATTTTTCAATTATAAAATTTATATATATATATATATATATATACGACAAACAGAGTAAAGACTAATACTCATATATTCATGCCTCCTCGCCGCGTCTGCCTGCGTGCACATACCTTGCAGCTGACAAGGCTCTTCGTTGCCTTCCTGTGGTCACAGAAAGATAGTGCATCCTGAAACACGTCACAGTGTCGTCACCGCTTCCAACAAACCTCATAGACATAAGTATGTCAGCAGTCAGCGTGTAATACCCGTATGCAGGTCAACACAGAGTGGGATTTTATAAGCGCTTCATCACGTGTTTTGCTCTCTCTTCTTTCTTGTTCGGTTTTAACACACACAAAAAACAGACGCATACAAACAAACGATGTGTTTGCCATAAATATACATTCAGAAGGGGTTCAATATAATGTCCAAATAAAACAAAAATCAAGTTTTAATCTGGAAAGCGAGGCGAACGACATCATTAGTTCTTTAAATGATTTCCAAAAAAAATACAAATATCTTCAATGATCCTGGATAAATAAATTTAAAAATAAACAGAATAAATCTCCGACTACTACTACTGTCACGCGAGAGGGTGAAAGTGAAAGATGAGAGAACTACAAAGGCAGAGTGAGAGACAGAGAGGGGAAGA
>NC_024321.1:9200187-9208464 GCF_000523025.1 Cynoglossus semilaevis
TTCGCGCCACCACCGTGTGAACCACCGCACCGAGGGCGTTGAACAGCCGCTGCTGCAGGAAAGCTCACACTGACGTCAGCAGCGTCAGTTTGTTCCAATCTCTATCACATCACAACTGTACCCAATGAAATACTACGGCATATATCAAATATCCTGTATTGGTCTTACTGTACGGAAAAACATATTTGCAAAAGAAATATGTTGCGTGGTTAATTTTCCTTTTGTTATTTTAATTATATACTGTATATTTTTTTCAAAGATCCAATAATGCAGCTTTTGCATTGAACCGTTGTATCTGAGTTGATATCAAACAAAAAGAGGAGCTACAAACCAAAACACAATTATATACAGCATATTGAATATAAATTAATATCCGTATTGCAACCTACTCTGATAACTGTAACGTAAACCTCGCTGTAATGTCTGAAGCAGTTATAACACAAAAAATCAAAAGTATTACAAAAAACACAGGCTATTTTATACATTTGTAGCATGTCACACAAATGGTGTAACTATACTACAAATTCCAGATCTAAACATAACTAATCTGTGCATTTCTAATGTAATCACAATTATTTCATGGATGCAATGTCATGTTCTTTGTTTCCCACCGTCAGTACAATATCATCTTCAGCAACAACAGTTGCTAAAGTAATTGATAAGTGTGTATTTATAGCAACCAATTTCCAGCATGATGTGCATTCACAACTGCTCTGTAATCTTAAACATGCATGCATAATAACTGGAACAGTTCTGTAAGTAATGAGAATAATCACCCACCTTTTCAGCACCTTGAAAAAAACAAGTAACCTAAAATTATAGAGCTTTAATCCTGAATACAGGATTAAGTTTGTCAGTACTAAAGTGTAATTTTAGTTTCCAACAAACTCTCTGTTTTGATCAGTGAACTATGCACATATCAGACATGAACTGGTGTCAACAAATGATCCATCCAATAAAGCCTCATGAAAAATGTTTTCTTTGTGTAGAGATGTGTTAATATGTGTGTGACTTAAACAGAATATGATCTGAACTGAAAAAAAAAAATCAAAGTTATAGGTTTGTGTGAGTTCTAACAATGTGTTGTGATCTAGATTATGTGCTTGGTTGTGAGAACTGTATGGTTGTAAGTACTGTATGGTTGTGAGTATTGTATGGTTGTGAGTACTGTTCTCTCAAATCAACTGTAAAACTGAACAGAATGGATGTGTTGCTGGTGATGTGAAGGTTGTAGAGTAGAATTACTTCTTACCTTTTTGGTGAGTTGAGATAAACAGGACAGGAGGGAGGAACCAGGAACAACAGACATCAAGGGAGGGGGGACATGAAAGAGAGAGAGAGAAAAAAAGAAGCATCTTGGTTAGATTGGTGTTCACGTAACAAAGATCTGGCACCGGAAGGGAGTTCAACCCCATACTTACCTTTCTGGTTCACAAAAAAGCAGATATAAAATACATATTAATCTAATTTACAACAATGTGTGATTATGCCTATATTTATGTGTGTATGTGTATGGGGGACAAGAGTAAGGAGGGAGGGAGAAGAGACAAAGAAACAGTAAGAGTAAGTTAATATTTCCAGCTTTGTGAAATAAGTATTCTTCATGATAATCAAGCTTAGCTTTAGCTACTTTGAAAAAGCTGGTAAACAGTAACAAACAGAACTCACTGTAACCTGCCATGGATAGGATTTATTATGGATATAAGATATTTAAGCATTACAATTCAAATTAATAATGTTTTTAAATTTGATCATTCTTAACATTAGAGATTTGATTATTCAATATAAAGTAAAAAATAAAAATAAAAGATAGTTTAGATAAAAACAATGATTACCTACTCAGACTAAACACAACACTGCACTGCTGCACCAAAACACTTCCCTAAAAGCAACAGCAGAGGGCCTAAAGGCGATGCCCTGAGACAAACCTATTCCTTATTAATGAGATTTGCTGCTTAGAGACTGTTTTTTCCCCTTCTTTCTTCTCCACAGCTGATGTCTCTTTGAGAAGCAGAATTGATTTTTCTTTTTTCACAAGGCCAAATCAGTGTTTTTAGACCAGTAAAATGAGAACATGGATGTGAAAATTGTACTGTTTGTGCAGCCAATGTTTAGATGAAACTGCTGCTCAAACACACCCATACAGAACAAGTTATTACAGTAGCCTTTACAGCAAGAACGTAATAGATAAAAATAACAGAGCACTGTCCTGAAAAAAAAAAAATCACAAGCAGCCATCATGCCATCTTCACACCCTCCCTCATCCCTTTCTTCATCATTAACACCCCAGGTTTCAGACTGCAGGACCTGTTTCAGAGAAACAGGGGTGACTCCGCTGCTTCCGGTAACAACATAAACATGGAGTAAACGGACATTAGAGTCTGCCTCTGCTGCTGACCCCCTGTGGTTAAATAAAAATGGTACAGCCCTGCCTGTGAGCCAGCCTGTTACCATGGCAACACATCCCACCTCTTACTTACATCCCACCCAGCTTCCTGGCCAAGAAGGCAAATGGGAGCTAAAAAAAAAAACAGCACGAGGGATGACGACAAGACAAAAGACGAGTGGAGAAATCATGGTCAACATTCACACAGAATAATCGAAACGTCTTTAAATCAAGCATTTATGACGTCATTTGTATATCATTCACTAACCAGGCCCAAATGTCAAACAAAGGAATGGGACATATTGCACTGTTAACTTATCATAACATGATGAGCCACACACACACAGAGAGAGAGGGAGTGTCATCATGGGACTTTCATGTAGATAAAATAAAATGTCCTACAGTGACAAAAGAACAAATTCTGCACAATCACCTCGTTCTCTGCATCTCTTTCACTCTCTGCAGCAGAATGGTGCAGCTGGAGAGGGGGAGGGGAGGAATACAGAAATGAGAACAGGAGGAAGGAAGAGGAGCTTCTGATAACGGAGAGAGGAGACTGACGGCTGAACAGTGGCATTACAGTTTTATGGTAGAGTTTAAATAAAACAAAAGCAAAATAATGAAATAATATTGCAAGTCAGGAGAGAGAACCTTGACAACACCAACACACACAAAATCTGCTGTGCTGCTTAAAGTGTTCACACACTGATCAAACTGTAATTTCAAACATATCAACCATGACCTCTGTATTCCAAGAACATTATGGAGAAATTTTATTATTATGATTATGTTCTAATTCTTCCCTAAAGAGTGTGACCCTCCGTGGATACAGTAAGCACATGTTATGTTCCTATTCCACATATACCATGTATATCCAAGATGTCTGGGATAGTAACAAATCTAACAGTAATGCTGATAGTTGTTAAGGTTGACCATGACATGGTAGGCGTAGGCGTAGGCGTGTTTCACTTCACATGACATGCACAATGTGTTCAACAGCCTCAGAGACATCAGGTGTACACCCAGCTGTTCAACAGACAGCTTGGCTAACACACCTACACAACAGGAAAAAGAACTTGTTCACTGAGACCCTGATGTAGTCGAAAGAATTTATGATGCTTTAAATAATAACTACCATCAACTGAGACCATGAGATTTTATGCTGAAATGCAGCTCAAACAGGTAAAGCTGACACAGATGTGGTGTAGGGGAAACTGACAAATCACTTTAATAGACATGGAAGCTAACATTGTTGACCTCACCAGCTGCTTTGTGCATACTTTGCACACATGCACACAACCTGAGCTACATGCAAAATCACTGCTGGAGCACACACACTCACACACATACGGACACTACAAACTGCAGATAGACTATCCTCAGCCACAGTCTTCCTTAAGCAACAATGCACATGTTTAAAAGAGAATTTTCCAAAACACTGGCTAGCTTTTATTTATTTTTTTGTTTTTTTAGCAAAACGTCATGTCTCTCAGGTACCTGTAAATATTATCTCAGGGTGTTTTTTTTATTATTATTTTTTATTTTTTACAGTAGCCAAACAACCGTCTAATAAAGCTGCCAAAACGTGATTTCTCCCAGCTCTCTATTGATGAGGCAGAAAGAGCTGCAGAATAAAATGGCTGCCCTGCATCACTAGCACAGATTTTGCTCAAGGATGGCAGAGACTGTGCTGGGGACCACGTGTCTCTCCCCCTCCCCCTCCGCTGCTTCTGCATCACATCGCTGCTTTTAAATCTCCATCCAGCATGCAGTAGCAGCTCTCACACATTGTTCATCATAACACGTAGAACCACATCATGTAATTCATTGATTACTTCAGTTACATGCATCTCCGCCCTTGTTGTTCCTTCGCTCCACACGTGTACAGTATGTGCACCGTGATACCAGCTGCCTGCGCCATATTATGAAGGGAATTAGGTCAGTCAAAGAAGAGTACTGTGTGGCTGTGTGTGGGAGCAGTGACACAGCGGAGCAATGCACTGTACTTTTGAATGTTGTCTTTACAGTAGTTCACTGATGCAAATACAACCGGGTTCATTCTAGACCAGTCACAACATTACAGACGTTTCTATTGAATGGATTTCTGCCTACAGGTCCCTTCAAGGTAAAAACATTGGTGCTGACCTCACCTCTCCAAAGATGTTCTCTGATTGGGTTGTGTGTCTTGGCACTGTCCCTGTGGCACAACGATCAACAGTTAAGGTGCTCTCACTGAAAAGTCGAGGGCACTTCACATCACTTTTACGTGAGTCAGTAGTTCCGTAGACTTCATAACTGAAGGCGGGCTTTAAAGTACCGGCGCCTCCGCCGTCTGCGTAAAGTGGAGGGTAGTAGGGAATAACAGGAAGATTCCCAGGACTGGATTTATAAAACAGGCGCTCCCGTCTCCATCTGTAGATCTTTACTGAGATGATAACAACTAAACAGGTGATGAAGAGGAAGGAAACTACAGCCAGAGCCAACACTAAGTAAAAAGTCAGGTTGTCATTGTACTCCTTGTCGTGTTTAAAGTCAGTGAACTCAGACAGTACTTCAGAGAAACTGTCAGCCACCGCCACGTTAACAATGACTGTAGCTGAACGAGAGGGCTGTCCGTTGTCCTCCACTATAACAGTCAGTTTTTGATTGACAGGATCTTTATCAGTCACTTGGCGGATAGTTCTGATTTCTCCATTCTGTAAGCCAACTTCAAACAGAGCCCTGTCTGGGACTTTCTGGAGTTTATAGGAGAGCCAGGCATTCTGTCCAGAGTCCACATCAACAGCCACCACTTTAGAGACCAGATAGCCCACATCTGCTGAACGAGGCACCATTTCACCCACCACAGAGCCACCAGTCTGGACTGGGTACAGAACCTGAGGAGGGTTATCGTTCTGGTCCTGGATCAGTATCTTCACGGTCACATTACTACTGAGTGGAGGAGAGCCTCCATCCTGAGCTTTGACTCGAATGTGGAACTCTTTAGTTTGCTCATAATCAAACGAACGCACAGCAAGTATCTCCCCACTCTCTGCATTCACTGTAAAATAAGTCGATGCTGACATACCGTTCAGTTGGGTGTCATCAAGGAAGTAGGAAATACGAGCATTGTTCCCTGCGTCCTTGTCACTGGCTTTCACAGACACTAGTGGCATACCAGGTGAATTATTTTCAGATATAAAAGCTGTCACAATTTGTTGTTTAAAAACTGGAGCGTTGTCATTTACGTCAGATATTCTCAAATGCACAGTCTTGTTTGTGGTAAAAGGCGGTGAACCGTCGTCTACCGCTGTTATTGTTATGTTAAATTCTGGCACAATTTCACGGTCCAGGATATCGTCAGACATTAGGCTGTAAAAATTAGTGGACGTTGACTTAATTTTAAAGGGTAAATCTCGGCTAATGAAACACTTGACTTGACCATTTTTGCCAGAGTCCAGGTCTTTAACGTTAATCATAGCAATCACTGTATCTGGAGCCGAATCCTCTGGTATGGGATTAGACAGGGAAATGATGTTTATGACAGGAGCGTTGTCGTTCTGATCTGTCACTTCAATTAAAACCTTGCAGGTGTCTGCCAAGCCCCCTTTATCTGTAGCTTTAATGTCTATTTCAAAGTGTTTTGCCTTTTCGTAATCTAAGACTCCGTTTACGGTTATTTCTCCTGTTTGGGGATTTATGTTAAACAGTGATGCTGCGCCTTCAGTGTAATGGGAGAAAGAATACATCACCTCATCGTTCGCTCCTTTGTCATTATCCGTTGCAGTGACTATTAGTACACTAGTGCCCGTGGATGCGTTTTCAGACACAGACGCTCTATATACAGATTGACTAAAAACTGGCGCGTTGTCATTTGCGTCTAAAACAAGAACATTTATTTTCACAGATCCAGATTTTTGTGGATTTCCGCCGTCATATGCTGTCAAGGTTAATTTATGTTCTTCTTGGTTTTCTCTATCAAGTGCCGTATGGAGAATCATCTCGATGTATTTTGTTCCATCAGAGCGAGAAACTACATTTAATTTAAAATGTTCTGTGGGGTGGACTTTGTAGGTTTGGATGGTATTTTGAGCAACATCAGGATCGATCGCACTCTCCAGCGAATAGCGAGCCCCCGGTGAGGCCAATTCACTAACCTGAAAATTGTATTCCTTTTTAGAAAAGAAGGGGGCGTTATCATTAACATCTGTAATTTCTACATCAATTCGGTGCAACTCCATTGGATTTTCCAGGATGATTTGGAAATGGAGAGAGCAGGGAGACACTTGCTGACACAATCCTTCTCTGTCTATTCGTTTAGCCACAACTAATGTCCCCTTGTCTGCATTTAGACCAATGTACTCACTGCCGTCCTCGGTAAAAATCCGGGCGCGCCCAGATCTCAGTCGTTTAACGTCCAAGCCTAAATCCTGAATTATATTCCCAACAACGGAGCCTGTCGCCATTTCCTCGGGTATGGAATAACGGACCTGTCCTCGAACCATTTGTGTAGCACATACAATGAGAACCAGCGACGTCCATGCAAATGATATCCTCTCGGGCACACAATGAAAGGAGCCCATCACGAACAGAACCGTCTGGAAAAATATATGGCTAAAAAAAACAATAACACGGTGGTAAACTCGACCAGACTCTTAAGCAAAATCCTGTAATGTCATTGTTTGGATGAAGGCACTTCGCTTTGTCAACCAGTTGTTCAGATAAAAATGAAGCTGTAACGCAGGAAAAAGTAGGCGTGTTTCACTTCACAGTGAGACATGATTAAGCTCAAATTAACCAACAGTGGCATCTACAGACCGTATGTGGATACTACAAAAAGCTTAACAGATAACTGACTGGAGAGTAAGTCAAAAATACAATGATCCTCTGCTGGTAGTCTGGTGGTTTCTTCAATAAAACAATCAATTTGGCGGTTACACCTCTGTTTGTTTGATAACCGACGTGTTAATGCTACAGACGAACGTAAATAAAATAGTCAAAATGTGAGAATATGACAAAAAACCAGGAGAGTAGGAGTAAAAACACAAACAATGTGAGAATATGACATAAAAAAAATCAGGAGAGTAGGAGTAAAAACACAAACAAACAATTATAAAATACGGGTTTCAGCACCATGGAGAGAGACGGTTGTCGCTCCCATATAGAAATAAGCAAATACTGTGTGTGTGTGTGTTTTTCTGGGCTATCATGTTCTGTAAGCTGACGACATTTGAAAGAAAAAAATGAAGATAAGTACTTTAAAAAACAAGTTGGGAGTTCAAACCTCTAGAGGAGAGTCTAGTTCATCCAAGATGCTCTTTTCACTCTGTATTCTCTGCATCGTTGCTGTAGAACGGGGGTCCATTATTAGCATGTTTTCACTACCAGCTGTGCCGAACTTACAGTCACTCTTTCTTGAGTCGGTTGTTCTGCACACCTCGTAGTTGTACACGTGGGGGAGAGTCCCTGTCCCCATTGTATCAGAGTAACGTGGTGGATAATATGGAATCACAGGCAGACCGGAGTGATACAGGATTCGAGACTGTCTCCATCTGTAGATCTTCACTGAGATAATAACAACTAAACAGGTGATGAAGAGGAAGGAAACTACAGCCAGAGCCAACACTAAGTAAAAAGTCAGGTTGTCATTGTACTCCTTGTCGTGTTTAAAGTCAGGGACCTCAGACAGTACTTCAGAGAAACTGTCAGCCACCGCCACGTTAACAATGACTGTAGCTGAACGAGAGGGCTGTCCGTTGTCCTCCACTATAACAGTCAGTTTTTGATTGACAGGATCTTTATCAGTCACTTGGCGGATAGTTCTGATTTCTCCATTCTGTAAGCCAACTTCAAACAGAGCCCTGTCTGGGACTTTCTGGAGTTTATAGGAGACCCAGGCATTCTGTCCAGAG
>NC_024321.1:9208496-9212675 GCF_000523025.1 Cynoglossus semilaevis
ATCTTCACGGTCACATTACTACTGAGTGGAGGAGAGCCTCCATCCTGAGCTTTGACACGAAACTGAAAATCTTTGATTTGTTCATAGTCAAAAGAACGCACTGCATGTATGACTCCACTATCAGCACTGACAGACACATAGGAGGAGACTGGTACTCCGTTAACAGAGGAGTCCTCCAGGATGTAAGACACACGAGCATTCTGGTTCCAGTCTGCGTCTCTGGCTTTAACTGTGAATACAGACAGACCTGGTGTGTTGTTTTCTACTATGTAGGCCTCATATGAGGTCCTCTCAAAGACAGGCGCGTTGTCATTAACATCAGAAATCTGTAAGGTGAGAGTGACGCTGCTGGAGAGAGAGGGCACTCCCTCATCAGAGCAGCTCACTGTTATATTATATTCGTTGGTGTTTTCTCTGTCTAATGCACTCTCTGTCATTAGGCTATAAAAATCATTGACTTCAGACCTAATAACAAAAGGTACATTGTTACTAATGGTACACTGCACTTTCCCATTTTCTCCCGAGTCTTTGTCGTGAGTATTTATCATAGTTACAACAGTGCCGGTTGTGGCATCTTCTGATATCACGTTCGATATAGACATTATCTGAATAACAGGTTTGTTGTCATTGGTATCAATTATGTCAATTAAAACTTTACAAGTGTCATATAATTCCCCGCCGTCGCTTGCTCTTGCGTTTATTTGAAATGATCGAGTTTTTTCATAATCAACATTTCCGTTAAGTCGAATTTCTCCACTTTCTTCATCTATTTTAAACAGACCACGGGCCTGGTCTGATGTACTTGAAATTGCATATGTTATTTTACCATAATTTCCATAGTCCTCATCTGTTGCAGTTACTGTAAGTACAATTGTTCCCACTGGTGAATTTTCTTTTATTGCCTCTTTATAAACTGGTCGTGTAAAAACAGGAGCATTGTCATTAGCGTCTAAAACCGTGATTAAAATCTGCATTGTTCCTGTCATCTGTGGCTCTCCTCCATCCACCGCTGTCAGAATCAAAGACATTTGCTCATGCTTTTCTCTATCGAGTGGTTTATCTAAAACCATTTCAACATGTTTCGTTCCATCTGCTTGATCCTGCAGTTTAATAATGAAATTATCTTTAGGTTCAAGTCTGTATGTCTGCAGACCGTTTGAACCCACGTCAGGATCTATGGCCCGATCTAAGAGGAATTTAGCTCCACTTTTAGCGGACTCACTTATTTTAATTTTAACATCATTTTTTTCAAACGATGGCGGGTTATCATTAACATCCACGATTTCAACGGTGACGGTGTAAAATTCCATGGGATTCTCTAAAATAATCTGAAAATGCAGCGAGCAAGGCGTCGTTTGTCCGCAAAGCCCTTCCCTGTCTATTCTGTTCTTGATGAGGAGGACTCCTCTGTCGTTATTCAGCTCGATGTATTCATCACTGTCTCGAGTAAATATGCGAGCTTTGCCTGTTTTAAGTCTCTTGACATCTAAACCGAAATCTTTAGCCATGTTTCCAACCAGCGAACCTCTGGGCAATTCCTCGGGAATGGAATAGCTGACCTGTCCGTTCGTCGAGCTTAGGGAGAGGATCGACAAAAGCAGAAGTGCACGTTGTCTCATTGTTCTCTCTGACGTTATTCCAAATTAGTCCACCAAGTCATTTAGCACATAAAACCTCCTGGTTTTGAACGCTAACCTTAAAGAATAATTCCAAAAAAGATCGCAGCGTCCTATGTCCGCGGATGAAACCACACAGTGCGTGTTTTGCCACAGTCTTTTTTTGTCTCTAAAATAAAGGCAGTATGGGAGGTACAAAGAGTCTGCGGCGATTCCAGCACAAACTAGCCAACAGCGGCGCTTAGAGTTCATCTATTAGAATTGCACTGAAGTGTGCAAAATAAATGAACATGTAATACAAACATGTTACAATTTCTCTACCGGGTAAAAGTCTTTTTTCCCAAGGACAAGTACAGGCTAAAAACTATCCAATAAAAGTTATGCGTTGATGGTACCCAATTAGAATAAGTAATCAACCAATGATTGAGTTAATCAGTTGAACTATTAATAAAAAGGTACATACTGTGGATATAGACTCTGTCCAGGGTCCTGAAATCATCAACCGTTAAAAACCAATGCATCTAATATTATCACTGTATTGTGGATTACGGCGGGTTCAAGATAACGACGAAACAAAAACAAATATCTTCTTAAATTAATTAGACAGCAAAGGCAAAATATACAAAAATGTTTAAAAAAACAAAAGAAAATATGAATGTATGTTTACTGTAACATCAAGTAACTACGGAATCCTAACCTCTAGGAGTCCGTTAGGATAGAATAACAGCAGATTCTCTGTGTGGGCATTAAACATACAATGCCTATTAAAAAGATGGGGCAACGATACAGTAATTACAATATATTTTAAATATATTTATGTATATATAACATATAAATACGATGGACATAAAGCTCATCCCGGTGGTTGAAACGAATGGACCGTATCCAAACGCACAGTCGCTGTCCATGGTGCTGATCGATATTTTGTTATAAATCTTTACGTGCGGTATAAAAAGAGTACTGAACAATGTAACACATCATACTGCCAAACGTATCATCTAATGGTCATTCTACAGAGAAGAGTCTGGTCCATCAAGATACTATGTCTTATTTCAAACTAAATAAAATGTCTCAAACAATAAAATCGCAGTGTAAACAGAAAGTATAGCATTTAAAGAAACACTGTATATACATTCTAGATCAAAATCAAATTATGGTTACCAAAAAAATAAATAATCAGATATTCACATAAATAGAAACAAAACCAAATATTTTATAAACATGAAGATCTAACCTCTAGAGGAGAGTCTGGCTCATCCAGGATGCTCTTTTCACTTTGGATCCGCTGCAGCGTTCCAGTTAAACTGGGGTCCATTATCAATATGTTCTCACTACCAGTTCTGCCAAATTTACAGTCACTCCTTCTTGAGTCAGTTGTTCTGCACACCTCGTAGTTGTAAACGTGGGGTAGAGTCCCTGTCCCCATTGTATCAGAGTAACGTGGTGGATAATATGGAATCACAGGCAGACCAGAGTGATACAGGATTCGAGACTGTCTCCATCTGTAGATCTTCACTGAGATAATAACAACTAAACACGTGATGAAGAGGAAGGAAACTACAGCCAGAGCCAACACTAAGTAAAAAGTCAGGTTGTCATTGTACTCCTTGTCGTGTTTAAAGTCAGTGAACTCAGACAGTACTTCAGAGAAACTGTCAGCCACCGCCACGTTAACAATGACTGTAGCTGAACGAGAGGGCTGTCCGTTGTCCTCCACTATAACAGTCAGTTTTTGATTGACAGGATCTTTATCAGTCACTTGGCGGATAGTTCTGATTTCTCCATTCTGTAAGCCAACTTCAAACAGAGCCCTGTCTGGGACTTTCTGGAGTTTATAGGAGAGCCAGGCATTCTGTCCAGAGTCCACATCAACAGCCACCACTTTAGAGACCAGATAGCCCACATCTGCTGAACGAGGCACCATTTCACCCACCACAGAGCCACCAGTCTGGACTGGGTACAGAACCTGAGGAGGGTTATCGTTCTGGTCCTGGATCAGTATCTTCACGGTCACATTACTACTGAGTGGAGGAGAGCCTCCATCCTGAGCTTTGACACGAAACTGAAAATCTTTGATTTGTTCATAGTCAAAAGAACGCACTGCATGTATGACTCCACTATCAGCACTGACAGACACATAGGAGGAGACTGGTACTCCGTTAACAGAGGAGTCCTCCAGGATGTAAGACACACGAGCATTCTGGTTCCAGTCTGCGTCTCTGGCTTTAACTGTGAATACAGACAGACCTGGTGTGTTGTTTTCTACTATGTAGGCCTCATATGAGCTCCTCTCAAAGACAGGTGCGTTGTCATTAACATCAGAAATCTGTAAGGTGAGAGTGACGCTGCTGGAGAGAGAGGGCACTCCCTCATCAGAGCAGCTCACTGTTATATTGTACTCAGAGGCTCTCTCTCTGTCTAACTCACTGTCTGTCACTAAACTATAGAAATTATTTGAAGTCGATTTTAGCATGAATGGGATTTTATCACTTATTAAACACTGAACTCTCCCATTTTCACCGGAGTCTGGATCTTGTATATTAATCATTGTGACTACAGTGTT
>NC_024321.1:9212717-9221490 GCF_000523025.1 Cynoglossus semilaevis
AATTACTGGTTGATTGTCGTTTATATCTCCTACATCCACAATAATTTTACAAGAATCTGTTAGTCCTCCATTATCTCTCGCGCGGACACTAATCTGAAAATGTCTTTTCTTTTCATAATCGAGGTTTCCAATGAGCCGAATCTCGCCGTTGTCTTCGTTCACTTCAAAAACATGCCTGACGTCTTCCAAAGAATTTGTGATTGAATAATTTATTTTACCGTTTAAACCCTGATCAGCGTCCGAAGCACTAACTGTAGTCACAACGGTTCCCTTTGTAGTATTTTCGGCCACTGTACATTTGTACACCTTCTGTGTAAAAATAGGCGCATTGTCATTGGCATCTAACACAGTGATGAAAATCTGCATTTGTCCCGACATCTGCGGCGCTCCTCCATCTACAGCCGTTAACACCAGAGACAGCAGCTCGTTTTTTTCCCTGTCCAGCGGTGTCTGTAAAACCATTTCAACATTCTTCGTACCATCCGCTTGGTTGTGCATCTTAAGTGCGAAATTATCACTGGGTTTAAGCGTATAACTCTGAAGTCCATTTGTCCCCGCATCCAAATCTACTGCTCTTTCTAAATCGAATTTAGCTCCTACTGCTGCGGATTCGCTGATGAGGAATTTTATTTCGTTCTTTTCAAACGTCGGCGCATTATCATTTATGTCTTTAATTTCTACCGTGACGCTGTAGAATTCCATGGGGTTCTCCAAAACAATCTGAAAATGCATAGCACACGGTGTCGTATGGCCACACAAAGCCTCTCTGTCTAGTCTGTCTTTGATGAGGAGGACTCCTCTGTCCTTGTTCAGCTCAATGTTCTCTTGACTATCGCCAGAATAAATATGAGCGTTGCCCAGCTTCAGTCGTTTTATGTCTAATCCCAAGTCCTGAGCTAAATTACCGACTAAAGAGCCCTTTGCCATCTCTTCTGGTATAGAGTATGTGACCTGAGTGAAAGCTGACCGAAGGCAAAGGATCGAAATAACAAACAGTACTTGCCGTCCCATTGTTTGAAATTAGGCTGACGAAAAGAAACAGCAGCCTTGTTAGATCCGTTGGTATGACTGACCAAGAATGGAAATAAGAACGACAGTCGACAGAAAATAAAAATAAAAATGAAATGAGTCCTGAATCGTATTTCGGTCGCAGTAAAGCGGAGACAATGCGTTAGGTGGGTGTTCTTTCACGCGAGTGCTTCAGAGAGGAAGAGGCGGAACTGCTGCAAATGCATTCAGCTTCAACAAGCAGGCAACAGCGACCCATAGAGTTCACAAAGTAAAACTACACATGTAAAACTAAAAGTGTAGATCATAAAATTCCCACTCTACACAGATGGAGGATAATTAAACATTCAAATAGTTCGTATATACACAACCAAATCACAAGCTCCAAAAATCCAACTTCCACAGTCTTCAATATGGAACGGCACTGACGTATATCTGTGGTTGCTCTCCAAGGTGCTGAAAACGGTTACTATTCTTCTAACTATACAAATGTGTTTTGTTTAGTGAATTTGTGAAAATATAAAGTCGGTTCAAAATTATGGACGATATACATGACAGACACCCTGCTTCGCATAGAAGAACAGCATATACGATGAGGAACATTTAAATAACATAGTAGAACAGCATATACGATGAGGAACATTTTATTGTTCACATTTTCAATCCCTGGTTTAAATATTTAACTATGTTATTTTTATAACAATATTGATTTTCTTTAAAGACCAACCTCAAGAGGAGAGTCTGGTTCATCCAGGATACTCTTTTCACTTTGGATCCGCTGCATCGTCCCGGTAGAACTTGGGTCCATTATTAGCATGTTTTCATTGCTAATTCTTCCGAATTTATAGTCACTCCTTCTAGAGTCAGTCGTTTTGCACACCTCGTAATTGTAAACGTGGGGTAGAGTCCCTGTTACCATTGTATCAGAATAACGTGGCGGATAATATGGAATCACAGGCAGACCGGAGTGATAGAGGATTCGAGACTGTCTCCATCTGTAGATCTTCACTGAGATAATAACAACTAAACACGTGATGAAGAGGAAGGAAACTACAGCCAGAGCCAACACTAAGTAAAAAGTCAGGTTGTCATTGTACTCCTTGTCGTGTTTAAAGTCAGTGAACTCAGACAGTACTTCAGAGAAACTGTCAGCCACCGCCACGTTAACAATGACTGTAGCTGAACGAGAGGGCTGTCCGTTGTCCTCCACTATAACAGTCAGTTTTTGATTGACAGGATCTTTATCAGTCACTTGGCGGATAGTTCTGATTTCTCCATTCTGTAAGCCAACTTCAAACAGAGCCCTGTCTGGGACTTTCTGGAGTTTATAGGAGAGCCAGGCATTCTGTCCAGAGTCCACATCAACAGCCACCACTTTAGAGACCAGATAGCCCACATCTGCTGAACGAGGCACCATTTCACCCACCACAGAGCCACCAGTCTGGACTGGGTACAGAACCTGAGGAGGGTTATCGTTCTGGTCCTGGATCAGTATCTTCACGGTCACATTACTACTGAGTGGAGGAGAGCCTCCATCCTGAGCTTTGACTGCAAAAACCACCTCTTTAATCTGCTCATAATCAAACGAACGGACTGCATGTACAACTCCACTTTCTGCATTTACAGAAACATAATGAGAAACTAGTGACGCACCTATTTCTATATCTTCCAAGATATATGAGATTTTAGCATTTTGGTTTTCGTCTGGATCTTTAGCAACGAGCCTCAAAACTGAAACACCTGGGGAGTTATTCTCCGGAATAAAGGCACTGAACAGGGTTTGTAAAAACACGGGAGCGTTGTCGTTTACATCAGACAATTTTAAAGAAAATGATCTTTTGGATGAGAGAGGAGGGACTCCTGCATCTGTAGCTTCTATGGTAATGTTATATTCTGAGACCTGTTCAAATGCTATACAAACTGTTAGACGTAGAAGTAATCGTAAATGGTACGTTTCTATTGATTGCACACCGAACTTTCCCATTTTCTTCAGAATCAGGATCATTTACGCTCATCACAGCCAGCACCGTGTTAGCGGGGGAGTCTTCTCCTATCGAATTTGATGAGGAAATTACATTTATCACAGGGTTATTGTCATTGACATCAATTACATCAATGAGGACTTTGCACGAATCAGACAAACCTCCTCTATCAACCGCTTCTACATCAATTGCGTAATTTCTGGCTTTTTCAAAATCAATAGGGCCATTCAGTATAAGATGACCGTCCTCAGTAATATGGAATAGATTCCCATTTTCTATCATGCTATTACCAATTATGTAAGAAACTTCAGCATTTGAGTCTCTGTCCGCATCAGTAGCACTCACCTTAGTAATTACTGTTCCCTTCGGTGAGTTTTCATTAATACTTGCTTTGTACACGGTTTGGGTAAATACAGGAGCGTTGTCATTAGCGTCTAACACAGTGATGTGTATCTGCATTGTCCCAGACCTTTGAGGCTCTCCTCCATCTACAGCAGTCAACAGTAAAGACGCTACCTCCTGCTTTTCACGATCCAAAGGTTTTTGTAAAACCATTTCTACTTTATGTACACCATCCACCTGACTATGGAGTTTAATTATAAAATTGTCATTCGGCCTCAGACTGTAGCTTTGAAGATTATTTCTACCTATATCCAGGTCTACGGCTTTTTCCAGTATAAATTTAGACCCGACAACTGCTGACTCGCTGATTTCAATGTTTTTCTCACCCTTCTGAAAAACGGGAGCATTGTCATTGATATCCGTGATTTCGACAGTTACTGGAAATATTTCTATCGGGCTTTCTAGTGCAATCTGAAAATGCAGCGCACAAGGCGTTGTCTGCCCACAGAGAGCTTCACGGTCAATTCGCTCTTTGATAACAAGGAGTCCCTTTTCTTTGTTCAGCTGAATATACTCCGCATTTTCTCCCGTGTGAATGCGAGCCCTTCGTGTCTGCAGCTTCTTAATATCCACACCTAAATCCTGGGCGATGTTAGCGACCAAGGATCCTTTGGCCATTTCTTCGTGGATTGAATAGCTGACTTGTCCGAGCACTGAACTGAGACAGGCGAAAAAGACAAACAACGGTACTTGCCCTCTCATTGTTCTTTCAGTCACCTCCGTCGAGTATAAATAATGTGTAATCCTCTCTCTCTCCGTATCAAAGAAATCAATGTAGGTAAAAAAAATGTAAAAGGTCCGTTCTAACTAAAGACTTTTAAAACCGCTCCAGTCTGATGTTCCACTGATTGTGTGCAATCCTTCGTCGACAGCGCGATTATATTTTCACAGTCATATTCGCTCGTGAAAGGGTCTGGTTCGTCCTTCTTTAAATGCATGATTTCAACAACTAGATGATGGTCAACAGCGGCGCACTGAGTTCATACCGCGAAACTACAAGAGTTAACCAAAATCTACCATGGCATGCATTTTTGAGCATTTAACCAAAACGAACTATGGCACTCAAACAGCTAATATTGTATATAAATGAAAGGAGACAAACCTAAACATATACATATCGTCTTTTCAAACGTCTTTTGTGTTAGAAACAATTAAAGTATATGTAGTAGTATAAAATAAAATAAAATAAATAAAGGAGGATGTAAATAGAGAGGAAGAAAGGGGAGAAAGAAAACATTTCGCTGTCCGAGGTACTGATGAGGGATGAAGACACACAAAACAACAGCTTCATACAAATCTAACCTCTAGAGGAGAGTCTAGTTCATCCAAGATGCTCTTTTCACTCTGTATCCTCTGCATCGTCACTGAAGAACGGGGGTCCATTATCAACATGTTTTCACTACCAGCTGTGCCGAACTTACAGTCACTCTTTCTTGAGTCGGTTGTTCTGCACACCTCGTAGTTGTACACGTGGGGGAGAGTCCCTGTCCCCATTGTATCAGAGTAACGTGGTGGATAATATGGAATCACAGGCAGACCGGAGTGATACAGGATTCGAGACTGTCTCCATCTGTAGATCTTCACTGAGATAATAACAACTAAACAGGTGATGAAGAGGAAGGAAACTACAGCCAGAGCCAACACTAAGTAAAAAGTCAGGTTGTCATTGTACTCCTTGTCGTGTTTAAAGTCAGGGACCTCAGACAGTACTTCAGAGAAACTGTCAGCCACCGCCACGTTAACAATGACTGTAGCTGAACGAGAGGGCTGTCCGTTGTCCTCCACTATAACAGTCAGTTTTTGATTGACAGGATCTTTATCAGTCACTTGGCGGATAGTTCTGATTTCTCCATTCTGTAAGCCAACTTCAAACAGAGCCCTGTCTGGGACTTTCTGGAGTTTATAGGAGAGCCAGGCATTCTGTCCAGAGTCCACATCAACAGCCACCACTTTAGAGACCAGATAGCCCACATCTGCTGAACGAGGCACCATTTCACCCACCACAGAGCCACCAGTCTGGACTGGGTACAGAACCTGAGGAGGGTTATCGTTCTGGTCCTGGATCAGTATCTTCACGGTCACATTACTACTGAGTGGAGGAGAGCCTCCATCCTGAGCTTTGACACGAAACTGAAAATCTTTGATTTGTTCATAGTCAAAAGAACGCACTGCATGTATGACTCCACTATCAGCACTGACAGACACATAGGAGGAGACTGGTACTCCGTTAACAGAGGAGTCCTCCAGGATGTAAGACACACGAGCATTCTGGTTCCAGTCTGCGTCTCTGGCTTTAACTGTGAATACAGACAGACCTGGTGTGTTGTTTTCTACTATGTAGGCCTCATATGAGCTCCTCTCAAAGACAGGTGCGTTGTCATTAACATCAGAAATCTGTAAGGTGAGAGTGACGCTGCTGGAGAGAGAGGGCACTCCCTCATCAGAGCAGCTCACTGTTATATTGTACTGGGATTCAGACTCTCTGTCCAAAGCTCCCTCTGTAACTAAACTGTAAAACCTATTCCTTGTGTTTTGTATTTTGAAAGGAATGTCATCATTAATAACACACTTCACCTCTCCATTTCTTTCAGAGTCAGGGTCATTTACGCTGAGCATTGCAATTACCGTGTTTTCAATAGAGTCTTCTAAAATTCTATCGGAATGAGAAAGTATTTCTAATTGAGGGCTGTTGTCATTGACGTCGCTGATATCAACAAGAATTTTACTGGAATCAGAGAGTCCGCCCATATCTATAGCTTGAATGTCTATTTGATAGAGCTTTGATTTTTCATAATCAATTTCACCATTGAGGGTAACTTCTCCAGATTGTCTATCAATCTGAAAGACATCAGACAAGCGATGTTTGCTGTTTGAAATCATGTATATAATTTCCCCGTTAGAGCCTCCATCTTTGTCTGATGCACTGACAGTAATAACACTGGTTCCTTTTGGTGAATTCTCTGTGATCGTGGCCTTGTACACTGATTTAGTGAATACCGGTGCGTTGTCATTTGCGTCTAACACATTAACAATGATCTGCATTGTGCCTGACATACGTGGCTGGCCACCATCTAAGGCAGTTAGTAACAGAGATAACTGAGCCTGATGCTCTCGATCCAGTGGCTTCTGTAAAACCATTTCTACCGTTTTGCTGCCGTCGACTTGATTCTCTATTTTTAGTGCAAAGTTTTCTGTTGGTTTTAATGAATAACTCTGTAGACCATTTTCACCTATGTCTGTGTCCACGGCCGTCTCGAGCACAAATTTCTGATGGTTTCCGTGAATAACTCTGTAGACCATTTTCACCTATGTCTGTGTCCACGGCCGTCTCGAGCACAAATTTCTGATGGTTTCCGTGAATAACTCTGTAGACCATTTTCACCTATGTCTGTGTCCACGGCCGTCTCAAGCACAAATTTAGACCCGACAACAGCGGACTCACTGATTTCAAAATGTTGCTCTATCGATGCGAAGCTGGGAGCGTTGTCATTTATATCTGTGATGTCTATTGTTATACTAAATAATTCCATAGGATTTTCCAGAATCATCTGCAAATGCAACGCGCAGGGCGTTGTTTCCCCACAAAGCATCTCTCTGTCTATTCGCTCTCTGATGAAGAGGGCTCCTCTCTCTCTGTTCATCTCGACATATTCTGCACCACCTCCTGAGTGAATACGAGATTTTCCTGACTTAAGCCTCTTCAAATCTATGCCTAGATCCTGAGCGACATTACCAACTAAAGAACCTTTCTCCATTTCCTCTGGAATCGCGTAGCTGACCTGACCAAACACCGTGTCGAGACACAGGACCAACAGGAACAATAGTACTTGCCGTCCCATGATTTTGATGCTGTTTCCTTTTATTCGTACGAAAATGTAATCCACAGAAATATCCATTACATGAACGAAATATATCCAAGAAACGGAAGACAAAAACACAAGCTGTTCATGTCCATGAGCGTGTTGATGATAACCGAATGCAGAGGGTTGAGTTTTATTTTATTGTCTCTCACAGTCTGGGGGAGGTACCGTTTCGAATACGATCAAAGACTGCCACACTCTGGCCAACAGCGGCCCTGTCTGTTCAACACGAAGAACAGCAGGTTTATGAATTATTATTTCTACTTCTTATATTGCTTCTACTTAATAATGCCAATGCACTAATAATCTTATTACTACTCGTAATCATAACGACTTATAATAATAATAATTATTGTTTGAAAATTACAATCTCAGTAAAATATTTGCAATTTAGGTTTATAAATCGTTTGAATGTCTGACGACAAAATTAGAATGAATAAAACCAAGAAGTAAAATAAAAAGAGCCTTCTGATAAACTCTTTGAAGTATATATTCCAGAAAAGTGTAACATAAAAATGCCGAAATCGGTCTTAAAACCAAACTACATGAAAATAAACTGACATTTACACGTTTCGACTTTCTCACAGCGTCTCTGTCCATGGTGCTGATGACCGGTTTTTTTACTTTATATTTTCTAAAGTATGAAAGCACTGGAAATTATATAACAACATTAGGCTCGAATTAACCTCAGTGACCAACCTCTAGAGGGGAGTCTGGTTCATCCAGGATGTTCTTTTCACTCAGGATCCGCTGCATCGTCCCTGCCGAAGTGGGATCCATTATCAACATGTTCTCACTGCCAGGTTGGCCGTATTTAAAGTCACTTCTTCTGGAATCAGTTGTTCTGCACACCTCATAGTTGAAGACATGAGGGAGAGTCCCTGTCCCCATTGTATCCGAATAACGTGGTGGATAATATGGAATCACTGGCAGACCGGAGTGATAGAGGATTCGAGACTGTCTCCATCTGTAGATCTTCACTGAGATAATAACAACTAAACACGTGATGAAGAGGAAGGAAACTACAGCCAGAGCCAACACTAAGTAAAAAGTCAGGTTGTCATTGTACTCCTTGTCGTGTTTAAAGTCAGTGAACTCAGACAGTACTTCAGAGAAACTGTCAGCCACCGCCACGTTAACAATGACTGTAGCTGAACGAGAGGGCTGTCCGTTGTCCTCCACTATAACAGTCAGTTTTTGATTGACAGGATCTTTATCAGTCACTTGGCGGATAGTTCTGATTTCTCCATTCTGTAAGCCAACTTCAAACAGAGCCCTGTCTGGGACTTTCTGGAGTTTATAGGAGAGCCAGGCATTCTGTCCAGAGTCCACATCAACAGCCACCACTTTAGAGACCAGATAGCCCACATCTGCTGAACGAGGCACCATTTCACCCACCACAGAGCCACCAGTCTGGACTGGGTACAGAACCTGAGGAGGGTTATCGTTCTGGTCCTGGATCAGTATCTTCACGGTCACATTACTACTGAGTGGAGGAGAGCCTCCATCCTGAGCTTTGAC
>NC_024321.1:9221939-9236159 GCF_000523025.1 Cynoglossus semilaevis
GGAGGGCGTTGGTTCCCTACAAAGCATCTCTCTGTCTATTGGCTCTTGAACGAGGAGAGCTCCCCTCTCTCTGTTTAACCCGATATATTCTATGCCGTCTCCCGAAGCAATACGGGCTTTACCCGATTTCAACCTTTTAGCATTTAAACCTAGATCCTGAGCGACATTACCAACTAAAGAACCTTTCTCCATTTCCTCCGGAATCGAGTAGCTGACCTGACCAAACACCGTGTCGAGACACAGAACCAGCACGAACAATAGTACTTGCCCTCTCATGATTTTGATGCTGTTTCCTTTCATTCGTGCGAAAATATAATCCATACAAATATCCATTAAATGAACGAAAGAATTCCAAGACCCTTGTGGCAAACACTCGAACTTCCCACGTCCATGAGCGTGTTTTTATAAACCGAATGCAGAGGGTTGGAGTCTATTTTATTGTCTCTCACAGTCTGGGGGAGGTACAGCTTCCAGTACGATCAAAGACTGCCACACTCTGGCCAACAGCGGTCCCGTCTGTTCAATACGCAGAACAGCAGGTGTGAGAATTTTTACTTTCAGTGCAACTAAGACCACTGCTGCATGTTATAATAGTAATTATTGTAATTGGTTTTATCATAATCACCATAAGTATTTTTATTATTACTAGAAAAAACATTATAATGCTATTTTTCTGTACCTATAATTATTATTTAGATTTTGTTTCATCATGTTTGACCACGAAAATTAAAATTTAATTGGGATAAAATGAAAACACAAAAGCAGAAACACTCCTCTGATACAATCCTTATATAGTATATTCCTGCTTAGAGCCTGAAGCAAAATTATATGAAACAAATGAAAACATTAAGCACTGAAGCATGACGTAGTCCAACTAGACCGCTGTCCATGGTGCTGATCGTATTTTTTCTTCATTCACATTTGCGATTTGAATATGAAGGTAAACGACATTTTACAGTGATAAACAGCACAGATTAACCTCAGTGACCAACCTCTAGAGGTGAGTCTGGTTCATCCAGGATGTTCTTTTCACTCAGGATCCGCTGCATCGTCCCTGACAAAGTGGGATCCATTATCAACATGTTTTCACTGCCAGGTTGGCCGTATTTAAAGTCACTTCTTCTGGAATCAGTTGTCCTGCACACCTCATAGTTGAAGACATGGGGGAGAGTCCCTGTCCCCATTGTATCCGAATAACGTGGTGGATAATATGGAATCACAGGCAGACCGGAGTGATACAGGATTCGAGACTGTCTCCATCTGTAGATCTTCACTGAGATAATAACAACTAAACACGTGATGAAGAGGAAGGAAACTACAGCCAGAGCCAACACTAAGTAAAAAGTCAGGTTGTCATTGTACTCCTTGTCGTGTTTAAAGTCAGTGAACTCAGACAGTACTTCAGAGAAACTGTCAGCCACCGCCACGTTAACAATGACTGTAGCTGAACGAGAGGGCTGTCCGTTGTCCTCCACTATAACAGTCAGTTTTTGATTGACAGGATCTTTATCAGTCACTTGGCGGATAGTTCTGATTTCTCCATTCTGTAAGCCAACTTCAAACAGAGCCCTGTCTGGGACTTTCTGGAGTTTATAGGAGAGCCAGGCATTCTGTCCAGAGTCCACATCAACAGCCACCACTTTAGAGACCAGATAGCCCACATCTGCTGAACGAGGCACCATTTCACCCACCACAGAGCCACCAGTCTGGACTGGGTACAGAACCTGAGGAGGGTTATCGTTCTGGTCCTGGATCAGTATCTTCACGGTCACATTACTACTGAGTGGAGGAGAGCCTCCATCCTGAGCTTTGACACGAAACTGAAAATCTTTGATTTGTTCATAGTCAAAAGAACGCACTGCATGTATGACTCCACTATCAGCACTGACAGACACATAGGAGGAGACTGGTACTCCGTTAACAGAGGAGTCCTCCAGGATGTAAGACACACGAGCATTCTGGTTCCAGTCTGCGTCTCTGGCTTTAACTGTGAATACAGACAGACCTGGTGTGTTGTTTTCTACTATGTAGGCCTCATATGAGCTCCTCTCAAAGACAGGTGCGTTGTCATTAACATCAGAAATCTGTAAGGTGAGAGTGACGCTGCTGGAGAGAGAGGGCACTCCCTCATCAGAGCAGCTCACTGTTATATTATACTCAGACGTTTTCTCTCTGTCTAACTCACTGTCTGTCACTAAACTATAGAAATTATTTGAAGTCGATTTTAGCATGAATGGGATTTTATCACTTATTAAACACTGAACTCTCCCATTTTCACCGGAGTCTGGATCTTGTATATTAATCATTGTGACTACAGTGTTCGGTTCAGCCTGGTTTAGAGAGTATTTTCAACTGAGGACTGTTGTCATTGACATCAATGACATCAACAATGATCTTACTGGAATCAGAGAGTCCACCATTATCTAGAGCCTCAATGTCAATTTGGTATAGCTTTGTTTTTTCATAATCAATTTCACCTATCAATGTAAGCTCACCTGAATTTCTATTAATATTAAAGAGATCAGACAAGCGATGTTTGCTGTTTGAAATCATGTATGTAATTTCCCCGTTAGAGCCTCCATCTTTGTCTGATGCACTGACAGTAATAACACTGGTTCCTTTTGGTGAATTCTCTGTGATCGTGGCCTTGTACACTGATTTAGTGAATACCGGTGCGTTGTCATTTGCGTCTAACACATTAACAATGATCTGCATTGTGCCTGACATACGTGGCTGGCCACCATCTAAGGCAGTTAGTAACAGAGATAACTGAGCCTGATGCTCTCGATCCAGTGGCTTCTGTAAAACCATTTCTACCTTTTTACTGCCGTCAGCTTGATCTTTCATTTGCAATACAAAATTGTTTGTTGGTTTTAGCGAGTAGCTCTGGAGACCGTTTTCACCTATGTCTGCATCTATTGCTTTGTCTAGGACAAATTTAGAGCCGACAATGGCGGACTCACTGATTTCAAAACGTTTGTCACTCGATGCGAAGCTGGGAGCGTTGTCATTTATATCCGTGATTTCTATTGTTATGCGAAATAATTCCATAGGATTTTCCAGAATCAGCTGTAAATGTAACGCACAGGGCGTTGTTTCCCCACAAAGCATCTCTCTGTCTATTCGCTCTTGAACAAGCAGAGCTCCCTTCTCTCTGTTTAACCCGATATATTCGACGTTGTCTCCCGAAGTAATTCGAGATTTACCCGATTTCAACCTTTTAGCATCCAAACCTAAATCCTGAGCGACATTACCAACTAAAGAACCTTTCTCCATTTCCTCCGGAATCGAGTAGCTGACCTGACCAAACACCGTGTTCACATACAAAGCCAACATGAAGAATAGTACTTGCCATGTAACCATTTTGAAGTTGTTTCCCCAAATTAATAGGATATGAATATAATCCAGAGGAATATCCTTTAAATAGACACAAGAAGCCCGGGAATTCTAGGTGAAAATAGCAGCTTGTTAGGTCCCTGAACACGTACTGTTTGACGACATGCAGAGGAACGGATTGGATTTTATTGTCTGTAACAATCTGGGGGAGGTACAGCTTCGAATCCTATCAAAGACTGCCACACTCTGGCCAACAGCGGCCCTTAGTGTTTAAAAAAACAAACAGCACTGGCTGGAATATGTGTAACGTATATTATTATTATTATTATTATTATTAGTATTATTATTATATCAATTTTTTATTTATTTTGTTTGTTGATGTTTTTGGTGGTGGTGGTTTTAGTGATGTGTTTTTAAAAAAATCAAGTGTTGTAAATTACTGCTTAAACACAAGACATTATTTTAAACAACTATGCATTCTTGTTCAGCTCACTGTCTCTAACACCAACGATGGGATGTGCATCAAATATTTAAATAAATAGAAAAACAAACCAATACTTTATAAACACTGTTATCTTATAAACACAGTCTAACCTCTAGAAGAGAGTCTGGTTGATCCAGGAGGTTCTTTTCATGTTGTATGTGCTGCATTGATCCAGTTGAACTATGGTCCATTATCAGCGTGTTCTCACTGCCAGGTTGGCCGTATTTCTCTGAATCCGCTGCATCGTGGCTGTCGAACTGGGGTCCATTATCAACACGTTTTCAGTACCAGGTTGGCCATATTTAAAGTCACTTCTTCTGGAATCTGTGGTCCTGCACACCTCATAGTTGAAGACATGAGGGAGAGTCCCTGTCCCCATTGTATCAGAGTAACGTGGTGGATAATATGGAATCACAGGCAGACCGGAGTGATACAGGATCCGAGACTGTCTCCATCTGTAGATCTTCACTGAGATAATAACAACTAAACACGTGATGAAGAGGAAGGAAACTACAGCCAGAGCCAACACTAAGTAAAAAGTCAGGTTGTCATTGTACTCCTTGTCGTGTTTAAAGTCAGTGAACTCAGACAGTACTTCAGAGAAACTGTCAGCCACCGCCACGTTAACAATGACTGTAGCTGAACGAGAGGGCTGTCCGTTGTCCTCCACTATAACAGTCAGTTTTTGATTGACAGGATCTTTATCAGTCACTTGGCGGATAGTTCTGATTTCTCCATTCTGTAAGCCAACTTCAAACAGAGCCCTGTCTGGGACTTTCTGGAGTTTATAGGAGACCCAGGCATTCTGTCCAGAGACTTTAGAGACCAGATAGCCCACATCTGCTGAACGAGGCACCATTTCACCCACCACAGAGCCACCAGTCTGGACTGGGTACAGAACCTGAGGAGGGTTATCGTTCTGGTCCTGGATCAGTATCTTCACGGTCACATTACTACTGAGTGGAGGAGAGCCTCCATCCTGAGCTTTGACACGAAACTGAAAATCTTTGATTTGTTCATAGTCAAAAGAACGCACTGCATGTATGACTCCACTATCAGCACTGACAGACACATAGGAGGAGACTGGTACTCCGTTAACAGAGGAGTCCTCCAGGATGTAAGACACACGAGCATTCTGGTTCCAGTCTGCGTCTCTGGCTTTAACTGTGAATACAGACAGACCTGGTGTGTTGTTTTCTACTATGTAGGCCTCATATGAGCTCCTCTCAAAGACAGGTGCGTTGTCATTAACATCAGAAATCTGTAAGGTGAGAGTGACGCTGCTGGAGAGAGAGGGCACTCCCTCATCAGAGCAGCTCACCGTTATATTATACTGCGATGCTAACTCTCTGTCTAACTCAGTCTTAGTAAGTATGCTGTAGAAGCCATTTGAAGTATTTTCAATAACGAGTGGCACACTGTCACTCAGAAAACACTGAACCACTCCGTTACTATTCGAATCCGCGTCACGCACGTTCATCACGGAAACAACTGTGTGTACTACAGAGTCTTCTGGAATGGACTTTGTGGTTGACATTAAATCTATTACGGGAGGATTATCGTTTACATCACTAATGTCAAACATAATATTACATGTGTCGGTTAGACCACCTTGATCTCTGGCTTTCACCTGCAGCTGATAATGCCTTGATGATTCGTAATCTAATTCTCCAATCAAACGCACTTGACCACTCGTAGCATTTATTTCAAATAAACTCAGTATTTCCTCAGTGTTACTTGACAACGAGTATGTTAATAAAGCATTTATTCCGTGGTCACTGTCTGTAGCCGTGACCGTCAGAAGCAAGGTTGTCTTTGGCGTGTTTTCCTGAAGTGTTACTTTATATATCGCTTGTGTAAACACGGGAGCATTGTCATTAACATCTAATACAGTTATGTGAATTTGTGTTGTTCCTGATAGCTGAGGGTCACCTCCATCGAAAGCAGTGAGTGTTAATGTCAGATGCTCTTGTCTTTCACGATCAAGAGGTTTTTCCAGGACCATCTCGATCCCTTTTTCTCCACCTAGGTTGTCACTGTGTTTTAAAATGAAGTTATCTGTCGGGTTAAGGGTGTAGCGATTGAGTCCATTTACACCAACATCATAGTCGGATGCCTTCTCTAATGCGAATTTGGCCCCTTTTACAGCAGATTCACTGATTTCAAAGAACATGCTATTCCTTTTAAATGTCGGCGCGTTGTCGTTTATATCTATTATTTCCACCGTAACGCGATAGAACTCAATGGGGCTCTCCATTATTATCTGAAAATGTACAGCACAGGGAGTCGTCTGCTTGCATAAAGACTCTCTGTCTATTTTTTCTTTGATGAGAAGGAGGCCTTTCTCTCTATCCAGCTCAATGTATTCAGCGCTGTTTCCAACATGCAAGCGAGCTTTCCCCGTTTTCAGTCGTTTTACATCGACACCTAAATCTTTTGCGATGTTTCCTACCACGGAGCCTTTGGACATTTCTTCGGGAATAGAATAGCTGACCTGCCCAACCACGCAGCGGAGAGAGAGCATCAAGAGGAACAATGGTACTTGCCGTGTCATTGTTTCGTTTAACGCTATTCTATCATCACAATGGAAACAATAAGATAATCCACAAAAAACAGCGTCGTATAGCTCACAGTGCAGGTCGAAAAACCCCGAAAATATGAGAAAAAGGTGAATTGTTATATTTCCAAATCCTTCGTTCGTGTCGTCCGTTGTGCCTCAGACTGTGTAAAGTGTCGTGTCCGCTTCCCACTGATGTTAACAATATGGGAGGTGCAGCTGATGACTGCAACTATACTACCACACACTGGTCAACAGCGTCGCTAAGAGTGCAAAATACGAAACTGCAAGTGACTGTGTTCCTAAAGAGACTATTTATATAAAGTAAAATCCAATATGAGGTCTCCATATTAGTTTAAATTTGTTTTAATTAAAAAAAAGCAAAAATAATAAGTAATGGTATTATTTTTAATGAATAAAACCACTTGAGTAGCAATAACAATAAAAATATAGTTTTTTCTAAAACACAACCGTTGGACACAAATGCAAGCCCACATGAATTTTCAAGATACAGCTTGTGGAAAAAAAAAAGTTATGTAACCATAAAAAAACAACTTTCAACGCTGCTTCAAAATGACCTGGACGCGTGCTGTCCATGGTGCTGAAAACAAATCACTTCTCAAACTGAGAAAATAACCTGGACATATGTTTTATACAAGATTCTTCAGAATTCCGCGACACGTCATATAAGAAAATATAAAATGATCTATTATTCAAGTTCTTACCTCAACAGGAGAGTCAGGCTCATCTAGGATACTCTTTTCATTTAGTTTCCGCTGGATTGTATCTGTACAACAGGGATCCATAAACAAGACATTCTGACTACCAGCCTTGCCGAACTGAAAGTCACTCTTTCTGGAGTCAGTCGTCCGGTAGACTTCGTAATTTTGCACATGTGGTAGAGTTCCGGTCCCCATTGTATCAGAGTAACGTGGTGGATAATATGGAATCACAGGCAGACCGGAGTGATACAGGATTCGAGACTGTCTCCATCTGTAGATCTTCACTGAGATAATAACAACTAAACAGGTGATGAAGAGGAAGGAAACTACAGCCAGAGCCAACACTAAGTAAAAAGTCAGGTTGTCATTGTACTCCTTGTCGTGTTTAAAGTCAGGGACCTCAGACAGTACTTCAGAGAAACTGTCAGCCACCGCCACGTTAACAATGACTGTAGCTGAACGAGAGGGCTGTCCGTTGTCCTCCACTATAACAGTCAGTTTTTGATTGACAGGATCTTTATCAGTCACTTGGCGGATAGTTCTGATTTCTCCATTCTGTAAGCCAACTTCAAACAGAGCCCTGTCTGGGACTTTCTGGAGTTTATAGGAGAGCCAGGCATTCTGTCCAGAGTCCACATCAACAGCCACCACTTTAGAGACCAGATAGCCCACATCTGCTGAACGAGGCACCATTTCACCCACCACAGAGCCACCAGTCTGGACTGGGTACAGAACCTGAGGAGGGTTATCGTTCTGGTCCTGGATCAGTATCTTCACGGTCACATTACTACTGAGTGGAGGAGAGCCTCCATCCTGAGCTTTGACACGAAACTGAAAATCTTTGATTTGTTCATAGTCAAAAGAACGCACTGCATGTATGACTCCACTATCAGCACTGACAGACACATAGGAGGAGACTGGTACTCCGTTAACAGAGGAGTCCTCCAGGATGTAAGACACACGAGCATTCTGGTTCCAGTCTGCGTCTCTGGCTTTAACTGTGAATACAGACAGACCTGGTGTGTTGTTTTCTACTATGTAGGCCTCATATGAGCTCCTCTCAAAGACAGGTGCGTTGTCATTAACATCAGAAATCTGTAAGGTGAGGGTGACGCTGCTGGAGAGAGAGGGCACTCCCTCATCAGAGCAGCTCACTGTTATATTGTACTCAGAGGCTCTCTCTCTGTCTAACTCACTGTCTGTGACTAAACTATAGAAATTATTCGTTGATGATTTTAAATGAAATGGAACATGGTCGCTAATAAAGCATTGAACTTTTCCGTTTTCTCCAAAGTCTTTATCCTCGATATTGATCATTGTAACAATTGTATCTGATTTAACGTCCTCTGAAACAACGTTTGACTTTGACATGATGTTAATTTCAGGTCTGTTATCATTTTTATCTTGAACTTCCACCACTACCTTGCAGGAATCTGTAAATCCTCCCTCATCGCTCGCCAGTATATTAATTTGATAATTTCTAGACTCCTCAAAATCAATATTTCCAGTTACACTGATCATTCCTGTTTCATCGTTAACCTTAAAAATATTCCTAACGTTGTCTAATGTGTTTGTTATTGAATATTTTATTTTACTGTTAGAGCCTTGATCTGCATCGGTGGCTGTAACAGTGGCCACGACTGTGCCTTTAGGTGAATTCTCTGTAACTGTAGTTCGATATGTAGACTGTGTAAAAACGGGGGCGTTATCGTTTGCGTCTAAAACTGTAATAAGAATCATCATTGTTCCTGACATCGGCGGATCTCCTCCATCTACAGCCGTTAACACGAGGGACATCTCCTCCTGTTTTTCTCTGTCTAAAGGCTTCTGCAGCACCATCTCAATATTTCTATTACCATCAGCGTTATTATGCACTTTCAGAGCAAAATTATCTGTAGGTTTTAATTCATAGGTTTTAAGATCATTGACACCAACATCAAGATCACCAGCTCTCTCTAAGACAAATTTAGCTCCTGTGAGCGCCGCCTCGCTTATCTTAAATTTCATTTCACTTTTGTCAAAAGTCGGTGCGTTATCATTGATGTCTGTGATCTGCACAGTCACCGTGTAAAATTCCATAGGATTTTCTAAAATAATTTGAAAATCTAATGCGCACGGCGTCGTCTTTTTGCACAGCGCCTCCCTGTCGATCCTGCCTTTCACCAGGAGGACTCCTCTTTCTCTGTTTAACTCCACATACTCGTCACTGCCTCGAGTGAAAATTCGAGCTTTGCCAGATACCAGACGTTTGGTCGACAATCCTAAATCATGTGCGATATTACCCACTAAAGAGCCTTTGGCCTTTTCCTCTGGAATCGTGTAGCTGACCTGAGCGACTACAGTGACAACAAAGAGGAGAGGCCCGAGCAGAAGTACTTGCCCAATCATTGTCTTTCCGATTGCTCGCGTGATGTCCAATGGTTTTATATCCAATTCGACTGTTAAAAAAAATAATTCCACGTCGACACAGCAAAATATGTTTTCAAAGATTGTCTCGTTTTAAAATATCCGCATCATCGTAAGCCCCTTTCACTCCGTCTTACTCGTTCTTTGTAATGGCGTGTTACATGGGAGGTGCTGATACAACTACAATGTCAGCCGTCGACGCTGTGGTGAACAGCGGCCCTAAGAGTCCAAACTATAAAACTGCAAAAACTACCCACTCGGCTCTGGATCAAAAGCTGAGTATATTAAACGCAAAACAAACAGTGTTCAAAAATAAAATGGCAACATTATAAACATCCCAAACACAGGAACTTCCAAAATGTTAGAATATCCATCCATCCATCCATTTTCATCCGCTTATCCGTTACCGGGTTGCGGGGGAAGCAGTCGCCACCCAAATCACATTGCACCATACCTAAACCTTCCTGCGGGTGGTGAGTCCACTGGAAAATGTTAGAATATTTGATAAATAATTGTTTTTCATGTTTACTGTGTATTTATCAAAAACGGATAAAAATAAATAAAAGGATACAGCAACTTTGAATTAACAAATAAAATCATAACCGTTTTTGGTCTATAAATTGTGACTGAAAACTTGTAATATTCACCACTATATCATCATTGTCTACTATATTAAGATTTTGTTTAATTCTGAAGATTACTTTTGCTATATACAGTAAACAAAATATCTTATAAATGCATCTTATAAAATAAGGAGAAGGAAATGCCGTAAAAAATAGAAAGCAAAATATCAAATCAAAGTAAATAAAAAAGTTAAGACGTATAAAAATGCGTAAAATGAGACATTCTAGTATTACTGAGAAACATCAACCCTAAAAACATTTAGCAAAAAGCATTAGTTGTGATGTATTAGGTACACCATACCGTAGCAGAGTGTGTATTTATGGATTTTCTATTTAACTTATAATGACCTTTGGGATGAATGACGCAACAAATAACATGATCAGTATCTGTCAGAGGTGCTGAAAAGACACAAACGTATTACCAAGAAGAGATGAAAAAAAAACCCAATGCTAACCTCTAGAGGAGAGTCTGGCTCATCCAGGATAGTCTTTTTGCTCTGTAGTCGCTGCATCGTCCCTGAAGAACTTGTGTCCATTAGCAGCACATTTTGAGGACCGAGTGTGCCGAACTTACAGTCACTTTTTCTGGAGTCTGTTGTCCTACACACTTCGTAATTGTACACGTGGGGGAGAGTTCCTGTACCCAATGTATCTGAGTAGCTTGGTGGAAAGTATGGAATCACAGGCAGACCGGAGTGATAGAGGATTCGAGACTGTCTCCATCTGTAGATCTTCACTGAGATAATAACAACTAAACACGTGATGAAGAGGAAGGAAACTACAGCCAGAGCCAACACTAAGTAAAAAGTCAGGTTGTCATTGTACTCCTTGTCGTGTTTAAAGTCAGTGAACTCAGACAGTACTTCAGAGAAACTGTCAGCCACCGCCACGTTAACAATGACTGTAGCTGAACGAGAGGGCTGTCCGTTGTCCTCCACTATAACAGTCAGTTTTTGATTGACAGGATCTTTATCAGTCACTTGGCGGATAGTTCTGATTTCTCCATTCTGTAAGCCAACTTCAAACAGAGCCCTGTCTGGGACTTTCTGGAGTTTATAGGAGAGCCAGGCATTCTGTCCAGAGTCCACATCAACAGCCACCACTTTAGAGACCAGATAGCCCACATCTGCTGAACGAGGCACCATTTCACCCACCACAGAGCCACCAGTCTGGACTGGGTACAGAACCTGAGGAGGGTTATCGTTCTGGTCCTGGATCAGTATCTTCACGGTCACATTACTACTGAGTGGAGGAGAGCCTCCATCCTGAGCTTTGACACGAAACTGAAAATCTTTGATTTGTTCATAGTCAAAAGAACGCACTGCATGTATGACTCCACTATCAGCACTGACAGACACATAGGAGGAGACTGGTACTCCGTTAACAGAGGAGTCCTCCAGGATGTAAGACACACGAGCATTCTGGTTCCAGTCTGCGTCTCTGGCTTTAACTGTGAATACAGACAGACCTGGTGTGTTGTTTTCTACTATGTAGGCCTCATATGAGCTCCTCTCAAAGACAGGTGCGTTGTCATTAACATCAGAAATCTGTAAGGTGAGAGTGACGCTGCTGGAGAGAGAGGGCACTCCCTCATCAGAGCAGCTCACTGTTATATTATACTGAGATGCCAACTCTCTGTCTAACTCACTGTCTGTGACTAAACTAAAAAAGTTGTTTGTTGATGATTTTAAGACGAAAGGAACATGGTCGCTAATATAACAGCGGACGTTGCCATTATCTCCTGAATCTTTATCTTCAATGTTAATCATTGTGACGATTGTGTTAATTTTTGCATCCTCTGAAATTACAGTTGATTTTGACATTATGTTAATTTCAGGTTTGTTGTCATTAATGTCTTGTACATCGACAATTAATTTACAAGAGTCCGTGAGTCCCCCCTCATCACTAGCACGCACATTAATTTGATATATTTTCGACTCCTCAAAGTCAATGTTGTCGTTTAATATAACGTCTCCAGTTTCCTTGTTAATTTTAAATAATTTCCGGACATCATCTAATGTGTTTGTAATTGTATAAGTAATTTTACTGTTAGAGCCTTGGTCTGCATCAGTGGCTGTAACAGTGGCCACGACTGTGCCTTTAGGTGAATTCTCAGTAACCATGGTCTTATAAGTGGGCTGAGTAAAAACAGGGGCGTTATCATTAGCGTCTAACACTGTAATACGAATCAACATGGTCCCTGACATCTGTGGCTCTCCTCCATCTACAGCCGTTAACACTAGAGCTATCTGCTCCTCTTTCTCTCTGTCTAATGGTTTTTGTAGAACCATCTCAATGTTCTTGTTGCCATCCGCGTTATTATGAACTTTCAGAGCAAAATTATCTGCTCGGTTAAGCTCATAATTTTTAAGGCCATTAATTCCTACATCAAGATCCGCAGCTCTTTCCAGTACAAATTTTGCTCCTGTGGTGGCCGACTCGCTAATCTTAAATTCAATTTCGCTTTCCTCAAATTTTGGTGCATTGTCGTTGACGTCAGTAATCTGGACGGTAACCGTGTAAAATTCCATAGGATTCTCTAAAATAATTTGAAAATGCAAAGCGCATGGCGTCGTCTGTTTGCAGAGCGCCTCTCTGTCGATCCTGTCTTTAACGAGGAGGATTCCTCTTTCTCTGTTCAACTCGATGTACTCACCATTCTCTCTGGTATAAATGCGAGCTTTTCCCGACTCCAGACGTTTGGGCTGTAAACCCAAATCATTTGCTATATTACCGACTAAAGTTCCTTTGGCCATTTCCTCTGGTATTGTGTAGCTGATCTGCCCATATATCTGCCCGATAGGAAAAAAACAGATGAAGACCAGCGCATATGCGGCCATTGTTCCATCCGAATGTGGACTCACCGATCGTCGACAATGTGACAACAATATCCAGACAATATATCCACTTAATAATGTGACAATATCCAGACAATATATCCACTTAATAGTCAAGCGTCAGTATTACAATTGTAAGATTCAAATAGAGAGACAAAGAAGGTGAGAAAACATTCGTATCGCCGTTTCTGGCATTCGTGTCTCCTTTTGAACAATGTCCTGAATATATAAAGGAGCACCTCCACACCCACTCACTTTCCTCAACCCCATGGTCAACAGCGGCCCTTAGAGTTCATCATGCAAAACTACACACAGTAAGCATTATTTCCTCCAACTGTCTTTAATAATAAATCTCAAGTGTCGAAGGATAGAACAGCCAAGGGGCACTTGCCGCTTAGAAAGTGGCTGTATATGTTTAACATTCTCTATTTTGTTTTATTTTCCTCGAAAAACTTCTACAATAAAGATATGATCAACTACTAACAGAAAATATACAATGTATTCAAAAAAAGAAAGCAACTCAACGACACGACTGAGCAAAAAATATAACAGCTGAGAGCAGAGACGCGTAACAGCGACCGTCGCTGTCCCAGGTGCTGAAGTTGTAAGCTTATCCCAAACCGGACCATCATAAACGGTTATTGAAAACCAGTGAAACTGAGTTAAACAATGTAAAAGAATATAAGAATAATACAAGGGTTAAAAAATGTAACCTGAAAACCTCATGGAACTTATACCCAAAATTTAGACAACATGGATTTCAAATTACGTCAAGATAAAGGTCACTATTAAGCAATGTGAGAGATTTTTTTCTGTCTGTTTAATTTTGTCTTGAATACTTAAATGTTATCATTTAATTCACATATATTTGCCACTAGAGGCATATATTGTTTGTTTTGTTAGTTTGTTTTGTAAAGATGATAGGTGAAAAATAATGCATTAATAATTAGATGGTAAAATGGTTTAAAGTTGGAGCTGGACGTTAAACCTCATGAACAAGAATTTCGCGATTACAAAACTTAGTCATAAAAGACAACAAACATTATTTCTGACAAACCTCTAGAGGAGAGTCTAGTTCATCCAGGATGCTCTTTTCACTCTGTATCCTCTGCATCGTCCCTGTAGAACTGGGGTCCATTATTAACACATTCTGACTGACGGATCCGTCGATCTTAAGGTTACTCTTTCTGGAGTCAGTTGTTCTGCACATGTCGTACTTGTACATGTGAGGAATAGTTCCTGTTCCCAAAGTGTC
>NC_024321.1:9236172-9248639 GCF_000523025.1 Cynoglossus semilaevis
ATCACAGGCAGACCGGAGTGATACAGGATCCGAGACTGTCTCCATCTGTAGATCTTCACTGAGATAATAACAACTAAACAGGTGATGAAGAGGAAGGAAACTACAGCCAGAGCCAACACTAAGTAAAAAGTCAGGTTGTCATTGTACTCCTTGTCGTGTTTAAAGTCAGTGAACTCAGACAGTACTTCAGAGAAACTGTCAGCCACCGCCACGTTAACAATGACTGTAGCTGAACGAGAGGGCTGTCCGTTGTCCTCCACTATAACAGTCAGTTTTTGATTGACAGGATCTTTATCAGTCACTTGGCGGATAGTTCTGATTTCTCCATTCTGTAAGCCAACTTCAAACAGAGCCCTGTCTGGGACTTTCTGGAGTTTATAGGAGAGCCAGGCATTCTGTCCAGAGTCCACATCAACAGCCACCACTTTAGAGACCAGATAGCCCACATCTGCTGAACGAGGCACCATTTCACCCACCACAGAGCCACCAGTCTGGACTGGGTACAGAACCTGAGGAGGGTTATCGTTCTGGTCCTGGATCAGTATCTTCACGGTCACATTACTACTGAGTGGAGGAGAGCCTCCATCCTGAGCTTTGACACGAAACTGAAAATCTTTGATTTGTTCATAGTCAAAAGAACGCACTGCATGTATGACTCCACTATCAGCACTGACAGACACATAGGAGGAGACTGGTACTCCGTTAACAGAGGAGTCCTCCAGGATGTAAGACACACGAGCATTCTGGTTCCAGTCTGCGTCTCTGGCTTTAACTGTGAATACAGACAGACCTGGTGTGTTGTTTTCTACTATGTAGGCCTCATATGAGCTCCTCTCAAAGACAGGTGCGTTGTCATTAACATCAGAAATCTGTAAGGTGAGAGTGACGCTGCTGGAGAGAGAGGGCACTCCCTCATCAGAGCAGCTCACTGTTATATTGTACTCAGAGGCTCTCTCTCTGTCTAACTCACTGTCTGTTGCTAAGCTATAAAAATCATTAGCTGATGGTTTTAAAATAAAAGGCACGTTTTCGTTTATAAAGCACTGAACTCGTCCATTTTCTCCCGAGTCTTTGTCATCGACATTAATCATCGTGACCACTGTATTTAGCTTAACATCTTCTGAAATAACATTTGATTTTGACATTATGTTAATCTCAGGCCTGTTGTCATTTACGTCTTGCACTTCAACGATTAGTTTGCATGAATCTGTGAGCCCCCCGTCGTCAGTGGCCCGCAAATCTACCTGCAGGTCTTTAGACTTCTCATAGTCGACATTTGAAATTAAGAAAATGTCCCCTTTTTCTGGATTAATCCCAAATATTTTACCAATATTCTCTAACACATTTGTAATTGAATACGTAATTTTACTGTTAGAGCCTTGATCTGCATCTGTGGCTGTAACAGTGGCCACGACTGTGCCTTTAGGTGAATTCTCAGTTACTATAGCTCGGTATGTAGACTGAGCGAAAATTGGGGCGTTATCATTGACGTCTAAAACTGTAATAAGAATCATCATTGTTCCTGACATCTGAGGCTCTCCTCCATCTACAGCGGTTAACACGAGGGACATCTCCTCTTGTTTTTCTCTGTCTAGAGGCTTCTGCAGCACCATCTCAACATTCTTCTTACCGTCTACATTGCTGTGTACTTTCAGAGCAAAATTATCTGTTGGTTTTAGTTTATAACTATGAACATTGTTTATTCCCACATCGAGATCGACAGCCCTTTGTAGCCCGAATTTAGCTCCAGTAGCTGCGGACTCGCTGATTTTAAATGCTATTTCACGCTGTTCAAAAGTCGGTACATTATCATTGATATCTGCGATCTGAACTGTGACGCTGTAAAATTCCATTGGATTCTCGAGCAGAATCTGAAAATGTAGACCACAAACAGCCTTGTCTGAACACAGCGCCTCTCTGTCGATCCTTTCTTTAACCAAGAGCACTCCCTTTTCTCTGTCCAGCTCGATGTATTCGTCGGTGTTTCTCGTATAGACCTTAGCCTTTCCTGATATCAAGCGCTTTATTTCCAGGCCCAAATCCTGTGCTATTTTTCCAACAACGGATCCTTTAGGCATTTCCTCGGGAATAGTATAACTGACCTGTCCGACCACGGAGCCGAGGACGTTAAGGCAGACAAACAACAGAGCTGGCTGATTCATTGTTCGGTCCTCCCGTTACCCTCGTCAAAACGAGTCTCCTTATTCCACAAAAAAAAAAAAAAAACTATTTTAAAATGAAAACATATCAAATCCACGAATAAAGCACAGCAAAAATGGGAAAATTTCTCGTGTAAAATATTCCAATGATGAAGAAGCTAAAAAAGATGCCTGTTCTTCTGTTCGTTGGCCGTCGTGTTGTTTTCTTATATGGCGATGGTAGTGTATGAGGGAGGCATTGCTGCAACCTTAGTGTCCTCCACACTCTGGTCAACAGCGGCACTTAGAGTTCACACTTTAAAACTGCACTCTACACTAAAAATTATACTATAGTAGCAGACACACATTGAAGCTTAGAGGAACTCACTGTAAGTACTGAGTCGTTATTATTCATTTTTTTGTAAAAATGCAAATACGTCAAGCAACTAAAAGAAAATTACCTAAATTAAAGGGAAGAAACAGCGGTGCAATTTTCGCGTAGAATATTTTACTCAATAAAAATAATAACATTTGTGGCCAAAGTTTTAAACTGAAAAAAAAAAGAGTGAGAGACGGAGCGGATGTGTTATGAAACATCTCGTCTATCCACTAATTCCAATAGTGCAGTTACCTATTCAGTGTACAATATAGTGTAATTTTAAATAAGTTATTTGTTTTTTTACCTCATCCCTTTGAGCAAAACACATAATTTGAAAGTGCATACAGCTTGATGAAATTGCTTATATGATGCTTAATTTTAATTCTGATCTTAATAAACAGGTGGAATTGACATTAAAAAACATTTAGAGAGTCTGACCTCTAACGGAGAATCTGGTTCATCCAAGATGCACTTTTCACTTTGTATCCGAGTGAGTGTCCGTGTAGAATTGGGGTCCATTATCAGCACGTTCTGATTACCAGCTCTGCCGAGCTTAAGGTCACTCTTTCTTGAGTCTGTTGTCCCGCACACGTCGTAGTTATACAAGTGGGGTAGAGTTCCGGTCCCCAAAGTGTCAGAGTAACGTGGTGGATAATATGGAATCACAGGCAGACCGGAGTGATAGAGGATTCGAGACTGTCTCCATCTGTAGATCTTCACTGAGATAATAACAACTAAACACGTGATGAAGAGGAAGGAAACTACAGCCAGAGCCAACACTAAGTAAAAAGTCAGGTTGTCATTGTACTCCTTGTCGTGTTTAAAGTCAGTGAACTCAGACAGTACTTCAGAGAAACTGTCAGCCACCGCCACGTTAACAATGACTGTAGCTGAACGAGAGGGCTGTCCGTTGTCCTCCACTATAACAGTCAGTTTTTGATTGACAGGATCTTTATCAGTCACTTGGCGGATAGTTCTGATTTCTCCATTCTGTAAGCCAACTTCAAACAGAGCCCTGTCTGGGACTTTCTGGAGTTTATAGGAGAGCCAGGCATTCTGTCCAGAGTCCACATCAACAGCCACCACTTTAGAGACCAGATAGCCCACATCTGCTGAACGAGGCACCATTTCACCCACCACAGAGCCACCAGTCTGGACTGGGTACAGAACCTGAGGAGGGTTATCGTTCTGGTCCTGGATCAGTATCTTCACGGTCACATTACTACTGAGTGGAGGAGAGCCTCCATCCTGAGCTTTGACTGCAAAAACCACCTCTTTAATCTGCTCATAATCAAACGAACGGACTGCATGTACAACTCCACTTTCTGCATTTACAGAAACATAATGAGAAACTAGTGACGCACCTATTTCTATATCTTCCAAGATATATGAGATTTTAGCATTTTGGTTTTCGTCTGGATCTTTAGCAACGAGCCTCAAAACTGAAACACCTGGGGAGTTATTCTCCGGAATAAAGGCACTGAACAGGGTTTGTAAAAACACGGGAGCGTTGTCGTTTACATCAGACAATTTTAAAGAAAATGATCTTTAAAAGTTATTCGTTGATGATTTTAAATGAAATGGAACATGGTCGCTTGTAAAACATTGGACTTTTCCGTTTTCTCCCGAGTCTTTGTCTTCAATAACAATCATCGTGACAATTGTATTCGGTTTTACATCCTCTGATATTACATTTGACTTTGACATGATGTTAATCTCGGGTTTGTTGTCATTTACGTCTTGCACTTCAACAATTAATTTACAAGAATCTGTTAGCCCACCCGCATCGGTAGCAATTATATTTACTTGATAATTTTTTTTCTCCTCAAAATCCAGTTTCCCGTTTAAGTAAACGTTTCCGTTTTCCTCGTTTACAAAAAACATTAAACTGTCGCCGTCTAATGTGTTTGAGACCGAATACATTATTTTACCATTCGGACTCTGGTCTGCATCAGTGGCTGTTACAGTGACTATAACTGTTCCTTTAGGTGAATTCTCAGTAACCATGGTCTTATAAGTGGACTGACTAAAAACAGGAGCGTTATCATTGGCGTCTAACACTGTAATAAGTATCAGCATCGTTCCCGACATCTGCGGCTCGCCTCCGTCTACAGCCGTTAACACGAGGGATATCTCCTCCTCTTTCTCTCTGTCTAAAGGTTTCTGTAGAACCATCTCAACGTTTTTGTCCCCTTCATTACTGCTGTGCACTTTTAGAACAAAATTATCTGTTGGTTTTAACTCGTAGCTTTTCAGATCATTTATTCCTACGTCATGATCCACGGCTGCCTCCAGGAGAAATTTCGCCCCAACTATAGCTGATTCGCTTATTTTGAAATGGATTTCGCTTCTTTTAAACGTGGGCGCATTGTCATTGACGTCAGTAATTTGGACGGTGGCTGTAAAAAATTCCATAGGGTTTTCTAAAATAATCTGAAAATGTAAAGCGCACGGCGTCGTCTGTTTGCAGAGCGCCTCTCTGTCGATTTTCTCTTTAACCAGGAGGACGCCTCTCTCTCTGTTCAGCTCGATGTACTCACCGTTCTCTCGGGTATAAATTCGGGCCTTACCCGATGTGAGACGCGACGTTTGTAAACCCAAATCATTGGCTATGTTTCCCACTAAAGATCCTTTGGACATTTCCTCAGGTATCGTGTAGCTGATCTGCCCAAATACGGAGCAAATCAGAAGAAACAGGATGAACAATGACGCCAGTCCCTTCATTGTTCTGTGGCAGTGTGTGGCCGTAGTGAATACTGACTTCGCCGAAAACGTCAAAGGCCGCAATCCGTGTCACAATTAAGCTTTAATCCGACAAAATTCCACCAATGAAAAAGATAAAAAGATGAAATATTGTAGTATTCCTTCCTGTTTTATCGGTATTGTACAGACTCCGCACGCCTCTGATTTTCACTGGTGTCCTTTCTGAATAACGTCGAAGAATCATGGGAGGTGCTGATACTGTTCTACTCACTCCATCTACACTGCGGTAAACAGCGGCCCTTTGAGTTCATAAAAAGGAACTGCAGAAAACATTACACAATTTTGTTTCCTCAATGCCAATGTAGAAACCACCATAAAACGACCATAGTGGCTGCTGCGGCAAGCACTCACTGCTACTTCTTCCTTTCCTAAGTTATGTACTGTATGACACGAGGGGAAAAACAAACAAACAAAACAATTACAATAAAACTGAAAATGTAACAAAAGGGAAAAATAAAATGTTCAGTCAAATAAAAAGGAACAACATATTGATGTAAAACGATAAGGTAGTGTAACAGATAGAGGCGGAAAAAGAGATTCGCCAGCACTGTCGCTATCCATGGTGCTGAAACGAATGTCGTTCTTGATTAAAAATTGTCACCTCCTAAACTAACATAAATTATGCCATGAATACCGGTGCAAATAACAAACAATAACAGTTCTAATACTACTGCTGACTAAGAAAAGTGTTATCAGAATAAGGTTACACCATTTTACATGTTAATCCAGAAAGAATACTGCATAAAAACATGTATAAAGGGAAAAGCAAAGACCATGCTTCAACAGAAAATAAGCACAACACGCCTAGATGTTTGTTTTGTGCTTGTCATGTTTTGAAATTTCATAAATAGTATGTAATGTTTGAAAAGTGATAACACTAACAATGGACAGTTCACGACAGGTTATTTACATAAGAAAAACAAAGATAATAAACCAACCTCTAGGGGAGAGTCTGGTTCGTCTAGGATGCTTGTTGCACTCTGTATCCTCTCCATCGTTCTTGTAGAGGTAGGATCCATTATTAGCATGTTCTCACTACTGACAGTGCCAAACTTAAGGTCACTCTTTCTAGAGTCATTTGTCCTGCACACCTCGTAGTTGTACACATGAGGGAGAGTTCCTGTACCCAAAGTGTCAGAGTAACGAGGTGGATAATATGGAATCACAGGCAGACCGGAGTGATACAGTGTTCGAGACTGCCTCCATCTGTAGATCTTTACTGAGATAATAACAACTAAACAGGTGATGAAGAGGAAGGAAACTACAGCCAGAGCCAACACTAAGTAAAAAGTCAGGTTGTCATTGTACTCCTTGTCGTGTTTAAAGTCAGGGACCTCAGACAGTACTTCAGAGAAACTGTCAGCCACCGCCACGTTAACAATGACTGTAGCTGAACGAGAGGGCTGTCCGTTGTCCTCCACTATAACAGTCAGTTTTTGATTGACAGGATCTTTATCAGTCACTTGGCGGATAGTTCTGATTTCTCCATTCTGTAAGCCAACTTCAAACAGAGCCCTGTCTGGGACTTTCTGGAGTTTATAGGAGAGCCAGGCATTCTGTCCAGAGTCCACATCAACAGCCACCACTTTAGAGACCAGATAGCCCACATCTGCTGAACGAGGCACCATTTCACCCACCACAGAGCCACCAGTCTGGACTGGGTACAGAACCTGAGGAGGGTTATCGTTCTGGTCCTGGATCAGTATCTTCACGGTCACATTACTACTGAGTGGAGGAGAGCCTCCATCCTGAGCTTTGACACGAAACTGAAAATCTTTGATTTGTTCATAGTCAAAAGAACGCACTGCATGTATGACTCCACTATCAGCACTGACAGACACATAGGAGGAGACTGGTACTCCGTTAACAGAGGAGTCCTCCAGGATGTAAGACACACGAGCATTCTGGTTCCAGTCTGCGTCTCTGGCTTTAACTGTGAATACAGACAGACCTGGTGTGTTGTTTTCTACTATGTAGGCCTCATATGAGCTCCTCTCAAAGACAGGTGCGTTGTCATTAACATCAGAAATCTGTAAGGTGAGAGTGACGCTGCTGGAGAGAGAGGGCACTCCCTCATCAGAGCAGCTCACTGTTATATTATACTCAGACGTTTTCTCTCTGTCTAACTCACTGTCTGTAACTACTGTAAAGAAATTATTCGTAGTTGCCTTAATGACAAAGGGAATGTAATCGTTTAAAACGCACATGACTTTACCGTTGTCATTTGAATCTGGATCCTGTACATTAAACATTGTCACAACTGTCCCCGCCTTCATGTTCTCGGCTACTGTATTTATTTTAGACATAATGTTAATGGATGGATGATTATCATTTATATCTGCCACTTCTACAATCACTTTACATGCATCTGATAACCCCCCCTGATCTGACACCTGGACGTCTAGGTCGTAACGTTTTCTTTTCTCGTAATCTACATTGCCGTTTAAGGTTAATATTCCCTCATTTGCATCAATTTTGAAAAGGCCCCCAGCTCCAGATTTTGAAATGCTGTAGCTTAGCTTTCCGTTGTTTCCTTTATCAATATCACTTGCCGTCACTGTAGTTATCACAGTGTCAGGCGGTGCATTTTCGATTACACTTGCTTTGTATAGAAGTTTTGAACAAATTGGGGGATTATCATTTACATCTAACACAGTTATGAGAATCTGCATCGTCCCTGTGAGCTGTGGTTCTCCTCCGTCCACCGCAGTGAGAACCAACGATAAATGTTCACGTTCTTCACGGTCTAAAGGTTTCTGTAAAACCATTTCGACATCTATGCTCCCGTCGTCTCGACTGATGGTTTTCAGTGCAAAATGATCACTGGGTTTTAAGGCGTAGCTGTTGACACCATTGACACCCACGTCATCATCTACGGCTTTCTCTAAGACGAACCGCGCTCCAGACAGAGCCCCCTCGCTTATTTCATGTCTAATTTCACTCCTCTCAAATGAGGGAGGATTGTCGTTTATATCGGTCACTTCGACAGTCACTGTGTAAAACTCCATGGGATTTTCAAGGATCATTTGATAATGAAGCGCACAGGGCGTCGTTTGACCGCAAAGAGATTCTCTGTCTATTCTATCTTTAATAAGAAGGACGCCTTTGTCCCTCCTCAGCTCAATATATTCTTCAGTATTGGCCGTATAAATGCGAGCTTTGCCCGAATGTAATCGTCCCACACTTAAACCCAAATCCTGGACTACATTTCCTACTAAAGCACCCTTTGTCATTTCCTCAGGGATGGTGTAACTGACCTGCCCCCACACTGCACTTGAGGAGAGAAACAACATAAAGAGCAGCACTTGCCATCCCATCGTTGCGTTCAAAAAGTAGGCAAAAAAAAAAATCTTTAAATTATTCGACCAAAGATCCAATTTTGACAGACAAATGCAGGTGTACAATCCCAGAGGTTGGTATGAAGTCCAAAACAATGCATTTACATCGTCGAACAAAGAAATCCCTCCTCGCCGTCCTCGTCTATGTTGTCCCTGCAATCTTGGCTGCTAACTGCCTCTCCCTGTGTAGTCTCAATACGGCAACTGAGATAAAGAGGAGGTTCTGGATCATATGTGTACCCAGCAACTCGACGGGCAACAGCGTCCCTCTCTGTTCACTGAACTGAACTGCATGGCATTCTTGTTCAACACAAGGAATGCATCATAGAGTTTCTAAAACAATACTAATAGTAATCAACACGTGTAAAATGGTGGTATTGTAGTATGCCTATAAAAAATAAGTATTTTTTACCAAGATATATTTTACAAAGACCATCGGTACGAACGATAAGAGAAAACATGACAGGCAAAAAAGAGCTTCAAAAAGAAAAAAAAAGAAAAAAAAGAAAAAGCAGTATGTATATAATAGTTGGATAGACAGGAATAGTTTAATAAATATATGTGTGTATGTGCATACATACATATATTTATGGATATATATTTATATATATATATTATATATTTTAAAGGGACACAAATATTCAGCAGCTGTGCAGAGAGGATATGAAAATGTATTTGTATGTTTTTAAAACTGACCTCAAGAGGAGTATCTGGTTCATCCAGGATGTACTTTTCATTATGTATTCTTTGCATCGTCCCTGTAGAACTGGGGTCCATAATCAACATGTTCTCACTGCCAGGTTGGCCGTATTTACACTCACTTCTTCTGGAATCTGTTGTCCTGCACACCTCATAGTTGAAGACATGAGGGAGAGTCCCTGTCCCCATTGTATCCGAATAACGTGGTGGATAATATGGAATCACAGGCAGACCGGAGTGATACAGGATTCGAGACTGTCTCCATCTGTAGATCTTCACTGAGATAATAACAACTAAACAGGTGATGAAGAGGAAGGAAACTACAGCCAGAGCCAACACTAAGTAAAAAGTCAGGTTGTCATTGTACTCCTTGTCGTGTTTAAAGTCAGGGACCTCAGACAGTACTTCAGAGAAACTGTCAGCCACCGCCACGTTAACAATGACTGTAGCTGAACGAGAGGGCTGTCCGTTGTCCTCCACTATAACAGTCAGTTTTTGATTGACAGGATCTTTATCAGTCACTTGGCGGATAGTTCTGATTTCTCCATTCTGTAAGCCAACTTCAAACAGAGCCCTGTCTGGGACTTTCTGGAGTTTATAGGAGAGCCAGGCATTCTGTCCAGAGTCCACATCAACAGCCACCACTTTAGAGACCAGATAGCCCACATCTGCTGAACGAGGCACCATTTCACCCACCACAGAGCCACCAGTCTGGACTGGGTACAGAACCTGAGGAGGGTTATCGTTCTGGTCCTGGATCAGTATCTTCACGGTCACATTACTACTGAGTGGAGGAGAGCCTCCATCCTGAGCTTTGACGGTGAAAACCAGCTGCTTGAGTTGTTCATAATCAAATGAGCGCACCGCATGAATAACTCCTGTTTCCGAATTTATGGACACATAAGAAGAAACAGGACTACTACTGATTTGTGTGTCCTCCAATAGATATGAAACCCTTGCGTTTTGGTTCCAGTCTCGATCTAGGGCTGTTAAGCTGAATACAGACATCCCGGGGGAATTATTCTCAGTAATATACGCAGAGTAATTTGGCTTTGTAAAGACTGGATAATTGTCATTAACGTCTGTTATTTTTAGGTGTAAAGCTATTTGACTAGAAAGTTGAGGTGAGCCAGAGTCGGTTGCAATTATCGTGATGTTGTATTCGTTTGTAGATTCGCGATCAAAATGTACATTTGAAAGCAAGTTATAATAATTGGTTAAAGAAGACTGGATTTTAAAGGGCAGGTCATGATCTACAGAGCATTTTATCAGACCATTTCTTTCAGAATCAGAGTCCTTAACATTAAAAACGGCTATTGTCGTTCCTGGAGGTACATCCTCAGACACCAGGCTGGTGAATGACATTATATTTATAACTGGTGCGTTATCATTCGTGTCAATGACGTCAATGATTACTTTTGTTGCGTCACTCAGCCCGCCCTGGTCCTTGGCAATCACCCGTATTTCGTATTTTTTATCCTTTTCAAAATCAATATTCTCGGCAACAGTTATTTTACCAGTTAAACTGTCAATGTCAAACATTTCTGCAGATTTACCTTTAACGCTGGAAAAAGTGTATGTAACGATACCATTAGAACCAGTATCCGCGTCTGAGGCAGCCACGGTAGTTAAATATGTGCCTTTGGCTGCATTTTCTACCACAGAGGTGGTGTACAGTGACTGGTTAAATACGGGTGTATTATCATTAACATCTAAAACAGTTATCTCTATAGTTACTGTTCCAGATCTCTGTGGAGACCCACCGTCCACAGCTACGAGCTTTAAAGAGAGGTGCGGTTCCAGCTCTCTGTCTAAAGGCTTCTGTAAAACCATGACGGCGAATTTGATGCCGTCTGCATTCGACTGCTGTTTCAGAACGAAATTATCATTTGTTGATAAAACGTAATTCTGGAGACCGTTATTCCCGGCATCTGGATCATAAGCGCTTTCTAAATCGAAATGCGACCCGACTGTTGCAGATTCACTAATTTCTAAGCTAATGATTTTATTTTTAAACGTTGGTGCGTGGTCATTCACGTCCAATATTTCTACTGTTACCCGGTGCAATTCGATTGGGTTTTCTAAAATAATTTCAAAGCTGAAGCTGCACGGTGTCACGTCTCCACACAGCTCTTCTCTGTCTATTCTCTCATTCACCACCAGAATCCCTTTGTCTGTTTTCAGCTCCGCGTACTGGTTGTTTTCTCCAGTGACGATGCGGGCTCGGCCAGAACGAAGCCTTTTCAAATCCAAACCAAGATCTTGTGCAACATTACCGATCAACGAACCACTTCTCATCTCCTCCGGTATGGAATAGCGGATTTGGCCACGGATTGTGGAAATCATGGTGAAATAAAACAACAGTTGCCAAGAAGATATCCAGAGCGACAGCCATTTCCCGCATCGATTCTGACGTATTCCCATGTCCTTAATTGTCGAATCCCACATGTACTGCCTATGGAATTTACCTATATAAGTTGACTCCGCCGTGTATCCAAATAAAATAGCGCGCTATACAAAAAGACGTAAGTAAGTATTGTTAATAAAAAACGTCGTCTCAGTTTGACTGTCGAAGACCCACTGACATGGAGACCGTGCTTTATCTACTCCTCTATACGCAGACACACAAGCTGCAGACCTCATTTTATTGACCAACAGCGTCACTTAGAGTCCAAATGCAGGTAATGAAAGTAACACAAAGTAAACGTTGAAAAAAAAACAAAAAACTGGGTATGTAAAAAAAAAAACAATTGAATGAAATTTACATGTAAATAATTGTTTATGCTATGATTTTGATATGATCATCAATCAAAAATGTTTTTGAATCACATTTGAACTATTTTGAATTTTGTAATATCTCATTTGCGCAACTGAACTCGCAAGACCATTGCAGCACCATGGACAGCGACATACATGAGCCGACATTCTTCTGAATGTTTGAGAATGCACAATGCGATTTTTTAAAACTTTAAAACAAATACATCCCTTTCATAGGAAATGTTGGCAAACAATCACTACCAGAATTTACCAAAGCAAATATTGACCACCATGACGGATGAACAGACAGTATTCAGCATTCACATTGAAAAGAAGATTTCAATGTGTGAACAACGCAGCCGAACATTCGCCTCGAAAACAAAAACTCAGACA
>NC_024321.1:9250426-9252833 GCF_000523025.1 Cynoglossus semilaevis
AAAACCATTTCGATTAATTTACTTCCATCAGATTGGGTCTTAATTTCTGTTTTGAAATTATCTGATGGTTTAAGTGTATATTTTTGAATGTCGTTAATTCCGACATCGAGGTCGTCTGCACTTTCTAACGAGAAGCGGGTCCCCGAAGGAGCATTTTCACCAATTTTCAAATCAACTGTCTGTTTCGGGAACACTGGACTGTTGTCGTTTATATCTATGACCTCCACTGTTACACGATAGAGCTGAATTGGATTTTCTAAAATCAACTCGAAACTGAAGCTACATGGCGTCGTCTTTCCACACAGCTCTTCTCTGTCGATTTGCTCTTTAATAACGAGGATTCCTTTGTCTCGGTCTAAGTCAACATACTGTCTGCTTCCCTTTGTAATAATACGAGCTTTACCTGATTTGAGTCTCGCTAAATCCAAGCCTAAATCTTTAGCAATATTTCCAACAAAAGATCCTTCAGCCTGCTCCTCCGGTACAGAATACCGAGCCTGTCCAGTCACCGAGCTCAGCTGAGAAAGACAAAGAATGGCAACCACAGCCTGCCATCGGCCTTTGGAAAAGACTGTCCACATCGTCTTCATCACAAATTCAAAAGTAAAGACCCAGTATTTAATCCAAAACGAATAAAATGATATCCAAATATTTAAAAAATATGTAGCGTTGTTGATTCCAGCAGATAAATCCAGCGCAGTGATCGACCACTACGGTCTCTCTAGCAGAGAAATGGAGAACTGAGTTTAAGGCGTGGACTGATGAAAGCTTATTCAGACTACCGAGTCAGAGATAGGTCAACAGCGGCGCTCAGAGCCCATTTTTGGAAGTGTTTCTGCTCGACATATTTGGAAAAGTCAGACGTATTGGTTTTATAACTGTATATATTTGTACAACGTAAAATTCGTTTTGAAATAATATTTCTATACAGGCCAAAACCGAACGATTCAATATAAAAAATGCACCTTTTTAATTGGCAGTAAAACAAAATATAGTTTAGATAAGACAATGTTTCCCTCTGTAGCAAATACTGCTGTATCTGAGTAAAATTACTTTGGATGTAGTATGACATGAGGTAAATGTTGAACAAAAACAAAAAACTGATATTTAAAAAAATAAATGAATGAAAATAACATGTAAATAATGTTTTATGCTATGATTAAAAAAAAAAGGTTTTTGAATCACGTGAATTACTCCACGCATTTTATCGTATCTCATTTGAACTTTCTTACTCATTTGGTGCCTGGAAACCGCTAGACCATTGCAGCACCATGGACAGCGACATAAAAAGCCAACTATCCTCTGAATGCTTGAGAATGCATAATGCACATTTTAAAAAACTTCTAAACAAATACATTCCTTTCATAGGGAATGTTGGCAAACAATCACTACCATAATTTGCAGAAGTAAATATTGACCACTATGACGAATGTACAGAGAGTATTCAGCATTCACATTGAAAAGACGATTTCAATGTGTGAACAACGCAGCCGAACATTCGCATCGAACACAAAAACTCAGACAGAGGCAACAAGTGACAAGAACACAACTAAATAATTATTTTTTACAGTGACAGGTGTCTCACCTCTAGAGGAGAGTCTGGTTCATCCAGGATGCACTTTTCAGTCTGTAACCGCTGCAAGGTCCCTGTGGCAGTGGGGTCCACCATCATGACGTTCTGACGACTAGCTGTGCCAAACTTATAATCATTCTTCCTGGAATCTGTTGTTCTGCACACTTCGTAGTTGTACACATGAGGGAGAGTCGCTGTTCCCAAAGTATCAGAGTAACGTGGTGGATAATATGGAATCACAGGCAGACCGGAGTGATACAGGATTCGAGACTGTCTCCATCTGTAGATCTTCACTGAGATAATAACAACTAAACACGTGATGAAGAGGAAGGAAACTACAGCCAGAGCCAACACTAAGTAAAAAGTCAGGTTGTCATTGTACTCCTTGTCGTGTTTAAAGTCAGTGAACTCAGACAGTACTTCAGAGAAACTGTCAGCCACCGCCACGTTAACAATGACTGTAGCTGAACGAGAGGGCTGTCCGTTGTCCTCCACTATAACAGTCAGTTTTTGATTGACAGGATCTTTATCAGTCACTTGGCGGATAGTTCTGATTTCTCCATTCTGTAAGCCAACTTCAAACAGAGCCCTGTCTGGGACTTTCTGGAGTTTATAGGAGAGCCAGGCATTCTGTCCAGAGTCCACATCAACAGCCACCACTTTAGAGACCAGATAGCCCACATCTGCTGAACGAGGCACCATTTCACCCACCACAGAGCCACCAGTCTGGACTGGGTACAGAACCTGAGGAGGGTTATCGTTCTGGTCCTGGATCAGTATCTTCACGGTCACATTACTACTGAGTGGAGGAGAGCCTCCATCCTGAGCTTTGAC
>NC_024321.1:9255306-9258241 GCF_000523025.1 Cynoglossus semilaevis
ATAACAACTAAACAGGTGATGAAGAGGAAGGAAACTACAGCCAGAGCCAACACTAAGTAAAAAGTCAGGTTGTCATTGTACTCCTTGTCGTGTTTAAAGTCAGTGAACTCAGACAGTACTTCAGAGAAACTGTCAGCCACCGCCACGTTAACAATGACTGTAGCTGAACGAGAGGGCTGTCCGTTGTCCTCCACTATAACAGTCAGTTTTTGATTGACAGGATCTTTATCAGTCACTTGGCGGATAGTTCTGATTTCTCCATTCTGTAAGCCAACTTCAAACAGAGCCCTGTCTGGGACTTTCTGGAGTTTATAGGAGAGCCAGGCATTCTGTCCAGAGTCCACATCAACAGCCACCACTTTAGAGACCAGATAGCCCACATCTGCTGAACGAGGCACCATTTCACCCACCACAGAGCCACCAGTCTGGACTGGGTACAGAACCTGAGGAGGGTTATCGTTCTGGTCCAGGATATTTAATTTAACCGTGGTGTTACTAGTTAACTGCGGGGTTCCTCCGTCCTGCCCTTTGATTAATATGTCTATACTTTTAATTTGCTCATAATCAAATGTCCGAACAGCTTGAATGACTCCGGTTTCCGCGTTAACAGATACGTATGTCGATATGGGGTTACCGTTTAACTCGGTTTCTATTAGGAGATAAGACACACGTGCGTTATGTCCTGAATCAAGATCGTGTGCTCTCACGGAAAACACAGATAAACCCGGGGAGTTGTTTTCCATGATAGTAGCTTGATAAAAATTCTGTTCAAAGATTGGTGCGTTATCATTGACGTCAGAGATTCTGAGGGTTATTGTCTTGTTACTCGACAGTGGTGGGCTTCCCTCGTCAACGGCTGAAAATGTGATATTATATTCTGGATTTCTTTCTCTGTCCAGGACACCGTTTGTTACCAGAGTATAATAATTCTTTAAAGACGACTGGATTGTAAACGGCATGTTCCCGTTCACTCTGCAATCAACTTTACCGTTTTTGCCCGAATCTAAGTCTTTCACGTTAATGATGGCCACAGTAGTTCCACTGGGAGAATCTTCTGGAATGGTATTTGAAAACGATGTTAGCGTTATTACAGGCCTATTATCATTTACATCAATTACCTCAATTATTACACTGGTGGGGGTGCTGTGACCACCTTGATCTTTCGCCAGTACCCCGATCTCAAATACTTTATTTTCTTCATAATCAATGACGCCATTTACAGTTATAACACCACTGTTTTCATCCAGAATAAATATACCCGCAGATTTACTAGACATTCGATTAAAGTGGTATGTAACACGACCGTTCATTCCGTCATCTGCATCTGTTGCACTTAATTTTAGCACTACTGTCTCTTTGGGGGCATTCTCTTTAACAGAAGCTTTAAAAATTGACTGTGTAAAAACGGGAGCGTTATCATTTGCGTCCAGAACAGTAACGTGTATTTTTAGCATCCCTGATCGCTGTGGTTCTCCACCGTCTAAAGCAGTCAGTGTTACAAGCAGTTTATCTTCCTTCTCGCGATCTAATGCACCGGAAAGGTACAACTGTGCATATTTATGACCATTTGGACTGGACATCTCTTTTACATTAAAATGGCTCGTTGGATGTAACGTATATCCGCGCAAAGCGTTGATGCCAACATCCATGTCGATGGCACTTACTTGTAAAATTTCGGTCCCGGGGAGAGTAGATTCCAGTATTTCCAAATGTATTTCTTTCTCATGAAAAACGGGTGTGTTATCATTAATATCCAACACTTCTACTACAACGCTATGCAGTTGCATTGGATTCGTCATTATCATTTCAAAATTCAAGCTGCAGGGCGATGTCTGCCCACAGAGCTGCTCTCTATCTATTCTTTCTCCCACCACCAGAAATCCTTTGTCTACGTCAAGCTTAATATACTCGCTGTTGTCGCCATTAACAATTCTGGCTCCACCTGATTTAAGTCTTTTAGCATCGATGCCCAGGTCTTCAGCCACATTTCCCACAAAGGAGCCTTTTCTCAGCTCCTCCGGCACAGAATAGCGAATCTGGCAAAACGTCGCCTCAAAGAGAAAAACAAGGATGAAGGCCCGTACTTGCGTTTTCATCTTAGACCCTTTGCAGTCGAGAAATATATTTCCGAATCAAAACGACCATAACACCAAAGGATGGTAAATACTTAAAAAAAGTCCTGCGTCAATAATCCACAAACATCCGTCGTGGCTGCGTCAATAATCCACAAACATCCGTCTCACAAGAATCATCCGAACACACACGGCCGCCTGACAAGCTCTCCGTGACACACTACGAGGAGGAAGGAGGTGAAGCTGCGTCTCAAAACGTTTTGTAGACCAACAGCGGCCCTCAGAGTCCAATGTGAAAATGACAAGTGCTTTTAGAATAATACAAAACACAAATGAAATGATTTGCTGCTAAACTAAAGTCTTGTTGTACATGACATCTGCACTATTCTGTGTTTTCAGGGGAAATTTGGATAGAAAAAGTCAAAAACTTTTTTCAAAAAAGTTGCAAAGAAATCGGACGTGTCAAGAAAGTTTGATGTTATTCAAGATGGACAAGTTAGAATAAAGCAGGGCTTGGGTTAAATAAAGCAATGTTATGTATTTTATGGATAATGTCATTTTAAATGACCACTGAAAAGGTTGCATATTTACTTAAGAAAAGTATTTTTAGTTATAGAACTGAATCACACTGTATTCGCTACATATTCTCAGACACATACACAGAGGCCAAAAAAAAACTCACCTCTAGAGGAGAGTCTGGTTCATCCAGGATGTTTTTTTCACTCTGTATCCGCTGCATCGTGGCTGTAGAACTGGGGTCCATTATCAACATATGCTGATTACCAGCTTTAGTAAACTTAAAGTCACTTCTTCTGGAATCTGTCGTATTGAAACCATCGTAGTTGTACACATGAGGGAGAGTC
>NC_024321.1:9259210-9266026 GCF_000523025.1 Cynoglossus semilaevis
TCAATGCTGAAAGGTACATCAGAGTTAATGGAGCATTTAACAACCCCGTTAACATCAGAGTCCTCGTCATCTACATTAACTACAGCTATGGTTGTACCTGGAGGTGAATCCTCAGGTATAGACTGAGAAAATGACATAAGCTGTATTGTTGGGATGTTGTCATTTTCATCAATTATTTGAATTATTACTTTGCACATGTCAGTAAATCCTCCGTGATCACTGGCCTGGACATTCAATTGATAACTTTTAGATTTTTCAAAATCGAGGTCACCTGCTACTCTAACCTCTCCTGTTTCTGCATTAACTTTAAAAATATGCTCAGTTTCCCTCGACACGTGAACAATGGAATAAGTCACTTCACCATATTGCCCTTTATCTGCGTCAGTTGCCCTTACAGTAGTTACTAATGTTGATAAAGGAGAATTTTCTCTGACTTCTGCTTTGTAAACAGACTGTTCACATACTGGCGCATTATCATTAACGTCCAGCACAGTGATGTGAATGCGCACTGTTCCTGATCTCCGTGGCTCACCGCCATCTGAGGCAAGAAGAACCAGAGTGAGAGTCTCCTCTTTCTCTCGGTCTAATTGATTTTGTAAAACAATTTCGATAATTTTACCACCACCAGATTGAATTTTAATTTCTAATTTGAAATTATCTGTTGGTTTAAGTGAATATTTTTGAATGTCGTTAATTCCAACATCGAGGTCGTCTGCACTTGCCAATAAGAACCGAGTGCCCGATGGAGCATTTTCACTAATTTTCAAATCAACTGTCTCTTTCGGGAACACTGGACTGTTGTCGTTTATATCTATGACCTCCACTGTTACACGATAGAGCTGAATTGGATTTTCTAAAATCAACTCGAAACTGAAGCTACATGGCGTCGTCTTTCCACACAGCTCTTCTCTGTCGATTTGCTCTTTAATAACGAGGATTCCTTTGTCTCGGTCTAAGTCAACATACTGTCTGCTTCCCTTTGTAATAATACGAGCTTTACCTGATTTGAGTCTCGCTAAATCCAAGCCTAAATCTTTAGCAATATTTCCAACAAAAGATCCTTCAGCCTGCTCCTCCGGTACAGAATACCGAGCCTGTCCAGTCACCGAGCTCAGCTGAGAAAGACAAAGAATGGCAACCACAGCCTGCCATCGGCCTTTGGACGAAAAACAGTTCTTTTATTTGCTCGTAATCAAACGAACGAACTGCATGTATGATCCCACTCTCTGCGTTCACAGACAAGTAATTTGAAATTGGAGCTCCACCGACATTACAGTCCTCAATAACATAAGATACTCTAGCGTTTTGGTTTTCGTCAGGGTCTTTCGCATTCACGACGATGAGGGGAGTGGGTGGCGAGTTATTCTCTGCAATAAAACCACTGTAAGATAGTTTTGAAAACTTAGGGGCGTTGTCATTCACATCCGACACTTTTAAATGAAATATCGTTTTTGTGGAGAGTGAAGGAATTCCGGCATCTGTCGCAACAACAGTTATGTTGTAGACTGAGGTACTTTCCCGATCTAAGACGGTGTCAGTAACCAGAGCAAAATAGTTTCTCACATTTGATTTAATCTTAAATTGTGCGTTTCCTTCTATTCCACAAGTAACAAGACCGTTATCACCGGAGTCGAGGTCTTTCACATTTATAATACCGATTGTTGTGCCAGGAGGAGAGTCTTCTGACACAACACTACTGAATGACATCACACTGATAGTAGGCGTGTTGTCATTTACGTCCGTTATTTCAATTACAACTTTACTCGCATCTGTCAATCCGCCTTGGTCTTTTGCATTAATTGTTATCTCATATGTTTTGTCTTTTTCATAATCTATTTGCCCTGTTAGTGAAATGACCCCAGTTTCTTCATTTACAGCAAACAAATGATCAAGATCACTGCTGTGGTCTGAAAAATGATACGTCACGACGCTGTTTGGACCTAAATCTGCGTCAGTAGCGTTAACCGTGGTAACGTAGGTGCCCCGAGGGGAATTCTCCATAATAGTTACCTTGTAAACGGACTGATTAAATATAGGTGGATTATCATTGACATCCAGAACAGTCACATCTATATTTACTGTGCCAGACCTCTGCGGACTTCCTCCATCTACGGCTGTTAGCTTCAAAGACAGATGAGGAGTCGTCTCTCTGTCCAGTGGCTTCTGAAGCACCATCTCCGCTTATTTTTTTCCATTTGCAACAGAGCTTTGTTTTAAAACAAAATTATCATTGTCGGTAAGAAAATACTCCCTGAGTCCATTAACACCCACATCTGGGTCTTCTGCACTCGACAGCGGAAACCGAGAACCGACATTCGCAATTTCACTGATTTCAAATTTGACGCTATTTCTTTTAAACGTGGGTGCATGATCATTAATGTCTGTGATTTCGACTGTGATTTGGTGTAGCTCCATGGGGTTTTCTAAAATCACCTCAAAACTGAAACTACACGGTGTTACATCTCCACACAGCTGCTCTCTGTCTATTCTCTCATTTACCACCAAGATCCCTTTGTCTGCCCGCAGCTCGGTGTACTGGACGTTTTCCCCGTTTACAATGCGGGCCCGACCAGAACGAAGCCTTTTCAAATCCAAACCAAGATCCTGTGCAATGTTTCCAACGAGGGAACCTTTCTTCATTTCCTCCGGGATAGAATATCGCAAATGTCCACTGACCATATAGGTGAAATGAAGGAATAAAAGCAGAGCCTGAAAATGTCCGCTGCCTGCGGTAAATAATCCAAACGCCATAGCGAAGACTGAACACGAAATATCCTCTGGAATGAACAATATTCTTCTTCCAAAAACGTTTAGACTGTATACTATACTTCTGAATAATTAGGAGTTAAAAAGAGGAATTGATTATTCCGAATCTATGACGACCAAAGTAATGTGCTTTCCCCCGTCTATGCCTCTCTGATCTGTTACAGACAATAGGGAGTGGACAGTGTAGGAGGGTGTTCAACACCATGTTGTGTTAACCAACAGCGTCTCTTGCAGTCCAAAAGAAGTAACAGCATTCAAAGGTTACCCATATGCAAAAGCGGTAATGCCAAAAACAATGCATTGTTGTTTTAACAGCAAGTGAATAATTAATTTGTAGTAAATAATTAACGTGTGCATTTTGTCAATAAGAGCAATGTAAAATAAAAAAAAAGAAATAAAAAGAGGGGCATAAAGAATACACCGCAATAGCTACAAATATACTTTGTTAAGTAATGAGTGTTTTAGTATTTTAAAAATAATCCTTACACTGTTTCATTAAGTTACTATCACGTTTTGACACTGATTTGTATTATAAAGAAAATAGTTTGGATATATTGTGGTTAAAATGAGAAGGTAATGTGTGATCACAATTTTAAAAAAAACGACAGGAAGACGAGTGCTTACTAATTTACTAACCTCCAGAGCAGAGTCTGGTTCCTCCAGGAAGTTCTTTTCATTCTGCACACGTTGCATTGTCGCTGTAGAACTTCGGTCCATTATCAAGACGTTCTGAACACCAGCTTGACCAAACTTACAGTCGCTCTTTCTGGAGTCAGTCGTGTTGCACATGTTGTAGTTGTAAACATGAGGTAGAGTTCCTGTTCTTAAAGTGTCTGAGTAGCTTGGTGGAAAGTACGGAATTACCGGGAGATTGGAGTGACATAGGATTCGAAACTGTCTCCATCTGTAGATCTTTACTGAGATAATAACAACTAAACACGTGATGAAGAGGAAGGAAACTACAGCCAGAGCCAACACTAAGTAAAAAGTCAGGTTGTCATTGTACTCCTTGTCGTGTTTAAAGTCAGTGAACTCAGACAGTACTTCAGAGAAACTGTCAGCCACCGCCACGTTAACAATGACTGTAGCTGAACGAGAGGGCTGTCCGTTGTCCTCCACTATAACAGTCAGTTTTTGATTGACAGGATCTTTATCAGTCACTTGGCGGATAGTTCTGATTTCTCCATTCTGTAAGCCAACTTCAAACAGAGCCCTGTCTGGGACTTTCTGGAGTTTATAGGAGAGCCAGGCATTCTGTCCAGAGTCCACATCAACAGCCACCACTTTAGAGACCAGATAGCCCACATCTGCTGAACGAGGCACCATTTCACCCACCACAGAGCCACCAGTCTGGACTGGGTACAGAACCTGAGGAGGGTTATCGTGCAAAAACCACCTCTTTAATCTGCTCATAATCAAACGAACGGACTGCATGTACAACTCCACTTTCTGCATTTACAGAAACATAATGAGAAACTAGTGACGCACCTATTTCTATATCTTCCAAGATATATGAGATTTTAGCATTTTGGTTTTCGTCTGGATCTTTAGCAACGAGCCTCAAAACTGAAACACCTGGGGAGTTATTCTCCGGAATAAAGGCACTGAACAGGGTTTGTAAAAACACGGGAGCGTTGTCGTTTACATCAGACAATTTTAAAGAAAATGATCTTTTGGATGAGAGAGGAGGGACTCCTGCATCTGTAGCTTCTATGGTAATGTTATATTCTGAGACCTGTTCACGATCCAATACAGAGTCTGTTATTATCGCATAATAATTCCTCACATTGGATATAATTTTAAACGGAGCTTTTTGTTCTATTTTACAGGTAACCAGGCCGTTTTCACCCGTGTCGGCGTCTTTTACGTTAATAATGCCAACAGTTGTACCAGGAGGAGAGTCTTCTGACACAGTATTACTGAATGACATCACGCTGATAGTCGGTGTGTTGTCATTAACGTCACTTATATCAATTATCACTTTACTTGTGTCTGTCAAACCTCCCTGATCTTTCGCGTCGATTCTTAGCTCAAACTTTCTGTCCTTTTCGTAATCGATCAAACTTTTAATCGAAATGACACCAGTTTTCTTATCAATCTCAAACAAATCACTTAGGCCGCTGTTAACATCAGAAAAATAATACGTAACTACCCCGTTCGTACCAGAATCTGCGTCACTAGCATTAACAGCTGTTACGTATTTACCTTTGGGCGAATTTTCTATCACCGAGGCTTTATAAACGGGCTGATTAAATACAGGTGCATTATCATTGACATCGAGAACAGACACTTCTATATTCACTGACCCTGATCTCTGCGGAGTGCCTCCGTCCACAGCTATGAGCTTGAGTGACAGAAGAGGACGTGTCTCCCTGTCTAGTGGCTTCTGAAGCACCATCTCCGCGTATTTTTTTCCATCCGCATTGGATATTTGTTTTAAGATAAAATTATCATTTTCAGTCAAAAAATAGTCCCTCAGACCATTCACACCCACATCCGGGTCTTCTGCAGCGGCCACTGAAAAACGAGAGCCTACATTTGCCGATTCACTAATTTCGAATTCGATGCTATTTCTTTTAAACGTCGGCGAATGATCATTAATGTCTGTTACTTCGACGGTGATTTGATGCAGCTCCATGGGGTTTTCTAAAATCATCTCGAAGCTGAAACTACACGGTGTGACGTCTCCACACAGCTGCTCTCTGTCTATTCTCTCATTTACCACCAATGTCCCTTTGTCTGTCCGCAGCTCGGCGTACTGAATGCTTTCCCCGGTTACAATGCGGGCCCGACCAGAACGAAGTCTTTTCAAATCCAAACCAAGATCCTGTCCAATATTACCAATGGGAGAGCCTTTCTTCATCTCCTCTGGGATCGAATATCGTATATGTCCCCTGATGTCTCGAGTGAAATAGAAAAGGATGAAAAAAAGCTGCAATTGCACACAGCCAACCCAGAAATTTCCAAACGCCATCACAAAAGCAAAGCAGAGATGTAGTAATAAAATCCAACCAGTAGGCTTCTTTTGAGGTAAAAAAAAAAAAGAAATTAAATGTTGCCTCAAAGTCACGGTGTTATCAAATATTGTAGATTTGAGAGCTGGAATCGCTAGATCTGTACATGCCAGTCTGTAAGCCAAATGATTTTCTCTAAAAGAACAAGTAGGAAGGGAGGGAACAGTGTGGTCATGTTTTACTACTCATCTTAGATTGGCCAACAGCGTCCCTCAGAGTCCGAAATGGGAAACTTCATTCAAAACAATATTTCTATAAAATGCCTTAAATCTTAAATTGCTGTAAATATATGAAACAAACAAAATAATGGACGTCCACCATGTTGAGCTACACAATCATCTGGGCATTAACAACAACAACAATAATCAAATCATAGACAATCGTTGTAAATGCGCTGTATGAGATTATTTGCGGTCCTTACAGAGATTTACGTTAGATAAATTGAAATGGAATACCAAGAGGTATTGCATATAATATGACCAAGTGCTCCAAACAAACAGCTTTTTTTGTTGCAAACCCATTAAATGTTTATTTGCTCATATAAACAGAAAATGCCACACAGGAAAAAAAACAACAACAAAAAAAAGTTAGTATGCTTTAACTGACCTCTAAAGGAGAATCTGGTTCGTCAAGGATGTTCTTTTCACTCTGTAACCGCTGCATTGTAGAACCTCTGGAACTGGGCTCCATTATCGACATGTTCTGACTACCAGCAAAATTGAATTTACAGTCACTTTTTCTGGAGTCTGTTGTTCTGCACATCTCGTAGTTGTAGACGTGAGGGAGAGTCGCTGTCCCCAAAGTATCAGAGTAACGTGGTGGATAATATGGAATCACAGGCAGACCGGAGTGATAGAGGATTCGAGACTGTCTCCATCTGTAGATCTTCACTGAGATAATAACAACTAAACACGTGATGAAGAGGAAGGAAACTACAGCCAGAGCCAACACTAAGTAAAAAGTCAGGTTGTCATTGTACTCCTTGTCGTGTTTAAAGTCAGTGAACTCAGACAGTACTTCAGAGAAACTGTCAGCC
>NC_024321.1:9266487-9284164 GCF_000523025.1 Cynoglossus semilaevis
GAGCCACCAGTCTGGACTGGGTACAGAACCTGAGGAGGGTTATCGTTCTGGTCCTGGATCAGTATCTTCACGGTCACATTACTACTCAGTGGAGGAGAGCCTCCATCCTGAGCTTTCACTTTCACTTCAATCTGATGAATTTGCTCAAAATCAAAAGAACGAACTGCACTAAGAACTCCAGTTTCAGAGTTCAGAGAAACATAAGCAGAGACTGAACTACCACTGACCTGCGTCTCCTCTAAAATATAGGAGATTCTGGCGTTTTGATTCCAATCAGAGTCTTTGGCGCTGACAGCAAATATTGAGGCTCCAGGAGAATTATTCTCTGTGATCTGAGCCAAATAGACATTCTTATCAAATAGCGGTGCATTATCGTTTACATCAGATATTTTAAGGTGTAAAGTCGTTGAACTAGATAGTGGAGGAGAACCAAAATCATTGGCCGTAATTGTTATGTTATACTCTGACACGGATTCTCGATCAAAGTATCGATCTGAGATTAAATTATAATAACTCGATAGAGATGATTCAATTTTAAATGGCACTTTACCGTCTACAGTACATTTTATTTGTCCATTTTTCTCAAAGTCGGCATCTTTTACATTCAAAATAGCAACAGTTGTACCGGGAGGAGCATCCTCAGATACCGGGCTAAAAAAAGACAGAATGTTTATGACAGGTGTGTTGTCGTTTACGTCAATCACATCCAATATCAACTTGCTTGTTCCAATGAGACCACCGTGATCCTTTGCCTCTACTCTTACTTCATATTTTCTTTCTTTTTCGAAATCTATGTCACCTGACACAGATATCACTCCAGTAATTTTATCAATACTTAAAATATGTGTTGTTACGCCTTTCATTTTTGACAAACCGTAGGTAACGCGTCCGAAAGAACCGCTATCTGCGTCGGTGGCATTTACAGTAATTATACGCGTGCCTCTAACTGTGTTTTCCTTTACATTGGTTTTATACACAGTTTGGTTAAATACTGGGACATTGTCATTAGCATCCAAAACATTAATAACAATATTAACAGTGCCAGACCTCTGCGGTGTTCCTCCGTCCACAGCGATTAACTTCAACGACAACTGTGGACTTTGCTCTCTATCCAAAGGCTTCTGTAGCATCATCTCAACATATTTGCCTCCATCGGGATTTGCATGTTGTTTCAAAATGAAATTGTCGTTTTGTGACAAAATGTAATTTTGCAACGCGTTCTGTCCTACATCAGGATCTTCTGCGCTCTGCAGTGGAAACTGTACTCCCACAGCTGCCCCCTCACTTATATCAAACATTATGGGCTCATCTCGATTTGGGAACACCGGAGCGTGGTCGTTTATATCCAAAACCTCGACCGTTATTCGGTGCAGTTCCATTGGATTTTCTAGAATCACATCAAAACTGAAGCTACACGGCGTTACGTCACCACAAAGCTGCTCTCTGTCTATTCTCTCACCCACCACTAGTATTCCTTTGTCTGTTTTCAGCTCGGTGTAGTGAACGTTTTCTCCGGACACGATACGGGCCCGCCCAGAGCGCAGTCTCTTCACATCCAACCCTAAATCCTGCGCAATGTTGCCAATAACAGAACCTTTCTTCATTTCCTCTGGTATAGAATAACGAATCTGCCCTCCTACCATTTCACCGACATAGAGCAGCAACATTAGCAGGCCAAAGTGTCGTTGTCGTCCAGAAAACAGCCGCCCTCCGCAGAATAAAGCCAAGAAATACATCCGGTTTGCCATTGCGTTAAAAAAAGACTTGAAAGATGAATGAATATCCGTTGGAAATCAAACTGAACTCTCTTCTGATTTATCGGTTCCGGCAAGAACCACCTTTAATGTCTCCTTGTTGCAATTAGATTCTGATATGTTCATCTAATCCTCGACAAACACAGACAGCCTCCTTCCCTCAGTCAGGAGGTGGGGTGAATGACGACAAACAGAACCAAAATTAATTTTAGTGGCAAACAGCGTCGCTTAGAGTCCAAATAGTGGAAGTGTGGGATTAAAAAAGAAACCAGGGTATTCTATCGCTAAAGATATACTTAATGTGTACAACTTTTCATTTTTGCTGTTATAATGTGTGAGGTGAAGTAAAGCGAGGTACATTCATTATAAGTTTTTGTATATAGGCTATAGGAAAAGTGAACAAATTAACAGTTAAAACTTCACATCGCATTGTTCTGTTGTAGAGTGAGTAATGTGTGGTAAACAGCATGAGCAAAACATAAATATAAAATATTAAATTGAATATATATATATATATATATATATGTATATATATATATATATAAAGTGACTAAAAACTAGGCAGAAAACTTCTGGAAATAAATAAGAAAAAACATACTAGTACAAACAATACTGTAACAACCTGATTTATAAGAAATTAAGCCAGAAAAATAAGTGACATTTAGGAAAAAAATAAAAACAACTCATGCAAAGACATATGTGGAAAGACAGCCATAGATATACTCCACATTTGAAAAAGCAATTATTTGATAATGACAGAGAAAAGGATTAAATATGCCATTGTATCATTACGAGTTATTCATAATCCCGAACGACTTTTTGGATTAGAAAGGGCTGAAAATGAGGAAACGTGTGTGTGGGGAAAGTTTAGCCTTTTTCTAAAGCTACGTTCAATTACTTTGACACATTATTTGAGAAAAATCCATATTAAAAGCTGTGGATAACATGCTGTTTCTTAAGTGACTGAGTGGCGCTGTCCATGGTTCTGAAGAGGTGCTAATAGAATGAGTTTTTTTTTTTACTGTTTGTAATTATATAATTCTTAGGTAACGATGTGAAATAGGTCAATAAAGGTGTGTTACCTCTAAAGGAGAGTCTGGTTCATCCAAGATGCTTTTCTCAGTGTGTATCCGCTGCATCGTCCCATCCATTATTAACACATTCTGACCTCCACCTCGGTCGAACTTAAGGTCACTCTTTCTGGAGTCAGTTGTTCTGCACATGTCGTAGTTATACATGTGAGGAATAGTTCCTGTTCCCAAAGTGTCTGAGTAACGTGGTGGATAATATGGAATCACAGGCAGACCGGAGTGATAGAGGATTCGAGACTGTCTCCATCTGTAGATCTTCACTGAGATAATAACAACTAAACACGTGATGAAGAGGAAGGAAACTACAGCCAGAGCCAACACTAAGTAAAAAGTCAGGTTGTCATTGTACTCCTTGTCGTGTTTAAAGTCAGTGAACTCAGACAGTACTTCAGAGAAACTGTCAGCCACCGCCACGTTAACAATGACTGTAGCTGAACGAGAGGGCTGTCCGTTGTCCTCCACTATAACAGTCAGTTTTTGATTGACAGGATCTTTATCAGTCACTTGGCGGATAGTTCTGATTTCTCCATTCTGTAAGCCAACTTCAAACAGAGCCCTGTCTGGGACTTTCTGGAGTTTATAGGAGAGCCAGGCATTCTGTCCAGAGTCCACATCAACAGCCACCACTTTAGAGACCAGATAGCCCACATCTGCTGAACGAGGCACCATTTCACCCACCACAGAGCCACCAGTCTGGACTGGGTACAGAACCTGAGGAGGGTTATCGTTCTGGTCCTGGATCAGTATCTTCACGGTCACATTACTACTGAGTGGAGGAGAGCCTCCATCCTGAGCTTTGACTTTCACTTCAATCTGATGAATTTGCTCAAAATCAAAAGAACGAACTGCACTAAGAACTCCAGTTTCAGAGTTCAGAGAAACATAAGCAGAGACTGAACTACCACTGACCTGCGTCTCCTCTAAAATATAGGAGATTCTGGCGTTTTGATTCCAATCAGAGTCTTTGGCGCTGACAGCAAATATTGAGGCTCCAGGAGAATTATTCTCTGTGATCTGAGCCAAATAGACATTCTTATCAAATAGCGGTGCATTATCGTTTACATCAGATATTTTAAGGTGTAAAGTCGTTGAACTAGATAGTGGAGGAGAACCAAAATCATTGGCCGTAATTGTTATGTTATACTCTGACACGGATTCTCGATCAAAGTATTGATCTGAGATTAAATTATAATAACTCGATAGAGATGATTCAATTTTAAATGGCACTTTACCGTCTACAGTACATTTTATTTGTCCATTTTTCTCAAAGTCGGCATCTTTTACATTCAAAATAGCAACAGTTGTACCGGGAGGAGCATCCTCAGATACCGGGCTAAAAAAAGACAGAATGTTTATGACAGGTGTGTTGTCGTTTACGTCAATCACATCCAATATCAACTTGCTTGTTCCAATGAGACCACCATGATCCTTTGCCTCTACTCTTACTTCATATTTTCTTTCTTTTTCGAAATCTATGTCACCTGACACAGATATCACTCCAGTAATTTTATCAATACTTAAAATATGTGTTGTTACGCCTTTCATTTTTGACAAACCGTAGGTAACGCGTCCGAAAGAACCGCTATCTGCGTCGGTGGCATTTACAGTAATTATACGCGTGCCTCTAACTGTGTTTTCCTTTACATTGGTTTTATACACAGTTTGGTTAAATACTGGGACATTGTCATTAGCATCCAAAACATTAATAACAATATTAACAGTGCCAGACCTCTGCGGTGTTCCTCCGTCCACAGCGATTAACTTCAACGACAACTGTGGACTTTGCTCTCTATCCAAAGGCTTCTGTAGCATCATCTCAACATATTTGCCTCCATCGGGATTTGCATGTTGTTTCAAAATGAAATTGTCGTTTTGTGACAAAATGTAATTTTGCAACGCGTTCTGTCCTACATCAGGATCTTCTGCGCTCTGCAGTGGAAACTGCACTCCCACAGCTGCCCCCTCACTTATATCAAACATTATGGGCTCATCTCGATTTGGGAACACCGGAGCGTGGTCGTTTATATCCAAAACCTCGACCGTTATTCGGTGCAGTTCCATTGGATTTTCTAGAATCACATCAAAACTGAAGCTACACGGAGTTACGTCACCACAAAGCTGCTCTCTGTCTATTCTCTCACCCACCACTAGTATTCCTTTGTCTGTTTTCAGCTCGGTGTAGTGAACGTTTTCTCCGGACACGATACGGGCCCGCCCAGAGCGCAGTCTCTTCAAATCCAACCCTAAATCCTGCGCAATGTTGCCAATGACAGAACCTTTCTTCATTTCCTCTGGTATAGAATAACGAATCTGTCCTCCCACCATGTTACTCACATACAACAGCAAGAACAACAATCCCATTTGGCGTCGCAGTCCAAGAGAAAGTCGCCATCGAATGAAGAAATAGGAAAAATGTCTCCGGGTTGCCATCGTATCAAAAAGAATGCCACAAAATAAAGATCCCAGTATTATCACTCAAAAATGATTCTGATATCCGTTTCAACTACAAGCACCGTCAACGTTTCCGTCACGCCTTCAGACCAGTGTATGTTCACCCAAACCGTGAAAAACACACATATCCTCCTTCATTTCGTCAGTGGGAGGACTGAAGACGACATGACAAAATAAAATGGTCAACAGCGTCGCTTAGAGTCGAAAAGATGAAGTGTAAAACTCGCGACGGGAGAACAGTGACCAGAGTTGAAAATGCATTTTTCAATACTGCGTGTTGGTATGTAGTGCAATGTTCTGTAGTTAATTAAGTGACTGGAATAAAACTAAAATATATATTAATTACATCAAAAATTAAACAATAACTAATAAATAATATTTTAATCTGCAGGGCAAAATATGCCCACTGAAACGTTTAGAAAAATCGAACCAAAGTATATTCAGTTATGAATAAAAGCAAATTACATTATAATACCACAACAGCAAGATAAAGAGAAAACAAACCCAGAAGATATGTAAAGTAGAGTCTATGCAGTGATCCCTAATGTCTTTCACCTTGAGCAACGTATCGAGTTATCAACATCATGAGGCACAAACGGGCTGAATTCTGACACTTGAATTCATTACCACCAAACTTCATTTCTACTGCTTCAAACAACAACATTAAAGCATATTCAACGTCACAACTTTTGCTTCACGTTTAAGAGAAAAAAAGAAAAGAAAAATACACCAGCAATAGTACTAAAACGTGATAGACCAGCACTGTCCATGGTACTGAAAGTCGGACTTTGAAATACAAATATTTTAAATTAGATTTTCGTTTTGTATTTTAAATGGTAAAAACACGCTTGTTGGACAAATTGAAAATGTTACCTCTAGAGGGGAGTCTAGTTCATCCAGGATGCTCTTTTCACCGTGTATCCTCTGCATCGTCCCTGTAGAACTGGGGTCCATTATTAACACATTCTGACTGACGGATCCGTCGATCTTAAGGTTACTCTTTCTGGAGTCAGTTGTTCTGCACATGTCGTAGTTATACATGTGAGGAATAGTTCCTGTTCCCAAAGTGTCTGAGTAACGTGGTGGATAATATGGAATCACAGGCAGACCGGAGTGATAGAGGATTCGAGACTGTCTCCATCTGTAGATCTTCACTGAGATAATAACAACTAAACACGTGATGAAGAGGAAGGAAACTACAGCCAGAGCCAACACTAAGTAAAAAGTCAGGTTGTCATTGTACTCCTTGTCGTGTTTAAAGTCAGTGAACTCAGACAGTACTTCAGAGAAACTGTCAGCCACCGCCACGTTAACAATGACTGTAGCTGAACGAGAGGGCTGTCCGTTGTCCTCCACTATAACAGTCAGTTTTTGATTGACAGGATCTTTATCAGTCACTTGGCGGATAGTTCTGATTTCTCCATTCTGTAAGCCAACTTCAAACAGAGCCCTGTCTGGGACTTTCTGGAGTTTATAGGAGAGCCAGGCATTCTGTCCAGAGTCCACATCAACAGCCACCACTTTAGAGACCAGATAGCCCACATCTGCTGAACGAGGCACCATTTCACCCACCACAGAGCCACCAGTCTGGACTGGGTACAGAACCTGAGGAGGGTTATCGTTCTGGTCCTGGATCAGTATCTTCACGGTCACATTACTACTCAGTGGTGGGGAGCCTGCATCCTGTGCTCTCACTATGAAGTTGAAATGTTTGATCTGTTCATAATCATAGGCTCGAACTGCACTAATGACTCCATTTTCCGCATTAACGTTAATAAAGTCAGACACCGGTGAGCCCCCAATTTCACAAGCTTCTAAAATATAAGAAACACGAGCGTTCTGATTTTCATCTGAATCTTTTGCTTTAACACTTAGTATTGACACGCCTGGTGAGTTGTTCTCTAGAATGTAAGCACTATAAACGTCCTGTGGAAATACAGGTGCGTTGTCATTGACGTCTGAAACTTTAAGATGAAACTTTCTTTTAGAGGACAGCGGAGGAGAACCTGCGTCTGAAGCGACAACAGTGATGTTAAACTCTGACAGCCGCTCACGATCTAACGCACCGTCAGTTATCACTGCAAAGTAATTCCTAACGTTGGACTTAATCTTAAAGGGAACGTTACCTTCGATCGAACACCTTATCTGACCGTTTTCTCCTGAATCAACATCCTTAACATTGATCATTCCAATGGTGGTGCCAACGGGAGAGTCTTCTGAAACAGGACTCGTGAATGACATAACGTTGATGACCGGAGCGTTATCATTCACATCGATTACATCAATTTCAACTTTGCTCGAATCCGTCAGTTCTCCCTGATCTTTAGCTTCAACCCTGAACTCAATTTTTTTGTCCTTCTCGAAATCAATCTGTTTTGCCACACAAATCTTTCCCGTATCCTCATCTATATCGACCAAATCTGCGATATCTGCCTTTAATTTTGAAATTGAATAAGTCACTTTCCCATTCAAACCGCTATCTGCATCGGTTGCGTTCACTGAAACAACGCAAGTGCCTTTTGGTGCATTTTCAATCACAGAGCCCTTGTAAACTGATTGATTAAATATTGGAGCATTGTCATTAATATCTAAAATATTGATATCAATGTTAACTGTACCGGACCTCTGTGGATTTCCACCGTCCACGGCCAACAGCTTTAGAGCCAGGCGTGGCTGCTGTTCTCGGTCTAGTGGTTTTTGAAGCACCATTTCAGCGTATTTACTGCCGCCGGGATTAACGTGTTGTTTAATAACAAAATAGTCGTTTGATGTCAAAATGTAATTCTGTAAAGCATTGACACCAACATCAGCGTCATCCGCATTCTCTAAAACAAAACGGGAACCGGTCGTGGCCATTTCGCTTATTTGAAATTCGATTTTTTTGTTTTGAAAAGTGGGAGAATTATCGTTGACGTCCATTACCTCTATGGTCACAGGGTGCAACTCCATCGGACCTTCCAGTAAAATTTCAAAGGCGAAGCTACACGGCGTCACGTCTTTGCAAAGCTGCTCTCGATCTATTCTCTCCTTCACTATCAAAGTCCCTTTGTCTGCCTTCAGCTCAGTGTACTGGATGCTGTCTCCGGTGACGATACGGGCCCGACCAGAATGAAGCCGTTTTAAATCCAAACCCAGATCCTGTGCTACGTTCCCAATAACGGATCCTATTTTCATCTCCTCGGGGATGGAATACCGGATCTGTGCGTCCGTTTGAAGAAGGAAAAACAAATTGAGGCAGACGGCTCCTTGCCATCTCCAAAGCAATCGCCATCTTACGCTTCTGCTCCGATAAGATTCTGCAAAAGCCATGTAAAAACCGCAGTGAAACCCAGCCAAGAAGGAAACAATACCAAACAGCTGGGCTAAAAATCAAAACCAAATCTGAAGGATGAATTCAGAACAACGTTAAAAATCCATAACAGCCGTTTTTCTCTGAGCACCAGCGCAAATGAGTAGTATATTCCAAAACGCAGGGATGTGGGAGGGAACAGGACAGTCACGTAATGCAAGGTTAAAATGTTTTGCAGGCAACAGCGTCACTTAGAGGATAAAGTATGAAACTAGGAAAATACATTAAACAGGGAGATTTTTCTTCTCCACTTTCGTTTTGGAGAAGACAGAATAAGAATGTGTTTCAGGATGCACAATTTATTTAGATATCTGCCAAACACTTATAATAATAATAATAATAATTATTATTATTATTATTATTTTAAAAGATTCATTTTCAAGTTAATTTATTAACTAAGGGTATAAATAATTCGTATTTTGTTGCATTATAGTGGTCTAAATAGTCACTGATAAAACTGTCCCTTAAATTGAAAAAAAAAAACAGGATAAAATTAAATTAAATTAACTGATAAAACTGTCCCTAAAATAGAAAAAACAGGATAAAATTAAATTAAATTATAAAAACCATGAAACAGACATTGAGTCATTCATTCTTTCTAAATTATTTACTCTATATTTGGAATTGGATCAACTTCAAGGAACATAATTGAAACAGACGACAAAGCTACATCTTCAGCACCATGGACAGAGACAGAGCAAAAAAACAACCTTTACTTCTAAAGACAAAGCACTGCGGTTTGTATATATAATTATCAAGGGTAACTTTATCAATGGTTCACTTATAAAGAGAACTCACCAGAGTTGACGTGTAGGACAATACAGATGTATCTTCTTTAATCTGCTGATTTTCATTTCCAGTTCCGTCCACACTTAGCAAACTTTGACAAATGGGCGGCATAAATTTAGTGTCACTCTTTCTGGAGTCAGTTGTTCTGCACATATCGTAGTTGTACATGTGAGGAATAGTTCCTGTTCCCAGAGTGTCAGAGTAACGTGGTGGATAATATGGAATCACAGGCAGACCGGAGTGATACAGGATTCGAGACTGTCTCCATCTGTAGATCTTCACTGAGATGATAACAACTAAACACGTGATGAAGAGGAAGGAAACTACAGCCAGAGCCAACACTAAGTAAAAAGTCAGGTTGTCATTGTACTCCTTGTCGTGTTTAAAGTCAGTGAACTCAGACAGTACTTCAGAGAAACTGTCAGCCACCGCCACGTTAACAATGACTGTAGCTGAACGAGAGGGCTGTCCGTTGTCCTCCACTATAACAGTCAGTTTTTGATTGACAGGATCTTTATCAGTCACTTGGCGGATAGTTCTGATTTCTCCATTCTGTAAGCCAACTTCAAACAGAGCCCTGTCTGGGACTTTCTGGAGTTTATAGGAGAGCCAGGCATTCTGTCCAGAGTCCACATCAACAGCCACCACTTTAGAGACCAGATAGCCCACATCTGCTGAACGAGGCACCATTTCACCCACCACAGAGCCACCAGTCTGGACTGGGTACAGAACCTGAGGAGGGTTATCGTTCTGGTCCTGGATCAGTATCTTCACGGTCACATTACTACTGAGTGGAGGAGAGCCTCCATCCTGAGCTTTGACGTGTATTGTGTAGTATTTGGTTTGTTCATAGTCAAGTGAACGCAAAGCCTGAATCACGCCACTTTCCGTGTTAATTGAGAAATAGGAAGACGCCGGGTGTCCACTAATCTCACTGTCGACAAGAAAATAAGATATGCGTGCGTTTTGACCCTGATCTCGATCCGTGGCATGGAGCCGCAACACAGAGACACCAGGTGAATTGTTTTCTAATAGTTGTGTATTAAAAATACTTTGACTAAAAGCCGGGGGGTTGTCATTCACGTCAGTCACTTCTAAAAATACAGTTTTACTACTCAGTAATGCAGGTACTCCCTCATCTGTGGCTGTAAGTGTGATATTATACTCGGAACATTTTTCTCTGTCCAGGTCATGCTGCGTGATCAACGTGTAATAATTTCTAAGCGACGATTTAATAGTGAAGGGAAGATTGCCATCTATACTTAAATGCACCTGCCCGTTTTTATCAGAATCTTTATCTTGGACGCCAATCAACGCCACAACAGTACCAGGAGCAGAATCCTCTGAAATCTTCCCAGAGTATGAAGCCAAAGTGATCACTGGTCTGTTATCATTCACATCTATTATCTCAATGACCAATTTACTTGCGCCCGCCACACCCCATGGATCCTTTGCTTGAAGGTTTATTTCATAGTATGGCGTTATTTCGTAATCTATATCACCAGCGAGTTTAACCTCACCCGTGTGAGCATTTATGTCGAAGGGACAGGGAGAATCGTCCCCGATGTGAGTAAAAAAGTATGTGACGTTGCCGTTATAACCCTGATCCAGATCAACAGCACTGACTCTAGCAATGACCGCACCGCGCAAAACGTTCTCCAAGACAGAAGCTTTGTATGTGGACTGCGTAAAAACTGGACCGTTGTCGTTTGCGTCCAGAACCGTGACGTGTATCTTTACTGTTCCGGATCTCTGCGGCTCGCCCCCATCTACAGCCGTTAAAACGAACGTGTGCTGGCTTTGCTCCTCTCGGTCCAAGCCAGTCTGCAGCATCATTTCCGCGTATTTACTCCCATCTGCTCTTGTGTGCGGTTTGAGAACAAAGTATTTATTTGCTTTAAGAGAGTAACTCTGCAGAGAGTTTACTCCCACATCAGGATCAACTGCGCTATCGAGCAAAAATACAGTCCCGGTGGGCATCGACTCACTAATGTTTAGATTGATTTCCTTTTTGGGGAATGCGGGGGCATGGTCGTTTACATCTTGTATTTCGATCGTGATGGAGAATAATTCGAGTGGATCTTCCAGGACGATTTCTAAACTGAAGCTACACGGTGATTTCTTAGCGCACATTTTTTCCCTGTCGATTCTTTCAAAGACAACAATGTGCCCTTTGTTCTGGTTAAGCGCAACATACTGGTTGTTGTCGTCGACAACCAGTCTGGCTCGACCCGACACCAACCTTTTAACATCCAATCCCAGGTCTTTCGCGACGTCTCCAACAAAATGTCCCTTTCTCATCTCCTCCGGAATGGAGTAACGAATTTGAGCACTAACCGTAGAAAAAACGACCAGAAGCAAAATGGAGACGATGGAGTCCATTCTCACGCCATTGCCTCGCAGAGTATCCATTTAAAAAAATGTGTATTAAAATAGAAGTCGATATCCGTTATTTGTAAAGTGCTGACTAATTCCAGACGGTGGTAAAATGTCTAATCCATACACTGCAACAGTCTACAAAGCTGAACCTTATTGAAAATATAAGCACAAAAGGCAGCGTCTATATCATGTAGAATGGGCTGTGACTTTGTCTCTTCATAGGGTTCATCAAGTGAATGCGAATATTAAGCTTAGGCAACAGCACCGCCAGCAGGTACTAAGTTGAAAAGACCGACACACGATCAGAATTTCACTTCATCCCACGCCTTAAATGCAGAGCTCTCTCTGCCCGGTCAATTCTACAGCAAAATACAACCACAAAAGCTAAGAATGTTTGTCGTTCATTTGCAATAGAGACAATGCTTAAAAAAAGTTAATAACACACACGGATAGATTAGATAAACAGATCAGAAAGATGTGATGGTATTCGGGGTAGAGCGGGGGAAGAACGTACTGAGAGATACATTGGTCATAAACATAATTAAGCTAATTTGTGAATAAAGTTAGTGTGAAAACATAACATGTTGTTGATGTTGGTGATGTGGTCGTGTGCAACACTCTAATCAGGTGCTAACAAAGAAGGGGGAGGAAATAAAGTGGAACATGTCTTACCTTTTTGATCCAATTGCAGGTCCAGATCATGTCGTGCATTAAAAGAAAAAAGATGAAATGCACAATTAGATTAAATACTATACATTAATATTATAGACATATTATAGACAACTTAAATAAAGTTATGGTTTTTGAATCAATGTCTCCCTTTGTCTGAAATCATGACGAATTTAACACAGAGATACAAAGACAAATACCATAAGTTTTTTTCTGACGTACTGCGGCTGCTATAACTTGCACAAAAGTACATTAGGATAAACATTATATAATGACAAAACACACAGAATATTTTTTCAGTGTAAAATGTATGTAAAAAAGTGTAAAAATCCGACCAACATATATATATATATATATATGTGTGTATATATATATATGTGTGTGTGTGTGTATATATATTCTTAAATTGTATTACTGAAACAAAAACATAGACTGGGAGACATTTATCCGATTAAAGAGCAATGAATAATATTTTTATAAATTACTAAAATCATTGATGTATTCAAGTATTATATGCATCAATTACACATTTAGTCATTTAAGAAATCATTTAAAAAGTTAATAATTGCATAAAAGAAGAGCCTTTGTTGTCATGTATTTTTACGGCTTTTAAGTTAATGCACAAAAAAGCATACCGACAATTATAAAAATATGAATATTAGGAAAAGTAAATTACGTTATGTAAACACATCTATGAACTGGTCCTTTTTTATTAACTGTAGTAATAAAACTAAATAATTAATCATTGCTCTAGGTAAAAACAAAAACAAAAAACAAAACATCCCCCTCCTTTATTTCTCTCCTATTCCCATCCTCTCTCTTTTTTTCTCAGCTGCGACCCACTTTCACTGACACAGAGCCAGACTGAGTCAGGGATTATTAAACAGCGTCACCAAGTGACTGGGATGATTATTACAGCCACGCTGAGAACAGCATCAAACAAGATCAAACACAGTGAAATAATAAATGTATATTTGCTGCATTGATTGTATTGTCGATACAAATTCATGAGCCACTTCACAACCACTGGGGGGTGTAGATCATTTTCAAATCGTCCCTGCCTTTTACACTGAGGCCATTATAATGTGTTAAGAGGTGATGATCACAACCAAAGACACTCACTATTCTACACACACTAAGGTAACAGGTCTGCCCTGTGTGACACAAAGTAGAACAAACTGACAAAACATGTAAAAAAAAAAAAAAAAGAAAAAAATGCCTAGTTTTGTCTATGTTTTCCCAATCCTCACAGATTAGTAACTAAATAATGCTCACAAAGACGCTCGGACATACACTCAGCTGAAATGACCTGAATAAGTCTATGTCAGACACCTGTTCATCACATAACATGTAAGAACATGTCAACAGGAGTAATGAGCTACAAAATATGTCTATTTGAATGTACTGTAAGCTTTTGTTGACATTTACACAAATGGATATAAGGAAGTACAGACAAAGTGAAAGATGATATGATATAAAAGTTTATAAAAAAGAAAAAAAATATTTAACACAATACATGTGAAACTCAAGATTGAATTTTAATGGTGCAAAGAAACATGGCTAGACTGCAGTTTGACCATGACTGGTGTTGAGCTGAAAGAATCGACAGGGAAGAAAGAAAAACAACTATTTTAATGCATTTTTTTTGTTTAACATGATAGACATAAAATGACAAGATGAAAAAAAAAACGCAAATGCCAATTTGAAACCTGCTCGATTCTACTTTAGTACACAGACACACACACATGCACACAACAGCTGGAAATCTGATAGCACAATGGTACACCCATCAGCCATCATACTGAAGACTTTTAGGCCAAGTATATATATATATATATATATATATATATATATATTTTTTTTTTCAAATGAATTAATTGTTTTTTTATGTTTTTTTTTCAAATGTATTAATTGATTTTTTATGTTGTTTTTACTCATACCTCTGCAACACTCTCCAAGTCTGAAAAGGCATCAACAAAATCACTGGGACTTTTCCTCAGAGTCTGGTCAGCAGGCAGTGTGTTGTCGTTGTAAGACGTCACGAATTTAAAGTCACTGGTTCTAGAACCTGTTGTCAGGTAGGCGTCATAATTGTAGGTGCTGCGTAAAGTTCCTGTGCCGTCAACATCTGAGTAATTAGGAGGAAGATAAGCGCTGGGGATGGCGACTGCTCCATCAAACAACAGTCTGGGTTTGTTTCTGCGACAGAACCTCACACCCAGGACGATGATGATGAAGGTCAAGAAGAAGGTGGACACAGACACCAGTGCAATGATCAGGTAAAAAGTCAGTTTCGAATTAGTTCCGTCATTAGAAATGTCTTTAAGTTCCGTCACTTCAGCCAAGTTATCAGAAATAATCAAATACATGGAGCAGGTGGCAGAGAGAGGGGGCTGTCCGTTATCTTTCACTGCAACAACAAGGTTCTGTTTCATGCTGTCAGATTCAGAAATGTCCCTCTGTGTCCTGATCTCTCCACTGTGGACACCAATAGTGAAAAGTCCTGGATCAGTAGATGAAACTATTTGATAGGACAGCCAGGCGTTCTGTCCAGAGTCTGCGTCCACTGCTATCACTTTGGACACCAGAGAACCTCCGTGTGCAGCTTTAGGAACTAACTCTGTCATGAAGGAGTTTCTATCTGAGGAGGGATACAATATCTGAGGAGAGTTGTCATTCACATCTGATATAAATACACTGACAGTCACGTTGCTGCTCAGTGGAGGAGAACCGTTGTCTCTGGCCATGACGTTGACTTTAAAGTTCTTAAACTGTTCATAGTCAAATGACCTCACAGCGTGGATCACACCTGTGTCTCCGTTAACTGACAGGTAGGAGGAGACTGAGGCACCGTTCACTTCACCAGGTAACAGAGAATAAATCACTGTACCGTTCTGTCTCCAGTCAGGGTCTCGAGCAGTAACTGAACATAAAGTGGAGCCAGGTTTGTTATTTTCAGTCACATATGCGCTGTAGGACTGTTCCTCAAACACAGGTGGGTTGTCGTTGATGTCAGCTACAGATAAGTGAACAGTTTTAGAGGAGGACAGAGGAGGAGAGCCCTCGTCAGTAGCACTGATTGTAATGTTGTAATCAGACACTAGTTCACGGTCCAGTTGTCCTGTGGTCACCAGAGAATAATAGTTTTTAATGGAAGGAACTAATTTAAAAGGAACATTTTGCTGAATGGAACAGCGGACCTTTTGGTTATTATCAGAATCTGCATCCTGTACATTAATGATGCCCACCTCTGTACCAGGTGATGTGTTCTCTGGAATGGCATTTGTCAGAGATTTCAAGTTAATTACAGGGGGGTTGTCATTTACATCACTGATAGAAACGATAACCTTGGCATAAGATGAAAGTCCTAACCCATCTTTAGCCTTCACTCTTATTTCAAATGCTGAAGTAGTTTCATAGTCAACAGCGCCAATTACTTTAATTTTACCCTGTTTGTTGTCAATACTAAATATTTTCTTTACTTCTTTAGTAACATGTTCAAAATCATAGGTCACGTCTCCATTCACTCCCTCATCTGCATCAGTCGCACTAACAGTGACCACTACAGTGTCTACAGGAGAGTTTTCAGGCAGACTGGCTTTATAAACGGCCTGGCTGAACACTGGGGCGTTATCATTAGCATCCAGCACAGTGACGTGTATAACGACGGTACCTGATCTCGGAGGAGAGCCTCCATCTAAAGCTGTTAGGACTAAATTTATTTCTTCTTGTTTTTCACGATCGAGCTCTTTGTCAAGAACGAGCTCGACCGTGTTTGTATTTTCTGCCAAAATGAAATTTTCATTCTTCTTCAGGTTGTACTGTTGAACTGAATTATGTCCTACATCCGCATCGTGCGCCTCCCCAAGCACAAAACGAGCCCCTCTCACTGCCGACTCCCGAATTTCAATATTGATAATTCCTTCATTGAATTGGGGTGAATTATCATTAATGTCTTGAATATGAAGATTGATCCGTTGTAGCTCCAGAGGATTCTCCAACACCAGCTCATATTTTAGAACGCACGAAGCCTTGTCGCCACAAAGCACCTCTCTGTCAATCCTGTCAGCAACAATCAGATCCCCGTTGTTCAGGTTAATGTCACAGTAACGTTTATCAGACTCATCGGTGTCAATGCGGGCTTTTCTGTTAGAGAGTGCTCCCGGTTCCAGCCCCAGATCCTTCGCTATATTTCCAATAACCGATCCTCGTTTCATCTCCTCGGGAAAAGAGAAGCTGATATCTCCACAGACGAGGCGCACAATCAGACAGAAACAAAAGAAAAAATGTCGGTAAGAAAAAGTATTTTTCGAATCCATTCTTCTTTGTGAGTAACAGAGTTCAGAAAAAGCAGAGACGCGACGATTCAGCTTTAATACACGATGCAAACTGCGATTTCAGGGAGATGACGGTGGGAGTACAGGAGTCATGGGCTGACAAATGTCCAAAACCTGGTAAACAGCGCCACCGTGAGTTAAATTTGAATACCTAAATATTATAAATGATTTACTTTTAGTTTAGTTTGATCCGAGTTACTGTGCGTCTGTATTTAAATAAAATAAATTGTAATCTTTAACCAGTGCTGCAGCTTCAATACTCTGATAAACGTTTTATCAGAAGAGAATAAAACGTATTATTAATACTATAATGATATTATCAATAAAAAAGTTTGAAACAAGTAACAAATAAAGTTTGACTTATTCATCATTTATGTGATGAATGTGTTGATTGGCACAAATTTAAATTATACGTCTTCACTTTTTTCTAGTTATAAAATTGTCTTTTACAATTCCCCATCATAACTAAAATATCTACACGCAGGTGATCTAAATTTAAAATTACCTTCTAAAAATTGTGCATAAAAATCAGTGTAAACTTTATACCTGCTGTAACCAAAGGAGTGAGCTCCTCAAACTGCAGTATAAATGATGCAGTTTGAGAACACAGTTAAAATCAAGAATATACACCAAAACATAATACAAAGCAGAGGTCCACAAGCAATGGGTGTAAAAGTTGCCTAATGATGTATATTTGACTTATCACATATAGAAAGTGGAGACAGATTTTGGGAAAGATCCAGAGATAAAAAACGAATTAAATAAGATATTAACAAATTGAGGAGTGAAAGTAGAAAAATAAATCCTCAAATACACAGACATCAGTGAAGATATCTAAAGAAACATTTAGAAAGAAAA
>NC_024321.1:9284264-9286626 GCF_000523025.1 Cynoglossus semilaevis
TATATATATATATATATTTAAAGAATAAGTATCATTTTACATGAATATACAATATTCTAGGATAGGTAAATAGTAAAACGCCCAAGTTAAGGTGAGTTTTCTTTTGACGTTCGGGATTTTTCAGCTTCTCATTTGCTCGTCTACAACATCACATCATCTACATCTCAAAATATGTATATTGTGTCCTAAGCACATGGCCCAATTTGCTGTTATTAACTCTGTTAAATACTTGATGTCCATTTGATATGCTTCTTTATAATCCTGTTTATCTTTGTAATCCCTGAAAAAATAAATAAATAAATAAAATTCTTGATGACAACACTCGCTTTTCAGTTTCGCTACAGACTTGTTCATATTCCCTTTTCACATTTGCTACAATTCTTCTCTCACAAGAAATCCCTCAGTCTCATGACCAGTTTCTAAGCCTTGGCTGATTTAAGCAGGGTGAATTGACAAAGAAATAAAAATAATTGTCCCAATATATAAGACAAACATATTAGAACAATGGTTGGCATTTAGAACTACTTATCAACAACAAATGACACTAAAGTTGATGTTTGTCGATAATCACCATCACCAAACTATAGCACTTGTGATGAACAAATAGAAACTTCAGGTATTTAGGAAACAACATTAAACACAAGTGAAATAGAATATGGAGGATCATATTTAGACTTGGTCTTAATTGTCTTATTTTAAAATAGTCAACATTAATGAATTCCAACATTTTTTCGATTTTGGTACAAGAGAACATAAAGAGTTACGATTGTGTACTAATGGTAATTGTGTAGTTAGTAATAAATCACTATTTTAATGACCCAGAATTCACATTTTCTTTAAAAAAAAATAACATTAGGAAACATAATAATGATTATGAACTATAACATGTTAAGTTTATTAAAACTGTAAAAATAACTATACTTTATACGTACTGTAAATTCAAACAAAAGAAGAAAACGACAGAAAGTCTAAAACTATTGTTGACTGTGACACAAAACTATGAGGAGCTGTAATACCCTTCACACACAACCACAGAGAAAAGTATCATTCAGCACCAAGGACAGAGAATAACAACGGAATCCGTGATACACGCAAAAACTGAAATACTGAAAGACAACTACAAAATTAAGATATTCCAGTGACCAGACCTGAAGTCTGAAAAGGCAACGGTAAAAACACAGAACACACAAAAAGACTTAAGGTATGGGAAAAGTTCTTAGTACCTCAGGTGAAGAATCACAGCCTCCAAAAATTTCAGCAAAGTCACTGGGACTTTTCCTCAGAGTCTGGTCAGCAGGCAGTGTGTTGTCATTGTAAGATGTCACGAACTTAAAGTCACTGGTTCTAGAACCTGTTGTCAGGTAGGCGTCATAATTGTAGGTGCTGCGTAAAGTTCCTGTGCCGTCAACATCTGAGTAATTAGGAGGAAGATAAGCGCTGGGGATGGCGACTGCTCCATCAAACAACAGTCTGGGTTTGTTTCTGCGACAGAACCTCACACCCAGGACGATGATGATGAAGGTCAAGAAGAAGGTGGACACAGAGACCAGTGCAATGATCAGGTAAAAAGTCAGTTTCGAATTAGTTCCGTCATTAGAAATGTCTTTAAGTTCCGTCACTTCAGCCAAGTTATCAGAAATAATCAAATACATGGAGCAGGTGGCAGAGAGAGGGGGCTGTCCGTTATCTTTCACTGCAACAACAAGGTTCTGTTTCATGCTGTCAGATTCAGAAATGTCCCTCTGTGTCCTGATCTCTCCACTGTGGACACCAATAGTGAAAAGTCCTGGATCAGTAGATGAAACTATTTGATAGGACAGCCAGGCGTTCTGTCCAGAGTCTGCGTCCACTGCTATCACTTTGGACACCAGAGAACCTCCGTGTGCAGCTTTAGGAACTAACTCTGTCATGAAGGAGTTTCTATCTGAGGAGGGATACAATATCTGAGGAGAGTTGTCATTCACATCTGATATAAATACACTGACAGTCACGTTGCTGCTCAGTGGAGGAGAACCGTTGTCTCTGGCCATGACGTTGACTTTAAAGTTCTTAAACTGTTCATAGTCAAATGACCTCACAGCGTGGATCACACCTGTGTCTCCGTTAACTGACAGGTAGGAGGAGACTGAGGCACCGTTCACTTCACCAGGTAACAGAGAATAAATCACTGTACCGTTCTGTCTCCAGTCAGGGTCTCGAGCAGTAACTGAACATAAAGTGGAGCCAGGTTTGTTATTTTCAGTCACATATGCGCTGTAGGACTGTTCCTCAAACACAGGTGGGTTGTCGTTGATGTCAGCTACAGATAAGTGAACAGTTTTAGAGGAGGACAGAGGAGGAGAGCCCTCGTCAGTAGCACTGA
>NC_024321.1:9287002-9304094 GCF_000523025.1 Cynoglossus semilaevis
TCTGCATCAGTCGCACTAACAGTGACCACTACAGTGTCTACAGGAGAGTTTTCAGGCAGACTGGCTTTATAAACGGCCTGGCTGAACACTGGGGCGTTATCATTAGCATCCAGCACAGTGACGTGTATGACGACGGTACCTGATCTCTGAGGAGAGCCTCCATCTAAGGCTGTTAGGTCTAAATTAATTTCTCCTTGTTTTTCACGATCGAGCTCTTTGTCAAGAACGAGCTCTATTGTGTTTCCATCAACAGCCAAAACAAAATTATCATTCTTCTTCAGACTGTACTGTTGAACTGAGTTCCGCCCTACATCCGCATCGTGAGCTTCTTCTATCACAAAACGAGCTCCTCTGTCTGCTGACTCCCGAATTTCAATATTGATAATATCTTCGTTAAACAGTGGTGAATGATCATTAATGTCTTGAATATGAAGATTGATCCGTTGTAGCTCCAGTGGATTCTCCAACACAAGCTCATATTTTAGAACGCACGAAGCCTTGTCGCCACAAAGCCCCTCTCTGTCAATCCTGTCAGCAACAATCAGATCCCCGCTGTTCAGGTTTATGTCACAGTAACGTTTATCAATCCCATCGGTGTCAATGCGGGCTTTTCGGTGAGAAAGTGCGCCCGGTTCTAGCCCCAAATCTTTGGCTATATTTCCAATAACCGATCCTCGTTTCATCTCCTCTGGAAAAGAAAAGCTGACGTCTCCATTGGTCCCTCTCAAAAACAGAACGGCAATAATGAAAAACTGCTGATGAAACAAAGACATTTTAAAATCCATTTTTCGTATTTTCGTAAAGACAAGGAGGAAAAGGCAAGGAGTGGCGTCGTAGTTTCGCCACAATAAGACACTGAGTTCTTTCGAGTCTGCGTCTGAATACAAGCACTACCCTTTTACAAAGACTGTGAATTCACAATTCCTAATGTTGGTAAACAGCGTCATCTAGAGTAAGCTTTACGAATTGTTAATGGTGATCTTTGCTGGCAAAAATAAAGACGGTGAACGCAAGAAAATAGCAAAAGCAGACCTTTGTTGGACGTGTCGGAAATTCTAGGGACAGACAGACTATTTAAAGTATTCCATACTAAAATGCCTTGATATATAAAGAAGCGAGGCTCGCACTGAAGATGTCAACGAAAAAAACTTTCCTCGACATAATTCTAAGTACACGTTCAGACACGATTCAGTGGCCACTTGGCATGAAGAAATTAATTTTGAGCAATGTCCGTTGTATATCTACTGAGGTCAAACAGGTAATATTACTATGTGTCCAAAAGAATCAAATATGTCAGAGTTAAGCCAAAAATAAATAAATAAATACATGAAAAACGTATTTACTTGAAATCACTTCCCAAATCGCATTTATCTCAAAGTCACTGAGAACGACAGATCAGAGACACAGTCTCAAATACCAGCTGTGGTTGGAGTTTGGCTGCTGCATAGGTTGCAGCACCATAAGCTTAGTTCCATGAGACACACCAGTATCACAAATACCATACACTGCAAACACAAAAAAGAACATTCATTAACCACATATCACCAAAATGATATTATACATTTACAGAACACTCAAACACGCACACACCCAGTCACAGATTAAAAACAGGAGTAAAGTTCTTATGAAGAAAAAGATCCATTGACCAGAGCATAATGGGAGAAGAAAATATCACTCACTACAAGAAATGAAAAAAAATAAAATAAGTACAGAGAAAACGTTACAAATCTGCCATTATTCTTTAAAAAAGTGAATGGTTAAGAATTAAAACCCAAAACTTCTGACAGTGGGAAAAAAATCGAAGACATTTTTATAGAACGATTCTGAAAATAATAAAAGAAAATTTCAGAAAGGGGTATAGAGTATCTGGGCTGATATTTTATTTTCTCAGAAAAAAAATATAAAAGCCAAATAAGAGAATAGTTCCAATTCTTCATATCGTCTACTATGACTACATAGATTAAGATCTTTAGAATTATGAAATATCAATGAATAATATTTATATTTATAGATACTGATGTGCAACATCATAAAACTACAAAAACAGCAACATCGACAACTAGTGATCTCAAATTAATTAGATTATTTTCAGAAATATACTGAAAATCCTACGAAACACATTTATAATTCAGATTGAATTGTTGTGGTTTTTTTCTTTACAATACATAAAAGAGTGTAAGAGAGGAAAGAAAATTCAAATTGAAATTCTAAAATGTATGATTTTACTGCGAGTAGAATGTATCGCACCACATGAGGATAAAATAATAATAATAATTCTACAGAGAATGGCCACAAAATATTTAGTTACTTTTAGGATATCTGTAGCATTAGATTAAATGGTGGCTGGGTTGCGTCAAAGCAATCCAAAGGGCGCATAGTGAGGTTCAGCACCAAGGACAGAAACTCAAAATTAGTTAATGTGTAGAAGTGAATAAAAATAATAATAATTGGAAAGAAATTACTTGTTTACTCACATCTTTGTGTGAAGTAAACTACAAAAACGTTCCACAAAGTAAACAACTGGCAAGTCCTCAAATGTTTCGGGATAAATGGTATTACACAAAAAGACGATTTGAATTGTTTTATCTAGCTAATATGTTGATTGTCATCTGCTCCTACCTCAGGGGAAGTATCGGAGTCTCCAAAAAACTCTGCAAAGTCACTCGGACTTTTCTTCAGAGTCTGGTCAGCAGGCAGTGTGTTGTCGTTGTATGATGTCACAAACTTAAAGTCACTGGTTCTAGAACCTGTTGTCAGGTAGGCGTCATAATTGTAGGTGCTGCGTAAAGTTCCTGTGCCGTCAACATCTGAGTAATTAGGAGGAAGATAAGCGCTGGGGATGGCGACTGCTCCATCAAACAACAGTCTGGGTTTGTTTCTGCGACAGAACCTCACACCCAGGACGATGATGATGAAGGTCAAGAAGAAGGTGGACACAGACACCAGTGCAATAATCAGGTAAGATGTCAACTTTGAATTGTCATTATGAGAAATGTCCTTGAGTTCTGTCACTTCAGCCAAGTTATCAGAAATAATCAAATACATGGAGCAGGTGGCAGAGAGAGGGGGCTGTCCGTTATCTTTCACTGCAACAACAAGGTTCTGTTTCATGCTGTCAGATTCAGAAATGTCCCTCTGTGTCCTGATCTCTCCACTGTGGACACCAATAGTGAAAAGTCCTGGATCAGTAGATGAAACTATTTGATAGGACAGCCAGGCGTTCTGTCCAGAGTCTGCGTCCACTGCTATCACTTTGGACACCAGAGAACCTCCGTGTGCAGCTTTAGGAACTAACTCTGTCATGAAGGAGTTTCTATCTGAGGAGGGATACAATATCTGAGGAGAGTTGTCATTCACATCTGATATAAATACACTGACAGTCACGTTGCTGCTCAGTGGAGGAGAACCGTTGTCTCTGGCCATGACGTTGACTTTAAAGTTCTTAAACTGTTCATAGTCAAATGACCTCACAGCGTGGATCACACCTGTGTCTCCGTTAACTGACAGGTAGGAGGAGACTGAGGCACCGTTCACTTCACCAGGTAACAGAGAATAAATCACTGTACCGTTCTGTCTCCAGTCAGGGTCTCGAGCAGTAACTGAACATAAAGTGGAGCCAGGTTTGTTATTTTCAGTCACATATGCGCTGTAGGACTGTTCCTCAAACACAGGTGGGTTGTCGTTGATGTCAGCTACAGATAAGTGAACAGTTTTAGAGGAGGACAGAGGAGGAGAGCCCTCGTCAGTAGCACTGATTGTAATGTTGTAATCAGACACTAGTTCACGGTCCAGTTGACCTGTGGTCACCAGAGAATAATAGTTTTTAATAGAAGGAACTAATTTAAAAGGAACATTTTGCTGAATGGAACAGCGGACCTTTTGGTTATTATCAGAATCCGCATCCTGCACATTAATGATGCCCACCTCAGCTCCAGGTGAGGCGTTCTCAGGTACCGCCCTGACAAGTGACTTTACGTAGATCACAGGGATGTTGTCATTGACATCCGTCACATTTATTGTCACTCTTGTGTACGATGATAAACCTAAACCATCCTTTGCTTTAACACGTAAGTCATAAGAGTTAACAGCCTCAAAGTCAAGGTCACCATTAACTATAATCTTCCCGTTTTTTCTGTCAATACTAAATATTTTCTTTACTTCTTCAGTCACGTGTCCAAAGTCATAGGTCACGTCTCCATTCACTCCCTCATCTGCATCAGTCGCACTAACAGTGACCACTACAGTGTCTACAGGAGAGTTTTCAGGCAGACTGGCTTTATAAACGGCCTGGCTGAACACTGGGGCGTTATCATTAGCATCCAGCACAGTGACGTGTATGACGACGGTACCTGATCTCTGAGGAGAGCCTCCATCTAAAGCTAGGAGGACTAAATTCATTTCTCCTTGTTTTTCACGATCGAGCTCTTTGTCAAGAACGAGCTCTATTGTGTTTCCATCAACAGCCAAAACAAAATTATCATTCTTCTTCAGACTGTACTGTTGAACTGAGTTCCGCCCTACATCCGCATCGTGAGCTTCTTCTATCACAAAACGAGCTCCCCTCACTGCTGACTCCCGAATTTCTATATTCACAATTTCGTCATTAAACTGTGGTGAATTATCATTAACATCTTGGATGTGAAGACTGAATGGTTGCAGCTCCAGAGGATTCTTTTGTCTACAACGTGATCAAATTCATAAGTAATTTCACCATTTAAACCTTCATCTGCATCCGCGGCGCTCACGGTGGTAACTAACGTGTCTAAAGCAGAGTTCTCTGGTATCCTGGCTTTGTATACAGTTTGATCAAACACTGGGACATTATCATTAGCATCCAGCACAGTGACGTGTATGACGACAGTGCCTGATCTCTGTGGGGAGCCGCCGTCAAAAGCACTTAGTAACAGCGTAATCTCATTTTTGTCTTCCCTATCCAGTTCTTTGTCCAAAACTAACTCACAATATTTCCGCCCCCCTCCTTTAGTGTTTACATTTAGTTTGAAATGGTCGTTGTGCTGCAGTGTGTAACCCTGCACAGCATTTTCACCAATGTCTGCATCGTGTGCTTCCCCCACAAGAAAACGCGCACCCTTCACCGCAGACTCCCGGATTTCAAATTTCAGCGAATCCTCTTTAAACTGCGGATAATTATCATTAATATCCTGAATGCGGATATCAATACGGTGGAGCTCCAACGGATTTTCTAGTACGAGTTCCTGTTTCAGGACACACAACGGTTTTTTGCCACAAAGCCCTTCTCTGTCGATCCTTTCTTGTACAACCAGGTCTCCATTATTGAGATTCACACCGCAACATTTTACACCGCTGTCATCCGTGTCGATTCGAGCTTTGCGTGCTTTCAATGCATCCAAACCAATCACCAGGTCCTTGGCGATGTTTCCGATTACATGTCCAGGTTTGGTTTCCTCTGGAACAGAATAGGTAATTTCTCCACAAACGGAATGACAGGCGAGTAACAACAAAGCAAGGCCACAGACGTATAAAAACAATCTGCTGTATTCCATTCTTGCCGAGAGAGAGAGAGCGAGAAAAAAAAACTGTTACGTGTCACAATTAAAGAAACGATGAAATCCTTAAGCAGTCAGAATCCTTAAATACAGCGATCATATCACTGTGTACTATGTGAACTGCAGTACAAAAGCCAAGTGAGACTTCGGATATGTTAAAGGGTGGAGAGTGACCTGCCTTGAATTTTTGGGTGTACACTGACACCAAGAGTATTTTTTAAGGTATGACAGTATCTCAGCTCTTAAGATTAATAATAATAAAAAGAAATACTATACAAATAGTATTAATGTTGACTAAAATTTAACAACAACAACAACAACAATAATAGTTATTATTATTATTATTATTATTATTATTATTACTATATTTCAGCAGGTCAAATTAATGTGGAACGATTATTACTATATTTCAGCAGGTCAAATTAATGTGTAACGTCAAACAACGTAAACGCTTACTACACGTATAATTATGTACGACCCTGTGATAACGCTTACAATAACTGCTTTCTATTAAACAATTTAACAACCATTCCATTGTAATGGCCGTCACTCACAATTATCAACATGAGGCGCACAACAAACGGCAAACCTGATATTTCTATGACTGCTGCAATTAGTCCATGTGCAAAAAACAATTATAGAGAAAATTAACATTTTAAAAAATGTATCAATCTATTGTTTAATCATAACAGATACAAGGGAAGGCACTTTAGACAAGGCATAATTTGGTTACGGTTAAATATTGTCGAGCTATTTTACCGTGTATGTTTGGCGCATTTTTGTGAATGTGTTAGATCGGAGGAGAGAAGCTCAGCACCAGGGACAGCGTTAGAACAAAGGAATATAGTACACGCTTGATTAAAACGTTTAGCACCATGGACAGAGTCTAGAGTCCACCGGTTTGTGATAAAGGGAAGTAAAAGACCACCACTGTTTTGTCTCACGTCACAATTATTATTCTCTACACTACTGACAAAAATAATAAAATAATAAAAACACCACGATGATACAGGTCACAGACTGTCAGTGCATCTGCCGTTCTGATTTTCTGCCTTTTTAATTAAACCAATTCATGCCTCCTCACAGCAAATGGTAAGACAATTAACATCACAGCCTAGAGACAACAGGCACGAGTATCAACATTACGAATACTACGAGATCTCCAGTGAGTTCAACTTTTGTCTTAATAAAAAGGGAACACTAATTGATAATATACATTACCCAGATATCTACCTAGTTTCATTACACAAAACATGCCAGGAAAAGAACACACAGATTAAAAGCACAAAACAACAGATGTCAGATTGAACACACTTTCAGTTTGGGAGTGAAAACAGTCCAGGGATTCCCCAGTTCACTTAAATAACTATTAACAATACCACTAATAACGCTTTGAAGCCTCCAGCATTGCACTTTACGGTGTTGATAAAGATATGATAAAGGTGTGGACATAGGTGACTTATATAAATACTTACCTATATATAAATATAAAATTGAGGATACATTCATATACATCAAATAGAATTTCCTACAAAGAAGACGTCTCTTCCTACCTCAGGGGAATCATCACAGTTCCCAAAGACCTCAGCAAAGTCAGAGGGACTTTTCCTCAGAGTCTGGTCAGCAGGCAGTGTGTTGTCATTGTATGACGTCACAAACTTAAAGTCACTGGTTCTAGAACCTGTTGTCAGGTAGGCGTCATAATTGTAGGTGCTGCGTAAAGTTCCTGTGCCGTCAACATCTGAGTAATTAGGAGGAAGATAAGCGCTGGGGATGGCGACTGCTCCATCAAACAACAGTCTGGGTTTGTTTCTGCGACAGAACCTCACACCCAGGACGATGATGATGAAGGTCAAGAAGAAGGTGGACACAGACACCAGTGCAATGATCAGGTAAAAAGTCAGTTTCGAATTAGTTCCGTCATTAGAAATGTCTTTAAGTTCCGTCACTTCAGCCAAGTTATCAGAAATAATCAAATACATGGAGCAGGTGGCAGAGAGAGGGGGCTGTCCGTTATCTTTCACTGCAACAACAAGGTTCTGTTTCATGCTGTCAGATTCAGAAATGTCCCTCTGTGTCCTGATCTCTCCACTGTGGACACCAATAGTGAAAAGTCCTGGATCAGTAGATGAAACTATTTGATAGGACAGCCAGGCGTTCTGTCCAGAGTCTGCGTCCACTGCTATCACTTTGGACACCAGAGAACCTCCGTGTGCAGCTTTAGGAACTAACTCTGTCATGAAGGAGTTTCTATCTGAGGAGGGATACAATATCTGAGGAGAGTTGTCATTCACATCTGATATAAATACACTGACAGTCACGTTGCTGCTCAGTGGAGGAGAACCGTTGTCTCTGGCCATGACGTTGACTTTAAAGTTCTTAAACTGTTCATAGTCAAATGACCTCACAGCGTGGATCACACCTGTGTCTCCGTTAACTGACAGGTAAGAGGAAACTGAGGCACCGTTCACTTCACCAGGTAACAGAGAATAAATCACTGTACCGTTCTGTCTCCAGTCAGGGTCTCGAGCAGTAACTGAACATAAAGTGGAGCCAGGTTTGTTATTTTCAGTCACATATGCGCTGTAGGACTGTTCCTCAAACACAGGTGGGTTGTCGTTGATGTCAGCTACAGATAAGTGAACAGTTTTAGAGGAGGACAGAGGAGGAGAGCCCTCGTCAGTAGCACTGATTGTAATGTTGTAATCAGACACTAGTTCACGGTCCAGTTGCTCAGTTGTTATTAAAGAATAATAATTTTTAATAGAAGGAACTAACTTAAATGGGAGCTCATGCTGAATATAGCAGCGGACCTGTCTGTTCCTCTCAGAGTCTCTGTCCTGAACATTAATAATACCCACCTCTGTACCGGGTGAAACGTTCTCAGGTATGTGATTAGACAATGACTTTACGTATATCACTGGGGCGTTGTCATTCACGTCAGTGACGTCAATTATCACCTTAGCCTCTGTAGACAGCCCATAACCATCCTTAGCCTCTACAATCAACTCGTACTTCGATCCCTCTTCATAATCAATGTCACCCATCACTGAGATTTCTCCTGTTTTCTCATCTAATGAAAACAGCTTCCTGGATTTATCAGACAAGCGGCTAAACTCGTATGTCACCTCCCCGTTGATACCTTCGTCTACATCTGATGCACTAACACTGATAACTGTGGTTTTCAAGGGCGAGTTTTCCGCCACTGCCGCTGTATAAACGGCCTCACTAAAAACAGGGGCATTATCATTAGCATCAAGAACGACTACGTGTATGACTAGTGTCCCGGATCTTTGAGGGGAGCCACCATCAACAGCCGTGAGCAATAATTTCATCTCCTGCTCATCCTCCCGGTCCAACTCCTTATTTAAAACTAACTCGCCATATTTAGTCCCAGCGTTTGTCGTCTGTATACTGAACAGAAAATGCTGATTTTGTTGTAACAAATAACTCTTCACAGAATTCGGTCCTATGTCTGCATCGTGAGCTGCATTGATACGATACTTGGCTCCCGTACCAGTTGACTCCCGGATTTCTAGTTTCACACTATCCTTTGGGCTATCGGCTGATTCTCTGATTTCTAGTTTCACACTATCCTTTGGGAAAATTGGCGCATTATCGTTTACGTCCTGTACCTGCAGGGAGAGCCGATGTAGCTCCAATGGATTCTCTAAAATCAATTCGAATTTAAGAACACACGTCGGCTTTTCTCCACAGTGTTCCTCTCTGTCCAGTCGTTCAGCCACCAACAAATCCCCGTTTTGAAAATTAATCTCACAGTATTTTTTATCGGTGCCTTCCATGTCAACCCGTGCTTTGCGAGCAGACAGTCGGCCCACATCCAGCCCGAGATCCTTGGCGACATTTCCAATAACAGAACCACGATTCAGCTCCTCCTGCACTGAATAGCTCAGATCCCCATGAGCGAGGTGTAGGACAACGGAGACAAAGAGAAAACCGCAGCTTTGAAGAACACGCAGCCGAACCATGATCCCACGACACAACGATGAAAACCAAATATTGGAAAAAGAAAAACTAAATTCCTTTGAAACGGTACAAGAAAAGTGTTCGAATAAGACGACGTTGTCGTCTTTGTACAGGCAGTAAAATCAGGACAGCCCTTTTCCAATAATGGGTGGTGTACAGGGAAGACGGAGCATTCACCCTTATTGCTGGTCTGTAGTGACCCCGTGAGTACAAATGTGATATAGCAGTTATAAATAAGCACAAAAAAAAAAACAACCCGCAAAACTCTTTGTCTGACTGACATAAAAGTTGAATACAATTACCGTCATTGTAAAAAGGAGAGATTTTATGTAGGTAGTGTTTATTTTTCTTTAAAACTGCATCATCAAAGTAAGAACATATAGCATTTTCACACTAACTGTATTTGACATGAGGCGAGTACACAAAAATATTTAAATATTTTTCTACACATACAGTATATCCCAATTATTTCAATAAAAAGCACGAATTTCAAAAAAATATATATATTTCGGTTATTTTTTTAAGTTAACATGTCAAATTAATTTCAGTAAAGTTATAATAAAACTTGAGAAATTCGAAGTGGACATATTCTTACGATGAGGTTCCATCCAAGGACATGCGTAAAAAAAGTTACAAAATTCTGATCCATTAAAAAAGGTAAATAAACATATCAAGGTAAACATGCGTAAAAAAATTCTGATCCATTAAAAAAAGGTAAATAAACATATCAAGGTAAAATGTATGTTTCACAATAATAAAAAGGACAGAAATGTATTCAGTGACTGCAATTTTGAAAATCTGATGTCTTATAAATACTACGACATTAGTAAAGTGTAGTAAAATGCAATAGAAGAGAGTCTGACAGCATCGAAACCTAAGATGCATGTTTCAGCACCATGGTCAGAGACAGACTGTCTGGCCTGATATAGCAAACGTTTTCAATAGTCAGAGGACATTAAAACAACATCGCAGAAAAAAGACTGCCATGAACTCAACAAGTAGAGGACAAAAGAAACAAGTGTTTATGTTTTATATAATAGTCCTACCTCGGGTGTAAGGTCACAGTCTCCAAAGACCTCTGCAAAATCAGAGGGACTTTTCCTCAGAGTCTGGTCAGCAGGCAGAGTGTTGTCATTGTAAGACGTCACAAACTTAAAGTCACTGGTTCTAGAACCTGTTGTCAGGTAGGCGTCATAATTGTAGGTGCTGCGTAAAGTTCCTGTGCCGTCAACATCTGAGTAATTAGGAGGAAGATAAGCGCTGGGGATGGCGACTGCTCCATCAAACAACAGTCTGGGTTTGTTTCTGCGACAGAACCTCACACCCAGGACGATGATGATGAAGGTCAAGAAGAAGGTGGACACAGACACCAGTGCAATGATCAGGTAAAATGTTAACTTTGAATCTCCATCTTCATGACCAATCTCCTTCAGTTCTGTCACTTCAGCCAAGTTATCAGAAATAATCAAATACATGGAGCAGGTGGCAGAGAGAGGGGGCTGTCCGTTATCTTTCACTGCAACAACAAGGTTCTGTTTCATGCTGTCAGATTCAGAAATGTCCCTCTGTGTCCTGATCTCTCCACTGTGGACACCAATAGTGAAAAGTCCTGGATCAGTAGATGAAACTATTTGATAGGACAGCCAGGCGTTCTGTCCAGAGTCTGCGTCCACTGCTATCACTTTGGACACCAGAGAACCTCCGTGTGCAGCTTTAGGAACTAACTCTGTCATGAAGGAGTTTCTATCTGAGGAGGGATACAATATCTGAGGAGAGTTGTCATTCACATCTGATATAAATACACTGACAGTCACGTTGCTGCTCAGTGGAGGAGAACCGTTGTCTCTGGCCATGACGTTGACTTTAAAGTTCTTAAACTGTTCATAGTCAAATGACCTCACAGCGTGGATCACACCTGTGTCTCCGTTAACTGACAGGTAGGAGGAGACTGAGGCACCGTTCACTTCACCAGGTAACAGAGAATAAATCACTGTACCGTTCTGTCTCCAGTCAGGGTCTCGAGCAGTAACTGAACATAAAGTGGAGCCAGGTTTGTTATTTTCAGTCACATATGCGCTGTAGGACTGTTCCTCAAACACAGGTGGGTTGTCGTTGATGTCAGCTACAGATAAGTGAACAGTTTTAGAGGAGGACAGAGGAGGAGAGCCCTCGTCAGTAGCACTGATTGTAATGTTGTAATCAGACACTAGTTCACGGTCCAGTTGTCCTGTGGTCACCAGAGAATAATAGTTTTCAATAGAAGGAACTAATATAAAGGGTAGGTTTTGGTGAATAGAACAGCGGACCTGTCCGTTTTTTCCAGCATCTCTGTCCTGCACGTTAATGATGCCCACCTCGGTACCAGGTGATGTGTTCTCGGGTATGGCTACAGTCAGAGAACTCAAACTGATGATTGGTGGGTTGTCGTTCACATCAGTTATATCTATAATTACTGTACAGTAGGCAGTGAGACCAGGACCGTCTTTAGCTCTAATTCTTAGCTCAATGGAAGTCTCTGTCTCATAATCAATCGGACCTTTAACTCTTATCTCGCCTGTCTTAGGGTCCAGTGAGAATAAAGAGACGTAATCATTAGATGCATGATCAAAATTATAGGTTATATCACTATTAGGCCCCGCGTCTGCGTCAGTGGCGCTCACTGTAACAACAACTGATTCTAAAAGTGCATTTTCGGGCAATTTGGCTTTATAAATCCTTTGACTAAACACTGGAGCATTATCATTAGCATCCAGAACAGTGACGTGAATCACGGCTGTTCCTGATTTTGGAGGAGAACCGCCATCTACAGCAGTCAGTATTAACTTTAGTTCTTTCACTTTTTCTCTGTCCAATTCCTTTTTCAGCACTAATTCCGGGTAATTTCTTCCACTACTGTCGAGTTCCACATTAACAGCAAAATGCGCGTTGTTTTGTAAATCGTAGCGCTGCACAGCGTTTGTTCCGACATCTGCATCGTGGGCCTCTGTGAGCATAAATTTAGCTCCTTTCAAAGCCGATTCTGTTATTTCAAATGAAATCGACTGGATCCTTTATCAGCTGATTCTGTTATTTCAAATGAAATCGACTCCCCACTAAATTGTGGGGCGTTGTCATTTATGTCTTGGACGTGAATATTGATACGATGAAGCTCAAGAGGGTTTTCCAAAACGAGCTGCTCTTTCAAAACGCATGTCGCCTTCTTCCCACAGAGACCTTCCCTGTCAATCCTCTCAGCAACGATCAAGTCCCCGGTGTTCATATTAATATCACAATACCTTTTATCATTCCTTTGGGAGTCGATACGAGCTTTTCGAGAAGACAGTGTGACAGTCCCGATCCCGAGATCTTTAGCTATATTTCCAATCGCACCTCCGCGTTTCATCTCCTCTGCCACAGAATAGCTGACATCTCCATGAGCACACTGCAGGCCGAGGAACAGAAAAATAACACCACAGCGGCTCAGATGAAATCCCTTGTAAAATGTTTCTCTAGTCATGGAGTCGAATCCCATCTTGCCTGTGGTCCGCTCTGATATAAACGAATAGTTAAATATCCGAAAAGCAACAGCTCAGAACATTCGTGTCGAACTGAACTGACACGCCACACCGTAGAGAAATAAATGCTTTGTAAATGAGGAAGGACAAAGCAAACCGTAACTACGTGTTTGGTTGGTATACAGTGACACCAAGAGTTACATTTAGGTATTGCATTTAAAAGCCTAGAAGATTATTTTCTGTATCTGAAAGGGTATTACTGTATATTAGGTTATGTATGTATTAGATCGAAACTAAAGAACATCAGGCCCTCCACAAAAACCACGTCACATGAACCACAGTCACCATCTAAAGTTGTTATAAGATAAACAAGGCTCTGACTGCCTAATGTAGAAATGACGAACATGCTGAAAAGAAAATACTGTATATTCAAACTGAATAAAATCCAAAAAGGTTTTGCAAATTTACAGGGCAAAGACCGCCTCTTTTATTTCCAAGAAAAAATATCTGGGAGAATTTAAATATTGCTCTCTAAATGCGAAGAAGGCGAAATTTGGCTTAGTCCTTCTTAATTACCTTTACTGAAAAATATATATTTGATTATTTTATTGGAGGAAAAAAAAATACATATTATATTATTGGGAAACATCAAAATATAGTTGTCGACTGCTTATTTATTTTGCACGAACAAACTACTAAAACAATACTGTACAAAATAAAAATAAAATCTAGAATACCACTATATATATGAATTATAATTAGAAATGGGATTATGTTAAGCTATATTCACATCAAAAAATTCATTTGACAAAAAAAAAACGTGCATTTCTTCTGTTCAAAAACGAATCTAACCTTCAAATCTGAAACGATGTAAAAGGGAAACAATTGTGTTCAGCACCATAGACAGAAACAATTGCGAACGTTGCTCAACAAACCGAAATTCACATAAACAGCAAGAGATTAAATAGAAACAAAGCCAGAAAAGTGATTTTTTACAAAATAATGTAGGATTAACAGGATTAAAATTGATAAACGACCTAATTAAATATTTTCCTGAAAACGTATTACTTAAAAAATTTAGGATTAACAGCCAAAAACATTGGAAAATTGATAAACGACCAATTTAAATATTTTCCTGAAAACGTATTACTGCATTGCAAAAGGTAAGACAACAATGATTGCGGAAAGTAAATATATACAGTGTAAATAGCATGATCCCAAAATAGTAATATCAATCATGAACCGCTAAATGTAGAGTATGGTCCTACCTCAAGGGAATTGCTGCAGTCTCCAAACACGTCAGAAAAGTCAGAAGGACTTTTCTTCAGAGTCTCATCGGCAGGCAGTGTGTTGTCATTGTATGACGTCACAAACTTAAAGTCACTGGTTCTAGAACCTGTTGTCAGGTAGGCGTCATAATTGTAGGTGCTGCGTAAAGTTCCTGTGCCGTCAACATCTGAGTAATTAGGAGGAAGATAAGCGCTGGGGATGGCGACTGCTCCATCAAACAACAGTCTGGGTTTGTTTCTGCGACAGAACCTCACACCCAGGACGATGATGATGAAGGTCAAGAAGAAGGTGGACACAGACACCAGTGCAATGATCAGGTAAAAAGTCAGTTTCGAATTAGTTCCGTCATTAGAAATGTCTTTAAGTTCCGTCACTTCAGCCAAGTTATCAGAAATAATCAAATACATGGAGCAGGTGGCAGAGAGAGGGGGCTGTCCGTTATCTTTCACTGCAACAACAAGGTTCTGTTTCATGCTGTCAGATTCAGAAATGTCCCTCTGTGTCCTGATCTCTCCACTGTGGACACCAATAGTGAAAAGTCCTGGATCAGTAGATGAAACTATTTGATAGGACAGCCAGGCGTTCTGTCCAGAGTCTGCGTCCACTGCTATCACTTTGGACACCAGAGAACCTCCGTGTGCAGCTTTAGGAACTAACTCTGTCATGAAGGAGTTTCTATCTGAGGAGGGATACAATATCTGAGGAGAGTTGTCATTCACATCTGATATAAATACACTGACAGTCACGTTGCTGCTCAGTGGAGGAGAACCGTTGTCTCTGGCCATGACGTTGACTTTAAAGTTCTTAAACTGTTCATAGTCAAATGACCTCACAGCGTGGATCACACCTGTGTCTCCGTTAACTGACAGGTAGGAGGAGACTGAGGCACCGTTCACTTCACCAGGTAACAGAGAATAAATCACTGTACCGTTCTGTCTCCAGTCAGGGTCTCGAGCAGTAACTGAACATAAAGTGGAGCCAGGTTTGTTATTTTCAGTCACATATGCGCTGTAGGACTGTTCCTCAAACACAGGTGGGTTGTCGTTGATGTCAGCTACAGATAAGTGAACAGTTTTAGAGGAGGACAGAGGAGGAGAGCCCTCGTCAGTAGCACTGACTGTAATGTTGTAATCAGACACTAGTTCACGGTCCAGTTGTCCTGTGGTCACCAGAGAATAATAGTTTTTAATGGAAGGAACTAGTTTAAATGGAGCATTTTGTTGGACTGAGCAGCGGATCTGTCCGTTTGTGTCAGAGTCTCTGTCCTGAACATTAATGATGCCCACCTCTGTACCAGGTGAGATGTCTTCTGGTACTGGGTTTGTCAGTGATTTAATGAAGATAGTAGGGGCGTTATCGTTCACGTCTACAATATCAACTATTAACGTACAAGATGAAACTAACCCGAGTCCATCTTTAGCTGTGATTTGCATTTCAAACACAGTTGTTTCCTCGTAGTCTATCGGTCCACTAATTTTCACTTCACCTGTTTTCGGATCAACAGAAAACACGTTACTAGTCTCATCAGTAATGTGATCGAATTCATACATTACGTCTCCATTCACTCCCTCATCTGCATCAGTCGCACTTACAGTGACCACTACAGTGTCTACCGGAGAGTTTTCGGCCACACTGGATTTATAAACGGCCTGGCTGAACACTGGGGCGTTATCGTTTGCATCCAGCACAGTGACGTGTATGACGGTCGTGCCTGTTCTCTGGGGTGAACCCCCGTCAGTTGCTGTAAGCAGAATCGTTAACTCTTGCTGGTGTTCTCTGTCCAGTTCCTTCTCTAAAACTAATTCACCGTATTTCCCTCCACCACTTTTCGCAACTACATTCAAATTGAAATTTTCATTTGCATCAATATTATAATCCTGGACAGTATTCTGACCAACGTCTGCATCGTAGGCCTCATCTAATCGATAGCGACTCCCCTTGGAGGCTGATTCGCGAATTTCAAATTTGATCATATTCTTCTTAAACTGCGGTGAATTATCATTGATATCTTGGACAAGGACGTTGATGCGGTGTAGTTCTAAAGGATGTTCTAGTACGAGCTCCTGCTTTAAAAGGCAGGAAGCCTTTTTGCCACAAAGCACCTCTCTGTCAATTCTATCAGCAACGACGATATCTCCATTGTTAGGATTAATCTCACAATACCGCTTTACGTTTCCGTCTGCATCGATGCGAGGCTTCCTCGCAGACAGTCTGCTCACGTCCAGTCCAATGTCTTTTACTATATTTCCAAACACTGAGCCGCGTTTCATCTCTTCTGGGACAGAATAAGACAAATCTCCAGCGATTGTCTGCTGCGAAAAAATAAAGACTCCCAGTAAGAACACCACACCGCGAGCTGGAAAGGCCTTGTATCCCATTGTCCGCACGTTATTAATGTGGATAATCAAAGAAGAAAAAAGGCCTGGAATGTGAAAATCTTCTCGATAACCGCAGTTTTCTTCTAATGACGTAGAGTCTACATCAACATCACAAATGCTGCGACTACCCTTCTGCCCTGCTATTAAGGTTTGGGGATTTTTAAATGTGTAGGATGACACGATGTGCTACCATTTAAAAAAAACAAGTAGACAGCGACACTGTGTGCAAAATATTGGTATTACAGAATATAAAAATGTTTATTTTCCCTTATTAATCAAATAACAGCCCTTAAGGTCACAGGGAAACTAAAAAACGACAACCTATGAATATATATCGACATTGATTTATAAATGGACCACATTTGGGGTATAAATAAAAAGACGTTTTAAGTCTCATGTAAAAATCCAAACTCAC
>NC_024321.1:9305905-9306353 GCF_000523025.1 Cynoglossus semilaevis
GACCTGTCTGTTCTTCTCAGAGTCTCTGTCCTGAACATTAATGATGCCCACCTCTGTACCTGGTGACACATTCTCAGGTATGGCGTTAGTCAGAGACTTTACATATATAACTGGAGCATTATCATTCACGTCAGTGACATCAATTATAACCTTAGCGTACGATGTTAGTCCTAAACCGTCTTTAGCTTGTACTTTTATTTCAAAAGAATCTGAGTCTTCAAAGTCGATCACGCCTTTAACCGCAATTCTTCCGGTTTTAGGATCAATAGAAAATAAATCTATATTATCATCAGACGTATGGCCAAACTGATAAGTAACATCTCCATTTACTCCTTTATCTGCGTCAGTAGCGCTTATGTCAATCACTACAGTACCCGGAGGAGCGTTTTCAGGTACAGTCGCTTTATAAACAGCTTGACTAAACACTGGGGCGTTATCATTAGCATCC
>NC_024321.1:9308133-9318163 GCF_000523025.1 Cynoglossus semilaevis
GAAATTTCCTTCAGTTCTGTCACTTCAGCCAAGTTATCAGAAATAATCAAATACATGGAGCAGGTGGTAGAGAGAGGGGGCTGTCCGTTATCTTTCACTGCAACAACAAGGTTCTGTTTCATGCTGTCAGATTCAGAAATGTCCCTCTGTGTCCTGATCTCTCCACTGTGGACACCAATAGTGAAAAGTCCTGGATCAGTAGATGAAACTATTTGATAGGACAGCCAGGCGTTCTGTCCAGAGTCTGCGTCCACTGCTATCACTTTGGACACCAGAGAACCTCCGTGTGCAGCTTTAGGAACTAACTCAGTCATGAAGGAGTTTCTATCTGAGGAGGGATACAATATCTGAGGAGAGTTGTCATTCACATCTGATATAAATACACTGACAGTCACGTTGCTGCTCAGTGGAGGAGAACCGTTGTCTCTGGCCATGACGTTGACTTTAAAGTTCTTAAACTGTTCATAGTCAAATGACCTCACAGCGTGGATCACACCTGTGTCTCCGTTAACTGACAGGTAGGAGGAGACTGAGGCACCGTTCACTTCACCAGGTAACAGAGAATAAATCACTGTACCGTTCTGTCTCCAGTCAGGGTCTCGAGCAGTAACTGAACATAAAGTGGAGCCAGGTTTGTTATTTTCAGTCACATATGCGCTGTAGGACTGTTCCTCAAACACAGGTGGGTTGTCGTTGATGTCAGCTACAGATAAGTGAACAGTTTTAGAGGAGGACAGAGGAGGAGAGCCCTCGTCAGTAGCACTGATTGTAATGTTGTAATCAGACACTAGTTCACGGTCCAGTTGTCCTGTGGTCACCAGAGAATAATAGTTTTTAATGGAAGGAACTAGTTTAAAGGGAACATTTTGCTGGACTGAGCAATGGATCTGTCCGTTTGTGTCAGAATCTCGGTCTTGAACGTTAATAATGCCTACCTCTGTACCAGGAAATATATTCTCAAGTATGGGGTTCATTAAGGACTTCATGTAAATAACTGGAGCATTATCATTAACATCAGTGATATCAATCACCAGTTTGGAGTCAGAGGAAAGTCCATAACCATCTTTGGCATCAATGCGCATTTCATATTTTGAATTACTCTCATAATCAAGAGATCCTATCACTTTAATTTCTCCAGTTTTAGTATCAAGTGAGAAAATCTTCTTGGCTCTCTCTGAAATACGGCTAAATTCATATGTGACTTCTCCATTGATTCCCTCATCTGCGTCACTGGCACTCACTGTAATAACAACTGTATCAACGGCAGCGTTTTCAGGTATACTGGCCTTGTAGGTGGCCTGGTCAAACACCGGTGCGTTGTCATTAGCATCCAGCACAGTTACGTGTATATTAGCAGTTCCAGATCTCTGTGGATTACCACCATCAACTGCAATCAACATTAAATGCAAATCATGCTCCTTTTCACGGTCCAGCTCTTTGTCTAAAAGCAATTCTACGCTCTTGGAACCGTCGTTGTTGTCTCGAATCGATAAAACAAAGTGTTCATTTGACTGCAAAATGTAGTCTTTCACTGTATTCTGACCAACGTCCACGTCGTGCGCTTCACTTACGCGATATTTCGCTCCTTTGTCGGCTGACTCTCTAATTTCCAGGTTAACTGTCTCCTTCGGGAAAATAGGCGAGTTATCATTTACATCCTGGATGAGGAGTGAAATGCGGTGAAGCTCCAGAGGGCTTTCTAGGACCAACTCGAATTTAACCATGCAGGATATCTTGTCCCCACACAGCTCCTCCCTGTCGACCCGTGCCCTGACGACTAAATTCCCCGTTTTAAGATCAATTTCGCAGTAATGCTGGCTTACTTCCTCAGTATCAATACGAGCCTTGCGGGTGAAAAGATTCGATGCATCCAGACCCAGGTCCTTGGCGATATTTCCAACAATGAAACCGGGCCGACTTTCCTCCGGAACTGAATAGCTGAGGTCTGCAGTGGCGATTTGGAGAAAAAAAGCAAGACCGCAGACAAAACCGAACAGAGATATTCCTTTTAGATCCATTTTCAACCAGAAAATATTCATCATCACGGTGGTTTTCCTGTCACTGACGAACAGAAGGCGTTCAAAAAATATATGTTACGACGCTGCTACAGCTAAACCCTTGTTCTAATACTCTAATTGTTCCTATGGTGTGGGTGGAGATGTTGATCTAACATCTGTGAGTGAGCAGCGACCCCCAGAGTTTATTTGTCAAATTACAAATATAAAATCGTCTACTTCATGATTAAATGACGAGATACTCTTTGAACAAATTGCTTTAAAATTGATTAAACGGTTTATTGAGATTTTTTACTTTTCAGATTTAAATTACATTGAGGGCTCGTAAGATTTAGTTATGCTGTTCAATTTATATTATAACAACAACGTACATATTATCCACAAACGACGGTGGAACTTTCCTGACTCTTATCTCCTGGACAGTAGAACGACGAGGTTTTACGCAACAGATTAGTTTCCAAAATCAAGCCGCCCGACTAACGACTAAGTCATGTGTAATGTTATGTAAATGCGTTGAATACATGCATTATAATTTTTAAAGGATCACGATACAGAGTATTCTTTGAATGGATGGATTATGATTTTTAAAGGATCACGATACAGAGTATAAAAAAATATTATTCCTTTTGAATAACAATCACAAAGAAGTCAAATGTTATTTTCATTACAAAGTAAATTGATTTTTGACAAATGTGTCGAATAAAAATCTATGAATTAGATTTACAAATTCTAGCAAAATATTATATTCCTCCGTTAAGCAGCATGGTTGATAAATTAATCACAGCCGAAATGCTCAATGTATGAGTGTCGAGTAGATCAGCACCATGGACAGATACCTTGCAGATAAGACAACCGTGCGAAACCAACGTCAATTGTTCCATAAAACGACACGTTTATCTAACAACAGTGGAGGTGAATTCATTTACACTAAACATCAGGTTCCTATTTGGACAAATGCAAAATTGAAAACAAACAGACTACAACTGACCACAACTGTTCACTGTTAAATCTCAATAACAGCAGTCCGTTAAAAAGGCTTCTGAGGCATGTAGAACCTCTGCATATTTGTCAAAGATATGTGAGCTGTGTCCTGTTCCAGTTGATATGACGTATTCATCTAAATGTAAAGGGCAGTTTTAAATGAATGACCTCAATACAAGCTTAGGGCAGAGATGTGGGGAGTGTTTGAACTGATCCTACCTCTCCAGAGTCTTCCAGTTCCTCAAACGGATCAACAAAATCACTGGGACTTTTCCTCAGAGTCTGGTCAGCAGGCAGTGTGTTGTCATTGTATGACGTCACAAACTTAAAGTCACTGGTTCTAGAACCTGTTGTCAGGTAGGCGTCATAATTGTAGGTGCTGCGTAAAGTTCCTGTGCCGTCAACATCTGAGTAATTAGGAGGAAGATAAGCGCTGGGGATGGCGACTGCTCCATCAAACAACAGTCTGGGTTTGTTTCTGCGACAGAACCTCACACCCAGGACGATGATGATGAAGGTCAAGAAGAAGGTGGACACAGAGACCAGTGCAATGATCAGGTAAGATGTCAACTTTGAATTATCATCGTGAGAAAGTTCCTTCAGTTCTGTCACTTCAGCCAAGTTATCAGAAATAATCAAATACATGGAGCAGGTGGCAGAGAGAGGGGGCTGTCCGTTATCTTTCACTGCAACAACAAGGTTCTGTTTCATGCTGTCAGATTCAGAAATGTCCCTCTGTGTCCTGATCTCTCCACTGTGGACACCAATAGTGAAAAGTCCTGGATCAGTAGATGAAACTATTTGATAGGACAGCCAGGCGTTCTGTCCAGAGTCTGCGTCCACTGCTATCACTTTGGACACCAGAGAACCTCCGTGTGCAGCTTTAGGAACTAACTCTGTCATGAAGGAGTTTCTATCTGAGGAGGGATACAATATCTGAGGAGAGTTGTCATTCACATCTGATATAAATACACTGACAGTCACGTTGCTGCTCAGTGGAGGAGAACCGTTGTCTCTGGCCATGACGTTGACTTTAAAGTTCTTAAACTGTTCATAGTCAAATGACCTCACAGCGTGGATCACACCTGTGTCTCCGTTAACTGACAGGTAGGAGGAGACTGAGGCACCGTTCACTTCACCAGGTAACAGAGAATAAATCACTGTACCGTTCTGTCTCCAGTCAGGGTCTCGAGCAGTAACTGAACATAAAGTGGAGCCAGGTTTGTTATTTTCAGTCACATATGCGCTGTAGGACTGTTCCTCAAACACAGGTGGGTTGTCGTTGATGTCAGCTACAGATAAGTGAACAGTTTTAGAGGAGGACAGAGGAGGAGAGCCCTCGTCAGTAGCACTGATTGTAATGTTGTAATCAGACACTAGTTCACGGTCCAGTTGTCCTGTGGTCACCAGAGAATAATAGTTTTTAATGGAAGGAACTAGTTTAAATGGAACATTTTGATTAACTGAGCAGCGGATCTGCCCATTTGCGTCAGAATCTCGGTCTTGAACGTTAATGATGCCCACCTCTGTACCAGGTACTAAATTCTCTAGTATGGGGCTAATCATAGATTTTATGTAAATAACTGGAGCATTATCATTAACATCAGTGATATCAATCACCAGTTTGGAGTCAGAGGAAAGTCCATAACCATCCTTAGCGTTGATGCGCATTTCATATTTTGAATTACTCTCATAATCAAGAGATCCTATCACTTTAATTTCTCCAGTTTTAGTATCCAGTGAGAAAATCTTCTTGGCTCTCTCTGAAATACGGCTAAATTCATATGTGACTTCTCCATTGATTCCCTCATCTGCGTCACTGGCACTCACTGTAATAACAACTGTATCAACGGCAGCGTTTTCAGGTATACTGGCCTTGTAGGTGGCCTGGTCAAACACCGGTGCGTTGTCATTAGCATCCAGCACAGTTACGTGTATATTAGCAGTTCCAGATTTCTGTGGATTACCACCATCGACTGCAAATAACGTGAATTCTAAACTTTGCTCCTTTTCACGGTCCAGTTCTTTGTCTAAGACCAAGTCTATGATCTTATTCCCATCTGTGTCGTCTTGTACCGACAAGACAAAATGTTCATTTTGTTCGACACTATATTGTTTGACTGTATTTTGGCCGATGTCTGCGTCGTGTGCCTCACTTACACGATATCGAGCCCCTTTGAAGGCGGACTCGCTGATTTCCAACTTAATCACATCTTTCGGGAAGATTGGTGAATTGTCATTGATGTCCTGGACTAAAAGCGAAATGCGGTGAAGCTCCAATGGGCTCTCGAGGACCAACTCAAATTTAAGCATACAGGAAATTTTCTCCGCACAAAGCTCCTCTCTGTCGATCCGTTCTCTGACGACCAAGTCCCCGGTTTTAAGATCTATAGCACAGTAGTGCTGGTATATTTCCTCTGTATCAATGCGGGCTTTACGAGAGGATAGCTTTGCTGCATCCAACCCGAGGACCTGGGCGATATTTCCAACAATGGATCCTGGCCTCGTCTCCTCCGGAATCGAAAAGCTGAGGTCTGCAGCCGACGTATAAAGAATAACAGCCAAACAGTAAACAAAGATCTGCAACGAATTCTCTTTGTGGCCCATTTTCCTCCACAGTTCTGGTGTAGACACGGTCCTTTAGTCCAGTCACCGATGCAACCAAGACGAAATAGTCAAAATTATGATACGTCCTTCCCACAATAACGTCGGGTACGTTTCTATTCTTCAACTGTCCCTTTACTGTGGGTGGAGAACTGAATTTCAAATCTGCGGGTGAACAGCGACGCCCTGAGTCCTTTTGCAATATTGCATAGAAATTAAATTAAATAAATAACACGACCAGCTAATGAAAAAGTATGGGTTACGTTCCAAAGACTAAACATGTGCAGATTTTTATTTTATTTTTCTGTGATCAACATAGAGGACACTCATTCGATGCGATTATTTTGATTTGATTTAAAATAACAGTGGTTAAAATATGCAGTGTAGAAATTTTTCAATTTGCTTTAACATAATTTTTTAATCGTGTTTCTCGAAGATAAAATAAATTGAATTAACAAATATTCTACCTTTGCAACTTTAAATAGATTTATAATAACATTAATATTAACCTTATCAGGCATAATTTTCAAAGTTTAGTGAAACTTTAATAACATTAGGAAAACCACAATTATACAGTTCACTACAAGTGACTATGCTGCAACTATAACGATCATAATCGACGCTAAAACGTGGTCTACCTGACAACGACTTATATTCTGAGTTATATATTTAAATCGTAGCTGGTGAATAAAAATGTAATTTCTACTACTTAATATAGATATGCAGCTTGACTAAAAACATTATACTGTTTCGTTCTTGGTGCATTTTTCAGCCAATTAGAAAGATGAAGTATAAGATATAATTGGAGAAAAATTACGAAAAATAAATTCATGTCGAAAACCAAAACGTTTCACTTGTGTAAAAAAAAAAAAAGACAATTGAAAATTGTGTCGTTATACACGTGTTCCTTCTATAGAGTAAAAATAACAACTTGCCACTACTTCCCATCAGCAACAACACAGTCTTTTTAAATGCGTAAAAATATGGGGCAAAGAAAAAGAAAATAATTACGTGCCTCATAAAAAGATTTTAAAGAACAGCCTACCTCCACGGAGGCCTCGAAATCCTCAAATGGGTCAACAAAGTCAGAGGGACTTTTCCTCAGAGTCTGGTCAGCTGGCAGTGTGTTGTCGTTGTATGATGTCACAAACTTAAAGTCACTGGTTCTAGAACCTGTTGTCAGGTAGGCGTCATAATTGTAGGTGCTGCGTAAAGTTCCTGTGCCGTCAACATCTGAGTAATTAGGAGGAAGATAAGCGCTGGGGATGGCGACTGCTCCATCAAACAACAGTCTGGGTTTGTTTCTGCGACAGAACCTCACACCCAGGACGATGATGATGAAGGTCAAGAAGAAGGTGGACACAGACACCAGTGCAATGATCAGGTAAAAAGTCAGTTTCGAATTAGTTCCGTCATTAGAAATGTCTTTAAGTTCCGTCACTTCAGCCAAGTTATCAGAAATAATCAAATACATGGAGCAGGTGGCAGAGAGAGGGGGCTGTCCGTTATCTTTCACTGCAACAACAAGGTTCTGTTTCATGCTGTCAGATTCAGAAATGTCCCTCTGTGTCCTGATCTCTCCACTGTGGACACCAATAGTGAAAAGTCCTGGATCAGTAGATGAAACTATTTGATAGGACAGCCAGGCGTTCTGTCCAGAGTCTGCGTCCACTGCTATCACTTTGGACACCAGAGAACCTCCGTGTGCAGCTTTAGGAACTAACTCAGTCATGAAGGAGTTTCTATCTGAGGAGGGATACAATATCTGAGGAGAGTTGTCATTCACATCTGATATAAATACACTGACAGTCACGTTGCTGCTCAGTGGAGGAGAACCGTTGTCTCTGGCCATGACGTTGACTTTAAAGTTCTTAAACTGTTCATAGTCAAATGACCTCACAGCGTGGATCACACCTGTGTCTCCGTTAACTGACAGGTAGGAGGAGACTGAGGCACCGTTCACTTCACCAGGTAACAGAGAATAAATCACTGTACCGTTCTGTCTCCAGTCAGGGTCTCGAGCAGTAACTGAACATAAAGTGGAGCCAGGTTTGTTATTTTCAGTCACATATGCGCTGTAGGACTGTTCCTCAAACACAGGTGGGTTGTCGTTGATGTCAGCTACAGATAAGTGAACAGTTTTAGAGGAGGACAGAGGAGGAGAGCCCTCGTCAGTAGCACTGATTGTAATGTTGTAATCAGACACTAGTTCACGGTCCAGTTGTCCTGTGGTCACCAGGGAATAATAGTTTTTAATAGAAGGAACTAATTTAAAGGGAACTTTCTGGTGAATAGAGCAGCTGACCTGTCCGTTTTTACCAGAATCTCTGTCCTGAACATTAATGATGCCCACCTCTGTACCAGGTGACACGTTCTCAGGTATGGGGTTAGTCAGAGACTTTACGTATATAACTGGAGCATTATCGTTTAAATCAGTCACATCTATAATAACTTTAGCATACGACGTTAGTCCCAATCCGTCTTTAGCTTCAATAGGAATCGCAAAAGAACTCTTTTCTTCGTAGTCAGTCTGTCCGGTTACAGTTATTTTTCCTATTTTAGGATCAATTGAAAAAACATTCACATCATTTTCAGACAAGTGGCCAATATCATACGTCACCTCTCCATTTACTCCTTCGTCTGCATCACTAGCACTTACAACAACAACTACAGTACCAGGCAGTGAGTTTTCGGCCACACTGGCTTTATAAATGCCCTGACTGAACACTGGGGCGTTATCATTAGCATCCAGTACAGTGACGTGTATGACTGCAGTGCCTGATCTCTGAGGAGAGCCTCCATCTAAAGCTGTCAGCAGCAAATTCATCTCCTTCTGTTTCTCTCGATCAAGTTTTTTATCTAAAACAAGTTCAACATTATTATTTTGAACTGCAAGAATAAAATTGTCGTTCTTTTGTAGGATGTATCTCTGAACAGCATTTTGACCTAAATCAGCGTCATGGGCCTCCTCGATGGAGAAGCGAGAACCTTTTTCTGCGGACTCACTTATTTCCATTTCAATCAAATTTTTTCTGAATGTTGGCGAATTGTCATTTATATCTTGAATATGAAGAGTCACACGATGAAGCTCCAAAGGGTTTTCTAAGACCAGGTCCAATTTTAACAAACACGACGGTTTCTTGTCACAAAGGCTTTCTCTGTCAATTCGTTCTGATGTGATCAGTTCACCGGTGTTCAGACTAACGTCACAGTACTGCTTTTGTGTACCTTCAAAATCAACACGGGGCTTTCGGTACGATATTGTTGTAACGTCAATGCCGAGATCCTTTGCTACATTTCCTATCACATATCCACGCCTCTGTTCCTCAGAAATTGTGTAACTCGGGTCTCCATTAACGAGGTCCAGCGGCAGGAGGAAGAAAACAAAACAGAAGACCAGATGAAGCGAATACAATCCTTTGTTCCCCATGTCCCCTTCAAAAATGTTTATGTTCTAAAAAACAGTAAACCTGGAGAATATTCCTTTATTCCTCCACGAATAATCCGAAATTCTGAACAGCGGAACAGACAAAAAAAGCAGTATTCACAAAGTCCGTTGTCTGAGCCTAAAAGGCTTTTATGGCAGCCACGGTGGGTGGAGATGCCTGAGCCGCCGTTGTGTTAGACCACAGCGGCACCAAGAGTCTGTTTTTAAGCCGTGCAACACTTTTAAAATACCGGCCACATGCTGGATGGTAGTCTTTAAAAAAGGTATTAACAGAGATTTTGAGGCTCGGATGTAATTTTTGTCTACATGTCCGATGACATTGACAAAACCCTAAAACCAGTTGTTGGCGGAGCACCATCAAAATTAAAAGCTGGACGCCATGAGAAATATAAAATTATTAGTTTATTATACATAGCGTGGAAAGTCAGTAGGCTAAGGCAAATCAGGATTGTTGTATATTTCCCACATTAACTACCTGCTGGTGTGTGTACTGCATAAAAAAAAAAAAAAAAACCGTAAATGAGAATGGTATTACCGGCAAAAAAAGTAGATAAAAGGGGATTCAGCTGCAATTTCAGAACCATGGACAGAGACAAGTGGGCAACCTCTCAGAGGATTGCTAACAAATATTAAATTATGGCCAATATTGTGTCCCCAATCAGGGCACTGGCCAAATAAAAAGAAAAACAAAAACGTTTTTCATACTGAGAGTCAGTGAAGAGCAGAGGCGGGACTAGCAACTATCAAAGACAAAGTACCTCAACAGGTATAAATAGATGATTTGTGTTCGTCATAAATCACACATGCACACAAACACACAACAGGATATTTCAACTTATAATCGTAATTAAAATTCAAATGTTTTGCAGGAGACAATGTTTCCTCGTGGAACTACGAGGGGGAAAATATTTAAATAATCAAAACAGTCTAACAAAACGCACAGCGAGAAAGTGAATCAGGAAAAATATATATTAACAAAAAA